>NC_092697.1:22942951-23542951 GCF_964275005.1 Diadema setosum
GTGCATATCACAAATTAATGGGTTTATAGTGATTGTATTTGTGGCCTGTCCTTATTCTGACAGCCTGATAAAGTTGCCAAAGACTGATTTCCGAATTGTAGAAGTTTCAAACTTTCATGCATGTCTAAAAAAAGCTTTCCATTGTCGTGTAATTTGTCTCAGTTTTGTCTTGGTTACTGGTAGTTCAAACGATATCTCACAATGTTATAAGTCAGGCCATCACGCAGTTTTGAGAAAGCTGGCTTTGAATTTGAAAGGCAAATCAAGAGTGTGGGTACAAAATATAATGGGAGAATTCCAAATATCATAGACTAGTTTCATAAAGTATCAAATGTGTACAATTTCTAAGCATTTCGAGACTTAGAAATTCAAGTCTTTCATATTTGATCAGATGCCTGATTTCTAACTTTTCAGCCTAATCACCTTTACTTGCAATATTATTGGCTTTATGGACTATCAGTCTATCAAAATATTATATGGGGATAGCTTGCATTCATGAATTCCTCCCAAGATCTGGATTAGAAAATTGAAAAATCATTATTCTTTAGAATGAATTTGTGAATGCTTTGCTAGATACTATCCTTTAAAAGGTGTTGCAAAAAAGGTTGTTCAACCTGGGATGAAGAAAAAAAAATGTGGAACATTTTTGACAGTACATGTGATCCTGCTGTAGACTACTGATCCATAAAAGAAGTAACCTAGCACCTTTAACAGCTTGATATGAGTCATGAATTCATGAGACCTGATGGCACATTTCATACCAAGCTTGAGTGATTCTGACTCCATTTTTACGTGTGCCTCTTGTACCACCAGGAATATCATCTCAGTGTGCAAGGTGTCTCATACCTTCCATATGCTATCTATCTTTGTTTCACCATGTCACTGAAAGGGACCCTCTATCCATGGAATTATCCTTCCATTATGATTCTCATTCCTTACTTTGTATGGAGATTAGAAACTGATTTCACCAAATCACACCTCCTAGAAGTTTAAGATTCTTATTTGATATGAGCCCTTGTTGGTTTCCACTCATGCAGGCAGCGGATACCGTCCAAGAATGTGTACTACTACCGCTGCCCGGACCACAGGAAGAACTATGTCATGTCCTTTGCCTTCTGCTTTGACAAGGAGGAGGACACGTACCAGTTTGCCTACTGCTACCCCTACTCCTACACCCGTCTACAGACCTACCTGGCTGCTGTGGAGAAGCGCCGCCTGCCGTTTGTCAAGCGGGAGCTGCTCTGTCTCAGTGTGGTGAGTATGTGATGGCATTGTTTGTGTGTGCTTGTGTGTCTGTGTTTCTGTGTGTATGCGGTTGAAGTGATGGTAAAAACTCCTTGTGCTGTAAAGCTTTAACCCATTGAAGACTAGTCCTCATTATACTCGGGCAGGTGTCTATGAGAAATGTGTGTTACAGCAAAATCAGCCCGTCCTCAACAGGTTAAGGTATAATGCTTTAAGTGCAGTGTGTACAATGCAAGTGTTGCAAGCAAGGCTTGGTTCTAAAGAACTGCACTGCTAGCTCTTACTTTGTAGATGTACATGTAAGTTGTAACTTATGTTTTATATCATTGTAATTTACAATGATTTTAGTTTTTCAAAGCAGCACATACTTCAGTAGTCACAGATACTTGGCTACTTCCCAGCTGCTGCAATTATTGTATAGCTTGAGATAGCTGTGAACCTCTGTGTAGAACAGACCCCTGGAGATCAAATGTCTGACAGCAGCTAGATAATCTTGAAAAAAATGTGGAAATCATTGAATTAGTCCTGTTAAATATGAGAGACTACTATGAAAAAGGAGGAATTCATCCTTTCATAGCAGCTTTGGAAATTATGACAGCAAGGTGAGTTCAGTAAAAAGAGTGTACTAGTTTGATGGAATAAATTGGATAATGACAAATGAATAAAACTGTATCGTTGCTTTCTTTGTGTGTGTACTGTGTTGGTACATAATTTGAATTGAAGAGGATTCAAAGTGCATGATTAAACTAGCAAGTAAAAAGAGAGAATAGATAATCTAGTAACATGTACATGCATGCAAATGAGTTTTAGATAAAGCATGCATAAATCATAGAACAGACTTTTTGAAAGGATGGGATGGGTAGACTGGTAACAGCAAATAGAATGAAAAAAAAAAAGCATGTCAAGTGCAAGAGAAAGCAGTATATTGAAAACAGTGCATCTATAGACAGCTGGTGTATGTAAGATGAAGTGATTCAAACTGATGCTAATGAAGTTTTGATGATTTGGTTAAGTGCCATTGATAATGTAAGCCAGAGAGTCAGTGCATAAAGCATTGAATTATGCATGTTTTTGTGGCGGCAATGTGTGATTTGCCGTAGTCATGCCATTGATGAGTTGTCGGCAACTGAGAGGGAAATCACCTAACCTTTCAAAAACTTTGCCCAATGTGTATTCAATCAGCTACTTGGTGAATAAATAACCAGTTGAAAATCACAAGGGTAGTAAAAATTAAACCTGATACACATCGTATTACTTCTAGTAGTGTTTAGCAAGTCATACACTGTAATACGAATTGAAGAGTTAGACTACTTTTACAAATGGAATGCAAGACATCTGGTGCTGTATTTGTCCAGCACGGTGGCATGTTATTCATTTATTTCCAATCTGACTTGGTGATCATTTCTTCTGTGGGCTGATGAGTACCTGATCAAGAGCTTGTCAGTATGTTTGGTAACACTTTAGCCTGTGTCTGTATATTAAGTACAATTTATTGTGTGCGTCAGTGGATAGGGATGTAAACAAATAATATCTAATTTCTGTTGTCCATTTGCATAAGGACATGTATATTTACATAATATTAATTAAGAATGTAAAAGCATGCCAGTGATACAGCCAATAAAATAAGAAAAACTTGTGAATTCCAGACTTGATCAATTTCTGTGATGCAGTTTTAGAGATGCCTGTAACCAACCTCTATTTCATATTTGCTGCATTACACAGTATGTGCATTTCGTGGAGAAAAATAACAAACAGACAAACAAACAGACAAACAAACTGTTTTCATGCATTATTTGGCAAAAAAACAAACAATCATGTCAATGTTCCGGGACATACATGTGTAGTCAGGCCTACTGCTAGCCATATTATATTTGCAAATCTGTCACTTAGTTTAATGTGTGGAGTAAAGTCATGCCGTCTATTATCTAACATTCATCAGTATAGTTTCCAGGAAGTGTTTAAATGAAGAGGAAAATACTCCCAGAAGAAAAAGAATACATTGACCTGATTTAATCACTATGTGTTCAATAGACTGTTTCTGTAATGTATACAAATTTCATGCATGCTTTATTCACTGAAGATTGCCTGTAACAACCACAGAGCTTGCCGGAAGCTTTCCTTACCTAGTGTAGCAACAGCTAATGAATGTGGAGTGAATCCTTGTTTTAGAAACTTCCCAGGAGGGAACAAATGAATTGAAGTCTTTTCTCTGTCATTTGACAGAGAAAAGACTTCAATATTCAATGTTTTAGTATCTTTGTACAATAGTTATAATACAAGACAAGGAATCTGTATGTACACAGTCCCATGTGGTATTACGTATCTGTAGATATTGTCTTAATGACAAAAACAAAAACAACAAGCAAACAAACAGAAACAACAAGAGATATTATGGTTACTTTCTACTTACCTTGCTTTTGTTCTTTTGAAGATAGTGCTTACCCTTGAGGATACCTCTTACTTTTATTTTTCTTCTGTTTTTTTTTCTTTTGTTTTTGATTCTCAGATTTTGTGTTTTTGATCCTCAGATTTTGTTTTTTGTTTTTTTTTTTATTTTGGCTTTGTTTTGTGTGCATAAACTTTGTTTTGTTTCTCTGATTGGGATTATTATATCCCATGTTTAGCTGTTGGTCTTTTCCCTGAACCCCCTTGCATTCTTTACCACTGGCTGAGCTCCTGTGGCTTCATGGATTAGACGACACTCTCAGTCAGTGGGTCTCTGGTTCAGGTGTGATGGCAGCACCAGCAGTAGTGCTGTTTACCACCATTGTGCGGTCTTTTATTGGGACTTTAAGAATCTGTACAGCTGTTGGTCACACAGCTTTTTGCTTGTGCATATCTTGTTGCTCCTAACTGACCACTTGAGATAAATCCAAGCTCAACTGCACAAATTTCTTGCCACGATTGCACCAGAGGATACAATTAATTCCAGACCCATACTGCTATTAACCTCTTTTTAACTGTTCCCTGTTCCTTGTTTTGCAAAATATTACTCTCCCAGTCATTTCCATATAACGCTCTCTGCCACAGAGGTTTTTCACTTGAAACCAGATATTACATTGTGTCCTCTGTGTTTCCGGCCATCCATATGCAAAGGTCAAAAACACTTCAGAAACAATTTAAAAAGTAAGAAAGAGAGAGAGAAAGAGAGAGAGAGAGAGTAGGCTACTCACATCTTGCCATATTTTCACCCCAGTGGGGAGTGAGCAATTTTCAATTTGAGAGTTCTCAGCATATCTGAGTGCCATCTGACACGTTGGCGATGGGGTTAATGGTGAAAGTTGCTCCCAGCGTTAGTCCTTGTAAGTCCCTTGATTGGGGTCAGTACTTAAGTGAATCTGTTATAGTATTTGTGTGTGTGTGTGTGTGTGTGTGTTTGTGTGTGCACTTGTTTGTGCCCTCAAACATGGACCATTTTGGAAGGCACACTGACCATCCATAGCCACGCCCAAACCCACACATCAAGTATTGCTGTATATTGTAAGTTTAATATACCGTAGTCAATTATATATTTATAGCACATCAGGAGTTGGTCCATATGCCTAGACTAGAGGTATGTATATTGTATGGTGTATTTGTGTGTGCATTGTGATTGATTAAGTGTATAAAATGTAATTTGCATGCAGTTGTGTGTGAGAAAGAATAATTCTTAGTAATTCTGTACAAGTGTGAAAAGAAAGTGCAAAATGAACCTAGGGATACAGTGTAAATAAAGTAGGCTGCCTTGTAATTTTCATTTGATATATAGTTTACTCGCTAGTAGAACAGTAGATCTAGGTGAGATATGAATGTATTGAATATTTATGCAACTATCCATCCACTCTCCATATGTGCATTTCATTTGTCTTTATCATCTACAAGTGCTAAACCACCAACATTTGATGTGCAATCACAAGACAGCCTCAATAGCCATTAGATGATGCTGGAGTTGTTTACTGTAGTGCCTGTGATAAATAAATTGAAGTTTACACTTCTGTGAAACAAGGAATGAAAACCAGGAATCATGAATTACTTTCAAGAGGCGGTGATGCGGAGAATTACAAGCTATATTCTTGATTGACGTTGGAAATTGAGCCACGTACAAAGGATGAATGGGAAAATGGTGCCAAGTAATATACAGTGTGTCTCTCTGTGGATTCACCACTGAATGAAAACAGAGATTAGAACACAGACATTCCAGTCAAGGTGTAAGGTTGGCCGACCCATGAGAGATCAATGCTTATCTATCTGCATTGTTTGTAGTCACTTTTAGCAGCTAAGCAAAAGGAAACAATCCAACAAAAACGCCATTGCCACTTGGCCTGCAATTACAGTTTATATGATAGCCACTTGATTGGAATAACAGATGTGATATGGAAATCTGTGTCAGAAAACAAGCAAACAAACAAACAAAACAAACAAACAAAACCAGATTTCATCCCTCTGTTGCTCACTATGGGATCTACACTGTATGAATATTGTATGTCTTAAAAATAAAGTCTCTTAGCTCTGTAATTTCTATGATGTACGGTCTATAACATGTGTTTAGAATAAACAGTGGTATTCCACATTATACAAGTGATACAAAGAAATCTATGCAATTTTCTCGAATTTTTCTGCATAAGAGATACAGAACCTAATGAACATTGTGGAGTTTTACCACTTGTAATGCAAGTGACTTTTTTGTGATTGTTCAGGGACTATATGAATGATGAGCAAATCGTGTAAACAAGCTCTTTTATGGCACATATTTCGTTACAAACATGAATTTTTATCAACCATTCTTGCATACAATGTTGAAATCATTTTAAGTGAAGTGGTTCTTTGCACATGAGTTAATGGTGGGCATGATAAGTTATCCATTTACCCTGAAAGCATGTGGCAAATCATTCATGGCACATGATGTTTGTCGGCTTTTGTTTCTGTGAGAAACTGAACTAAAATGTCTTGCTCACTCCGCTCAGTTTTTCTTACTATTGTATGAATCGTCACAGGTGTCAAAACATCAGGCACCACTTTGTAGCCATGCCTGCAAAGCCTTGGTGTTTCGAGATCAGCCTGGGGGGACTTTGCACAAAAGCGATTGATAGGGTATGAATTAGATGTCTGTTTTGTAGCCTCCACCTTTGGCAGGCAATTATGTTCACACCTTACAACATATTAGTTTAATGAGGAACCTAACTCAGCCATACTGTGGGCAAGAAACGCTTCGAATACCCCAGACATGATGTGAAACAAGCAATTTCCATCTCATCTGAAAGATTAATTGAAAATGACAGTGGATGGGTGAATCATATTTTTCTTCCAAATAAAATATTGACAGCCCCCACAAGGTTGATTTGATTAAGAGCAGTGTCGGTGTGATATCTTTTGATAGCGCTGATGTCTATCTCATTCAGACTATGACTGCTGGTACCGATTCCAGCATTACAAATATTGTTTGAAATTAACATTTTGTGACTAGTCAGTCTAATTGAAGTGCATTGTTACAGTTTTCTGTAAAGTAGCTTTATTGTGTATTCCTACTTTTAATAACATTGATACAGATGATGAACATAAGTTTGTACTTTGCCATTCAGACTTTTGAATGGTTATTTCTGTGGAATGCTGTTAACTCAGTGTTCTTGAATCCCAGTATTGAGGACAAATTTACTTTTAAACTAGCCATATATTATGAATGATTCATCACTCAAATTATTATTTTTATTGTCAAAAGACTCTTTGTCAGAGAGGAGTTTTTTTGTTTTGTTTTGTTTTATGTGACATTCTGTTCTATGTCTGCAATGATTATTTTTCCATAATGAAATCTAAACCTTACATTGATTTCTGGTTAGTCCTCAAAACTGGACTCTGCATAAGATTGACCCTTCATTGGAAAACATTTACTGATTATTCAAGGTAAATTGTTCCACGTCAGTACTGTCTGCCACTTCCTTTTGTGTCCACCCCCCCCCCCCCCCCCTTGCAACATGCTGCCATCACAGTGCACACTCGGGCATTCTGCTGTGTGTCCATTTCAATCATTTGTTTTTGCACTTCTCAAAAATCCCTGAAAAATGCTGTGAAGAGATCCAACATATATTGACATGTTTTCTTTCACTGGTGTCCATAGCCGCATTCACAGTACAAAGTAGCAGGATAACAATCGCATCGCGATCCATATCAGGAGATCTTTGTTTGTTTGTTTGTTTGTTTGTTTGTTTGGTTTTTTTTTTGCAAGCTTTCACATGAACAAAAGTGGTGGGATGATGTTCACAATCCAAATCTTGGATTTTTTTTTTTTTTTTTGCAAGCGTTCACGCGGACAGAAATATCCCACTCAGATTGGGGCACACAGTGTGCTTCACTGTTTTGCTTCGAGATTATATGGTTCAGCATTCACACTGTCACCGTGGGTCATCCCTGTAATTTCACACATCAGGGTGTATTTCAAAAGTCTTGACTTGCCCCACGGTCACCATGGGGCAAGTTAGATGATTCAGGAATAAGTGCAAGATTTCTTTGGATTTGTATTGCGATGCTGATTGCAATAATTGCTTGAATTACACACAGGCAAAAATCTGGAGATTTTGTTCCCGATGCAAATCTTGAGATTTGTATCCCATTAATTTGTGTATGTGTGAATCCTGCTCATATGACCTTGAAAAAGACAATGTGCTTTTATCATTCCTCCCCTCCCCCCAAAACACAAAACAGAAACAAAAGCTTCCCAGTTGCATTAACTCCTGTCATGGTATACATTACCGGTATGCATATTGAAATTCTATTATCACTAACAGTTTTTTATCATTAGAATTGAAGTAATGATCATCCCCATGTTATTCCCTCCTTTACTTGTGCTTGTAATAAATTTAGATTAACTGCATTGCTGGTACCAGAGACATTTTTTTTTTTTTTTTTTTTGGTTTGTCTGTATGTCTGTTCATCAGAATTTTGTCCCCCTCCCCCTCAGAAAAGAAGAAATTACAGGGATGACCCATTTGGTTTTGTGTATATGCGAGCAAAGACTTTTGAAATACACCCTGATGTGTGATAACTTTGCACCACAATTCATGGCAGCAAAGAGCTACCATGCATGCATAATAGCAACAAGAGCAATAAAGGTAGGAAGTTAGTGGAATGAGAGAGAAAGAGATAGAGGAAACGAAAGGTGAGAGAATTGAAGAAAAAAACAAAGGAGGCCCTCTACTAGGGATGCTGAATGTCAGAGCTCATTAGAAAGTCAGCGGTGAAAGGCAGGTGTTATTTGAAAATGTCATCCCTACCGGTTTACCAAGGTGTCTTTCAAGTGCTTACCTGGTGCCCTGTGTGAACTCCCCTGAGACTTCAAAACAAAACTCTCCAGTCAGCTCTGAATATTCAGAGTCACTCCTGAGTGGAACTACAGGTATGAAGATATCTCAAGCCCTGTGGTCCCCAAAGGATGGGACTGGAGACACAAAAGAAAACAAAGATCCTTTCAAAGATACCTTCAACTTAATGCATTTCCTGTCACCCTCTACATGTCGCTGCATGCCGCAGAGACCCAAGCCATAGAGCTGTCACTGATAAGGTGTGGGATAGCCCGCCCCTATTACTGTTGGTACAGAGCCCCCTCACCCCCCTTTTCACACTTTACCCCCAAACTTTGGGATTCTGGGTGGAACTGGGCTGGAGGGCAGGTGGTGATAAGGGACCTTAGGAGCACCTTAAAGATGCATGATGGAGGCTGACCCAACGGGTTGCCACGCACACCCCTGCCAAGACAAGTACCCCTCATAGCTATGAGGAATGATCACACACTCCTCTAGCCTCTCGCCCTGGCAGAGCGCTTATTCCAATGTTATCTTCGCCACTATACACGTCTTTGCAGCACTGCCCTAGAGGAGCACTCCCATTCTCTCTCGCTCCTTCACTTTCCCTTTCTTTCCCTTCCTTTCCTTTCTTTTCTTGAAATGGCCTATTTTTGTCGCTTCTTCCGCGCCAAAGTTAAGATCCTCCAGAGCACGGCATCTACCTATAAGCACTTGATTTCTGGTATGAAATAACCGGCATCCATAATTCATCCCTCATGCATTTGCATTGAGCTTGGGCGGCACTTGAGTTCCTGGCAAAGCACATCATAGAGTGTTACCTGCCAGGGGGCACACGTGCGTTACCGCGATGCCCCGTCTCTCCGTATTTCTTGTGCTCCCACCCCCATCCCCCCAGATATTCGTCAGGGTGCCCCCTCAAATGGATTTGCCAACAAATAAAAATCGAATGCCATCAGTTTTTAAACATTCCCAGTCATGAAGTGTGTTACTCCCGTAAACCCTTCCAAAGCCACACTCTGTAGAAGGCATGGGAAGCACAGAGAGTGAGTTAGAAATTGAGAAAAAGAAGGGGAAAAAATCTTGTTGCTAGAGGCATGGATTTCTTGATGAACTAGAAATGACTTTGCATTTTTGAGGTTGTCTTCCTTACGGGTCTTTCTTTGCAACATTTGCTGATTGCCCTCTGCCAGACATTTTCATTTATTCGTTGTAGGAAATGCCATCAATGTTTTGGGGGCAGTATGATTGATCCACATTTAAACTGTTGGATTTGTTCATTTCCCATTTTCTATGAGAAAGAGAACTGTGATTCTCTTGTCTGTTTTGGGCACAAACCAGAAAAAAAAAAAAAGAAACCCAGAAGCACTTTATTCTTGAGATATGGTGGCTAGAGGGTACTTCTTATTTTTAGCAGCTATTTTTCATTTTTTCCCATGGTCTGTAATGACAGCATTGACTGCTGCATTTGTCCAATCTTGTACTGCCATATTCTGTGAATTAGATGATTAATCCAGTGTGCATGGATGATACTCATTTGATACCATTTTTTTGTTGCTCCAACCACTCAACAGTGACATACTGTTATGCATGATATGGTTCATTTTCATCCAGAATTATACATTATTTGTAAGATATGACATATCAGAAGGGAAACACACACACACACACACACACACACACACAGAGAAGGAAACAACTATTTACAAACTCTGTAATTGTTTAGAATGGATTATATAGGGCCTATATATTTTTCAAACTTTTAAAATATATGATATTTATGCTGATATAGAAAAGTTCAGATATCTAATATCTTCATTAACAGTAGTACTGCTGTTCAAAGTGAAGGGTGTTTATATGTTACCTGTGCAGGTCAGATATTTTTGCTGAGTGGAAGCAATGATAACTTGTCTGTAGAAAGCCTCGAGACTTTTGTACCTGTGTATTTGGTTACCGTAGCAGCTTTTTCTATTAGCCACAGGCTTCATGTGTGATTATCTTAAAAGTGAGACTTGGTGGTGTAATCCAATGTAACCATTCTCGGCGCTTGCGATACAATTTTGGACTCGAAACGAGAGAAAGGCCATTGCCCGATAACACGTCTCCACATAGATGGAGTCAAAAGCAAGGGTTTTCAAGAGCTAATCATTGATATGAAACAGAACAGAACTTGGCCAAGTGTCCACTATCCCTTGTCTCTTTTCTGCTCTGCTTTCGCCCAATAAATTAACCATCTGTGATTGAATTGACCCTCATCAATGTGTCGCCAGATTCTCGAGCCACGAATTAACCTCGCCATCACATTTTATTCTCCACATGAACAGTCCCACTCTGTTATTGATTTGCTGTCCAGACTGTACATTTCTTTTATTCTTTTGTTCTCTTTTATTGTGACCTCTTAAGTTGTGTGTGTGTGTGTGTGTGTGTGTGTGTGTGTGTGTAATGGGGATATATGTGTAGTCTGTGTCAAATGGTCTTAGTAGTTGTCAGAAAATAGCTTGTCCTGTGACTCACTTTTCAGACTATTAATAGCCTGTCAAGAAAGAACTTTCTGCACTCAGTGCAATTTTAACATAGACTTGTCAACAGTACCCCCCAGAGTGCCACATACAGATTCGGCTGATGATATGGAGCAGGCATGATGTACAGTCTGTATTTAAAAGGTTTTGCTCTTTTAGGAACTTGAAAATTCTGTCCCTTTTTTGTTTTTGTTTAGTAACTTCTGCTCCAAATCCAACTCTGACTGAGGAAACACTGTATGCAAGCAGATAAAACAATGCATAATTCTGATCATTTCATGGCATACACATAGATTATACATCAGTACAAATGTGTATGTCTTTATTTCTTGATAACCTATCTATGGATCTATGCAAGCAAATTGAATGTCTGCATGTAGTTTATGATGGGTAGATGTTAAGACACAAGACTCTGCAGGAAAATGTCTAGAGGTGATTTAGAGTACCACTCAAAGTTGCCATTCTGTTTACTTAAAGGCTTTGCTCCTTAAATCAGCCAAAAGATTATTCAAGCAAATAATTCATCTTCCTTAGATGTGAAATCACACATCAGGTTCCTGCCAACAGGGAGTATCTCATTCATTTTTCAAACTGTAGATAATGAAGCAAATCATATAGTAATGATCAAAATTAGACAATGGTATTTTTAAAGTGTTCATATTTGTTTGTTTGTTTGTTTGTTTGTTTGTTTGTTGTTGTTTTTTTTTTGGGGGGGGGGAGGGGAATGGGGGAGAAATGTTTTTAGAGTAGAATGCATTAAGTATGATGTGTGAGATCCTTCATATTGACCTGTTCCAAGCATCCGTATTTGTAATCCTCTCTCACATCAATAGCTTTGTATAAAGTTTTCAAGAAGATTCTTAAAAACTTGTGCATGAGTGTGTGTGTGTGTGTGTGTATGTGAGAGAGAGAGAGAGAGTAACATTTTGATTAAACTTATGCTGTACAATGTGTATATCTGTATGTGGTATGGAAATGATTTTTCTCTGAAATAGAAAAAGAAAGTTTTGTGCATTGGACATGGTAAAAGTCCATTTTACCACTTAAGTGAGCCGGGGAAATAACCTTGGTTGTCTTCAGTTTGTCTGTAGCATACTGAGTCCAGAAGACAACATACCTAATTGCTTCAATAACCAAGTGAAATGATGACAGAGTTTTCTAGTCCTTTTTTAGCAATGCATTGTGGGATTGTGCTGAAAGTTGCTTTACTTTATATCTAACACAAAGTTACCGAAAGTCCTTGGAGATTTTTCCTTACCCCACTTAAAGACCCCCCATTAAGTATACCCACTATGTCGCAGTTGGAATTCTGTTGTGAAAAGGCTTTATTATATCTTACACATGTTCCTCTTGCTATAACTAGAACTAATCTAACTGCTATGCCCTTGTCACTCAGCAATTTTGCATTATATGTGCGTGTGTGCACAAATGTCCTTAATGGTTTTGTTTGTTTTTTGTTTTTCCTTTTTGAATCCTTACATGAAGGCTCTTTGTGAAGTTTGGCCTCCTGGTCGGCCCATAGAGTTTAATGTGACAGTTGAAGGTTGTCTGTCAGTTTCTGTGGTTGTCTGTCTCCTATGGTCTCATTATCTGTCTGTAGTTCTCCATAGAGTTACAAACCTCAGTCCTACTCCAGGAGGGTGACTTGGAAGGCAGGGGATGTCAGAAAGATCATGAAGTGCTGTCCGCACAGCCACAAGAGACATGTTAACCCATTCTTTCTGCCATTCTCCGAGAACCTTCAATGCCCCCCAACAAGATTCTTTTTGCCTGTCGACAAGGAACGGACAGGTTGGTAGTCCTCCTGTGCTTTAAGAAGCAATCGAGCATTACATGTATTCCCTTTCCACGGTCTGCATGTGCCATTGAACAATGCGAAATTAATTCGATCGGATGTGAGATATGAACAGAGCATGTGCTGGGCTGGCAACTTCTTTTGTTATACACTATAAGAGCACCTGATGGGGTCAGTGAAAGTCAAAATCTAGTGAGCTCAGCTTTGATTGCTACACTTTGATTGTGGTGTTGTATGTAGGTCTTTATATGAATATTGGAGCAAAACAACCACACTTCTGTGTTAGCAAATTTATTATGCAAAAATACATGCAACTCTGAGACAGAAAAAGAACAGACATTGATAGCAGAAACTCTAATCCTTCACTAAAACCTATTTTTCTGCTCAATGTAATATAAATAAACATGAATTTAGGCCATGAATGTAAACACACTTGTGTACATTTCTTGGTGAGTCCCAGGGGCATTTCATGAAGCATTTTGTCAGATATATATATATATATATATATATTTTTTTTTTTTTCTGGTCAGTTTTCTTCTGTTTGTGTTTGTTACATACATAAAAGGCTGCATCACTTCGGTGATCCCTTGCATTTATCCCCTAGTTGAATTATCTTTTGTGTTTATGCCAGGTTCAAGTGTGTGCGTGTATGTCACACACAAACACACTGCTATAGCTTCTGACCATTCGAGCATGGGGAATTAAGGGTTTCTGGGAAGAACACTGAACTATTAAGGCTTTCTATAGCTCAGTCGGTAGAGCACCGGGCTATAGACCGTTTCAATTTCGATGGCCTATTCACCTACCGCCGCTAGCGGCGCTATAACGGCCGCCATAACTGGGGGCCCACGGGGGCTCCCAGCGAGCTAGCTACCCAGCGAGTTGCACTTGCAGCTAGCAGCCCAGCGTACCCATCGCGCATAGTTAGCCGGGCGTGGCCGCATGCGCCGCCGGCGGCCGCTGGGTCAGCGACCGCCGCGCTAAAATTGTGATTGTTTTACTCACTGTGGAAAAGTCATTCAGCGGCATTTAATGCCTTTCTTTTGGACAAATTGAGTAATTCAGACATATCGATCTAAAATTAATGAAAGCTTCAAAGGATCAGAAAAAAAAAACACATATTGTGCAGTTGTTGGGTGCACAAAATAAAATAACAGGCGAAAAAACGGAAACGGAAGCTGCACGTCAGTGTGTGAAATTTAGACACTACTGACGCATGGTGAATATAATATACACTTAAGTGAAACACAGCGGTATAAAAAATGCACAGATTTTTGAAACAAACTTTGGCCTATGCCTAATAGATTCTCTTGATTAGGCTAAATCACTGCATATTCATATTCGTGAAATACAGTTGTTCATTTTAGAAGACAGATGGTTCAGATCAAAGATTTTGAGAATTAATTAAATATATATATATATCCCTAGTTGGCACCTTAGGGAGACATATTGGGGGGAAGTGTCTTCATTAGGGAGACAACTGGTCATTAAGGAGACAATTTTCGTGTCTCCATTGCGTAAACTGCCATTGAACATGTAATAATAAATTTGCATATAAAACAAATGGAAATGTCTTCCAAATGACCCATCTAGGAGTATATATATATATATATATATATATATATATATATATATATATATATATAAATTATATATATCAAATGCTTGGTGCAATACTTACAAAAGTTAGAATACACTTCCTGGCTACTAGTATACTACATTGTATATGACAAACATTTTAAAGCCTACACTACAGCCAAAGATGTGTAAAAAAAAAAAAAAATCTTATATTGTAAATTTTTACTTCTTCACTAAGCGTTCAGCATTAAATTGACCATTGGGCCTGGAACTCTGAATTTGAATTAATTTTTGATAAAGTGATACTTATAGATATTAAACTGCCATGAATGGTGGCAAACATCGGTTTCATAAGCATAATTCATATTAAGAAAGTTTGATTTGAAAATCACTTTTGTAGATTATAATTTTAGGCATTAGCGCAATGTTAAATGCAAGGTTACTTAGACCTTAAACAGTAGAATGTTTGGTTGTTGACATCAGGCGACGTAAATTAACTTCTTAAGTTTGTACGGCTTAGAAACGCCTAGATTTGCCTTCAGTTTGGTTTACTTAGTTAGACTTGCCGGAAGTTAGTGACAACCGAAAATGATATAGGATGTAGCTATAAACGTTAGAGGGTTCTAGGTAGAAGTCAATAGGTCTAGACGGGTCTAGATCTAGTCTGGACTGTTGCCTAGAATTCTAGACAAGATCTAAAAAACGTTAGACAGACTTTACCCCACTGGTCCGAGAAAAGGCAAAAGCCTAAAAAGGTTTAAGTTAACTGATCTTATTAGTTGCTTTGATAGCGCCATATCTACTATCTAGCTCAAAACTGATTCATTATTTGTATCTAATTATATCAGTTAACTGCTCAACAGTCTAGGCTTACTATCTAGACGTCTGTCTGCGCCTAGCCATAGTTCTCCTCAGGTGTTTTTTATCCTCTTACACAAATGTGAATATAGATCTAATGACAATGTTAAGGGGCTTACACGCGAGTACCTATACCCAGGTCATCGCAAAAGAAAGTAGAGTCTAACGTGTTACAATTCCACTCACGGATCGTACCGATATTTACCTTGTTTTGGCTACAGCCGTATATGCCATCTACCCATTCGCTCATAGCCGGTATAAGTTGTTTAATTTTATTAATTAGCTAACGAAAAAAAAAAAAAGTAGACGTTAGAGTTGTCACAAATCCAGATGCGTCGATCGCTGCCAGCGCCAGAGATAGCTAGCTGGCCGGCTGGCGCCGGGTGGTAAAAGCACTGGCTGCCGCTGGCACCCTTGCCACGCACGCACGGCGCTTGCCGACCCGGCCTGGTTGGCCCCCAGTAATGGCGTCGCCTTAAGAGGGCGCACTTCAATGAACAGTCACTTGAATCGGTCTATAGCAGTCCAGAGGTCTCAGGTTTGAATCCCGATGGAATCCCAATTTCTTTGCTCATTTTTCCACTAATAAATTATTTCTATTTTTTTTTTCAGACAAACTTACAGAAATCCTTGCATGTGATTGGCTGAGAGCAAACTTGTCTGACAAAATGCTTCATAATTCCCCCCCCCCCCCATATTCCCGGTTTCTGAATATGATTTAATTCTACGGGGACCTGGTGTATACCAGGTTCCCGGAAGGAATGGGTTAAGGGATTTTTTTTTTTTCTACTGCCATGCTAGGGCATAGCACACATTTTCATCCCTTTGTGATCTGTTGTGAGTGATTTGCCTTTACCCCAATGAGCTCACTTTGCTTTTCTTTCCCTGCAGTATAGTAAATACAGCAATAAGGCTGATGGTTTGCAGTTAAGACCGACGGAGTAATGATCAGGATACATGTTGTGCATTGAGAATGATTTACCCTCCCTCCTTTCATTGACATAATGTAGTGATAAACATACTGTGCACTTTGGTTAGAATAATGTCAATTCCCTATAGAGGACCATGCCACAGAAATGTAATAACCTGGTAGTCTGGTAGAGGGAGGGAAGAAGAGAAAAAGAGACAGAGAGAGAGAGAGAGAGAGAGAGAGAAGGAGAGAGTTTCTGCCAGTTTTGACTGTTGAAAGTTGCTCACAGGACACAGACAGATATTTTCCCAGTGATAGTAATTGTGAGCACTGACATATTCTACTCATTGCTCCATTGACAGTTAAATACCAACCCACACACTTCTGCAATCTAGCCCTTTAATTTTGCTGTGTGTGAAATTGTATACAAGTAACAAAAGCAAATCCAAGGTACTTCACAATCAATTAAAGGGATACTGAATCAAGGCTTCCCGATGATTTTGCAAGTGGTTAAATTCACGATCATGGAGTACAGTATGGAATGGAGAAATGTATATGTGCACCTCACATTCATGTCTGGATCAGAGTCAACATTTTTGCACATCTTTGAATTTGCGAATAGCACCTGATTCGTGAAATTTGTGAAAATAAAAACTGTGTGAAATATTCGGCATATGTAGTTCTCAATATTCAAATGTCATTCTAGAAGTAGGACACCCCCAGACAGCAACATTTACAACTTGTATAACCCAGTATTTATTTGGTGCATACATACCGTATGCATATCATGTACAGCATGTATGTCACTGATATTTTTTAAGGGAAGCACTTTTATGCAACTGTCAGTTAAACAGTATAATTCCACAGCAGGCTTTGTACGCCATGCTATCTTCAGATTGGCTTGATGAAAGAAGGGGGGAATTTTTGGTAAAAGACAGACGTAATATATTACACCACCTGTTTGCAGTATATCCTTCATTGTATGAATTAGATACAGGTAGATGTTACAGTTGATATTGCTATGAAATAAGATTGAAGGAGAGAGAAAGGGAGAGAGTAAGAGAGAGATAGAGAAATAGATAGAAAGGAGGGGAAGAGATAGGGAGAGGAGAGAGAGAGGTAGAGGAGAAGAGAGCGGAGAAATGGACGGATGGAGAGAGTAAATGCCAACAGGCAAATTGAAGGCAGTGCCATTGTAAGGTGCTTATAGAGTTTAAAATGGATGTTGGTCTTTGGGGAATTCATTGATTATGCAAGATACCAGTGTAAAACTGATGTGATTTAATTCTCCACTTAAAGAAAGAAAGATGATGAGGAAGAAGAAGATAACAGCATAATAAGCAGATTTATCTTTTAAGCCCATCTAGAATATTGGGAGAGGAGACCCCATGTCTGGCGGTCTGGGCTGTCTTTTAATGTACCCCTTTGTCTCTTGGCTCATCACATTTTAACGATGCAAGGTGGAAGATCGTGCAGAGGTGTTAGATGTTTCTTGGTTTGATTTATGGTGGATGGAGTCGGGAGGAGGGGAGTGGGGTTGTGACCGGGTTTTTGAGAGGCATAGGAAGTGAATTGGACCTGATGAGGGAGGAGGAGTTAGCAGTCCGGTTGTCATGGGGACGGCATGAAAATTTTAACTTGTTGTTTTGTGTACCCTCTTTGACCTGAGGAGCCTTGTAGAATAGGATATGAGACTCCTCTGCTGATGTTGAAATTTTAATGGTCGACGAAGAGCTGGATGCATCATTGTAAAGTCATTGCGAGAAAGCTTTGGATGAGCCATTGATCATATCATATGTGCCGGGCATTTTTTGCAAGGAATCGGCGCCCCCCTCCCACCCCCCACGCACCATACTTTCCCTCTTGTAGTCGGCATGCTGGAATTGGGGATTCCCTTTGGCAGTCTATAAACAAATGCCCCCATAGTTTGCCCTTCTATGATATAAATCAGAGCTTACTGTGATGATAGGATGAAATTCATCAAAAACAACCTCAGTTGGGAGTTAGGAAATGTGAACAACTGCAATATCTGCAGCACATATACAATCAACTGGTTAGTGTATATTATTGAATTAGGATGCATACAAGACATTCAATCTTTGCTGTATATGAATGCTGCAAAAGCAAAAACAAAGCAAATCATACTGATGTACATGACAGACTTTATTCAAATCAAGTGCATCACAAATAAGACCAAAGCAATTTTTTAATTATTTTATAATCAATTCTGATATGGCGACATGGAAATTTGTATAACAATACCAACTACTCTAGTAGAAGGTCCTTTAAGTTCAGGCAAGAGAAATTATTCCTTGTGAAAAAGCCACTGAGCTCTGACTTGTGGAAATCAATGTTTTTGAGAGTTTAGTTGTAAAGGATTTAGTGGTTGAGCATTGGTCTATAATATAAATTATAGACTGTTGATGCTAGTTGTAAAAAAAAACCAGGTCAACTCAATACACAAATACATGTACATGTCTTAACTGAGTTAATACCTTTCCCCTCCCTCCCAAGTGTGTATGAGACCTGAAAAGGCAGACATTTACATCATACAAAGTACATGCAGTCATCATAGTGTGACTATTGTGATTGTAACCATAGTATGTAAGATGATGACAAATCTATCTATCTATCTATCTATCTATCTATCTATCTGTCTATTTATAAACCTATCTATCTATCTATCTATGTTATAATATACATACATACACACACACAGTATACATATGTTTTGTTGTTGTTTTTGTTAAACTAAGTGTAAAGGCCTACAGCAAATTGTGTAAATCTCTCTATCAGTAAATGAGGATGGTCTTCTTTTTCTATGAGGTGGTAGGTGTGATATAAAGCAAGATCACTTCGCCAGTTTTGTCATCCTGGCTATTGTAAGCAGCACATTAAACATGTGCATATCATTTCATTCCATTTGAAATGCATGCTGTACAGTTGTATGTACCTGTAGACAACATCAACCCAACAATGGCAAGCAGAGCTATCGTGTTACCAAGCTGCACAAAAAACAATTAATTTCCTCTCTTCATCTAATCCTGCCTCAGTCAGTGAATCTACTTAACTCTACATTGTCATAAAAAAATCTCATTTATGGCCTCAACCCTGCGCACACTAAGGGCTCTTGTGAATAATGTATCATGGAATTGTGTGAGATATAAATTCGCAAACTAATGAACTGACATCCGTTAACGAATATTGGAGTTAATTTCCCCAGCACAATGGGAGAAGGAAGAATAAAAGCACCACCTTTCGTTCAGCCGCCGTCGATAAAGGTTAGGTAGTTGCGCAATGCCACTTGAGGGGGATATGAGGTGAACAATTAAATGCTGCAAATCATTTAATGATTATTCTTTTTGTGTTGCCAGCCTTCTTTGTTGTGTTTAGTTTTCTTTTTTTTTTTTCACCGTTGTTCTCCTGTGGGTATCTGCACAACATGGCTGGTGTTAATGAAGCAGCGATATCTCATAGGCACATTGAGTAGACTGTCCAACTGTGATAATTTGTCTGCATGTAGAAAGTACAGACCCAGGGCACTCCTGTGATTAGTAAGAAATGGTCCATGATAGGAGCAAATTAATAATTACCTGAAGTAATTCTTATCATTGTCTATTCAAAGTCATCTGGGAACAATCACTTACATGCAAATATTATGTGGGACCAAAATACCTGTTTGGCATGTTTAATCACAATTTCTGCTCAATAAAGAGACCATTAACAATATTCTATTAGTATTGATATCGCTGTTAGTATTGATAACACATAGATACAATTTATATTTCATATTTTCATAGTTCTTTCCCCCTGAATATATGAATACAGGGGAGGGATGATTGTTCAAGATTTGACAGTCAAAAGCTTGTGAACAGTCAAGTATGTATAGTCTAATGTAGAATATACAGAATAGCATCAAAAGGTTTGTATTTCAACAAGAATATTCCTCTTGACATCATTAGCCATGTTCAGACATATTTCTATTCGGAGTAAAATTTTATGGCACAGCAATTAAAAGTCAAATTAATACTTATCTTACCACGACCCTGTGTCCACGCGACGGTTGCGGGAAGAAACTCTGACCAATTTACCACGGCCTTCGAGGGGATCACCGTGGAGGGTCGTTGTAACTTCCAGAAGTAGTAGTGCCGCGCATATGACCATACGATTGTTTTTTATCAGCGGCATTTGTCTTCTTCATTCTTGTTGATAAAAATTTCTGAGTGCTAGCTTCTTCGTTGCGATCGGCTAGGTTAGAATTAATACTGCATGTGCACGTGTAGCCCCTACTTGTAAAGTGTCAACATTGCGATTTGCCCCGGGAAGTTTTACATAGGTCATAAGGTATGTAAGGTCATAGATACTCTGAGGGCTTGTCTGCACCGGCAATTTACTCCGACCGGGTGGTCGTGGTAGCGAGATACTCCTGACACAACTCGGGAGTATCTTGGTTGGAGGAAGAGGTCGTGGTAAGTTACCACATCCTTGTTCAGATGGGCACTACTCCGACCTTTCCTCCGACCTTCCTCTGACCAAGCTTCCTTCGACCCTTCCTCCGAAGTTACTCCGACCAAAACTCCTTTCGTCTGAACGCAGCTTATGTCTGTGGTGCAGTTTTCTAAAGAAAGATCATTATGTGCTTCCCTTATTAGAAAATGCCATGATATGAATAACCAAAGTGATTCTGAACATTTGATATTCATGACATCCTATTAGAATACAATACTGATGCTGGCAAAATACTGGCCAGGTAGATGGGAGCCTTTGGAATGTGTGTACTCAAGTTTTGATTGCAATCTTCAGCCAGATGGGATGTGAAGTGATCAATTGGGAACATTAGCAACTATGTGAAGATTAGCAAGAAGAAAGCGTAGCCCAAGCTTTTCAGCCTTTCTCACCTGACAAAAGGATAGGAACATTATGCCTGATAAAAATTTTATATTTGCAGGCCAAGGATTTCATAAGAAATACTGCAAAGGAAATCATAGAAGGTATCTTAATAAAACAACAACATTAGCAAGGGACATGAATCTAAAAGATCAGAGAGTGATAGAAGGAAAATTATGTGAAGTACCATGACACAATCTGCCCTGACATCCGCGAGCCCAAAGGAAGATGAAAGATTTAACTTATTTGCAGAGAGATTCAATGTATACAAGGAAAGAATTTAAGAAAAGCAGATCTTGGAGATATTGCACACCATATTGATACATGTAGAGTACAACAGGTTGATGCAAGACGTAATGCATATTGATTTCATGTCTATTCGAGTGTATTGGTCAATTTTGATTTTAGAATACTTATGACCTGCTTTATATATTTATATGTCTGATACTTTTGAATTTACTACTGGGAAATATTGCTTGATTATATTTATGATTTTCATTACACACAAGTTTAAGAGAAAGAAGCACAAGTGAATGAGATAGTGTTTACCGCAAGATAAACTGAAAAAAAAGAAGGAGTTATGGTAGCATCAATGAAATGGGAAAGGTAGAGAAATACAGAGAGATTAAAGTGGTATTAGCAAGGTTTTGCCCAAATAAGCATACATCGATGTCTTAACTGTGTATCAATATGAATCTGGAGAATCTGATAGCAAGAATTGAAAAATAAATTGGAAATAGGAGAGAAAGAGAGAGAGAGTGAGATTGAAATAAAGAAGAAAAGAGACAGAAAGAGAGAAGACAGTGAGAAAGAGAAAGAGAGAGAGAGAGAGAGAGAGAGAAGGAGGGGAGAGAGAGAGATAGAAAAGGAGAGAGAGAGAGAGAAAAGGAGAGAGTGATGAGAAGAGAATGAGATACGGTGCTCCGTGAATCAAGCTGCGATTTCTCCAGCCACACAGGGCTTCCTTCCGGGAGAGACTTCCGCCTAATCTCCTTTCTTCCCATGATTGATGCGGGGATCCTACTGATTATAATTAACTGACAAATGAACCTGATCCAACACACTCCCTCCAGAGCACACACACCCAAAGAAAAACCAATTTCTCTTTCTTTTTCTCCTCAAAATTATGATGGTCTCTCATGGATAAAGGTAGAGACTCATTATTGATACCAGTTATTTTGTCTGGTATCAAGGGTTTTAGATGATATTCAGGATTTTTGCATCACTGGTTCCAGTCCATTTTATGTCTTCTTTTCTTTAATTCTTTGTCTTTCTTCTTTCTCATAATGATAAATGACTCTGTTCATCTGCACACTGCCACCTTTTGTGTTTGAAAACCACTCCCTGTTGTAGCTTTTACATGTAGGACCTGAAAACATAAGTTGTATGGGCACAGTGTAATTTATATGGAGATAAACCTCAACAAATCTGATCATTCTTGTAGTATATTGTATGTCAGCAACCCATCTTTCAAAACTTTTCACTTGTTCAGCTCTTTTGCTATAGGCCCTACCTGGTAATTGGCCTCTGAATGTAATAACTCACAAATTATCTTTCTCTGATGTTATAAATCAAGCTCAGTTTACTGATTGTGTTTTAATCCATAGTCATGAGATGTAGACAGCATCACACAGTACGATAAAAAATGCACCTGTGGAGGTTTTCTCTATTAAATCATTGCCTATGCTCTGTAAATGTCAAGTGTGTTGTGAAGGATTACTCATGTTTTCTCTTCAGAGCATAACAGAGGCCTAACATAACAAAAATGAATCACTCCGAGGGACCTGCTGTATATGCTATCCTGGTGCTCAGCAGCATTCCCTGCAGTCCTTGATAACTTTGGTTGCTAGGCAACCTCTGTGATAATTTCTTAAAAAAAAAAAAACCCAAAACAAAAATGCTTCTTGTGAGAAGTTACAAGCTTCAAGGTGTCAAATGAATACAGATGTTTTGGAAAGGTCACCTCATGGACAGACTGGAGCATTCATGACACAAAGAGCTGATCACCTGACTTTTCTCCCCCTCTCCTCCCCCCCCCCCACACACACACACATACAGACTCACGCCATTGCCTTATATTTTTGTCCTTTTTTTCTTTTTTCTTTTTTTACTAGACAAGTTTTGTGAATGACTTGTTTCCATAAGTAAGTCTTGATATGACGGGGCTCCAAACATAAAAGACGGAGGATGGTGATCTGTCCTGATGACAGGTTCCACCTGTACGACTCACACTGCGCCGTTCTGCGGATATCCTGTCCTATTCTGAGGGCCATTATCCCACAAAATGTGCATGCCCCAACAACAATACACAGGACAGGTGCCGCGGCGTTGCATAGCACTCATTCGCCAATCCAGCCATGTTTTGTTTTGTCTCGCTCGGATCATTGCGGAGGACGGAGGAAAGAGTGCATTGACTCCACACTCAGTCTTTCACTTCATCTCTTGTTCCATCACATGTCTGTGTGTGTGTGTGTGTGTGTGTGTGTGTGTCTGTCTGTCTGTCTGTGAAGGAGAGGGAGATGGAAGGGGAGAGGAAGAAAAAGTATGAAAGGAAGAGTAACAGAGGTATTTTGTTATATCATGTGTGTATACAAAATGTGTATATGTGTGTCTCTCACTCTATCTCTTTCTCTCTCTATGTACCGTGAATGTCTGTGTCTCTCCATCTCTGTTTATCTTTGGAGATCATTGGTAGATGTACTGGCCTATTTTACTGGAATCACATGACTAGCTGGCATCAAGATGATGGAGATATAAAGTGACTTCCAGCATCTTAGTGACATCTGGAGATAAGATAAATCCTGCTCTCTTTATCTCTGTCCAGCAATAGATTAGTGAAGAGATAGAGAGAGAGAGCATAGATAGATAGATAGATAGATAGAGAAATAAAGATGCTTGAGAGAAGCATACAAAACTTATTCAACTCTGTGTTTGGTTTATGGAGTGAAGGATTAATTATAAAGGATTGATTTTCCCTTTTCTGAGGGAATTTACGTGTGAAGAGCTACAGAAAAGGAGGCATGTGGGGAGTGTATAGCCATATTGTATCTGCTTGTGGTATGAACATATTTGAAGAGCAGATTGCTGTAGAGCGACAATATGCTTCCTCTCATAGAAAGATTGATGAGCCAACTATTCTGCTTTCCCCAATGACTGCTAGTATGGACAAGAGATAAGAAACTGACAAGTGATGCTGTGAAAAGTCATCTGAATATTGTTCACAAAATTATGATTACTTTTTTTTTCTTTTTTGTTCTTTGCACAGCCAAATTCCGTAAGTCATATGTGGTTCCTGTCTGTCTTACTGACAGCAATCATTTCTCTGTAAAATTTCCAGATTGTTTAGAGGTACCAATATGTACTGCTTGTGTCCCAGTGTACTCAAAGATCATTAGATAAACACTTTTGGCAAGTACGTTTTGCTTTTGATTTATCAATATGTCTAATGTACTGCTTTCAAGCTGAAGTGGATATGATATTCAAAGGTTTTGCACATGAATATATGCAATTCCTGAGTTATTTGCACTTTCCAGTAAAGACATTGATGATTTAAGACCATCTGCTGTATAATGTGAACCAATAGTGTTATGACTTTGAAGTGTACTTGCATATGATATGCAGTTATCTTGTGCACAAAACGAGAAAATCTGCTGACTACCATTTTACTGCTCTTGGGTACATGCAGTACAAAAAAAAAAAAAAAAAACAACAACAACAACAACAACAAAACAAAAATCAAAACATAACAAAACCTTGAAATGCCTTTTGCAGAAAGTGACACAATGAACTTGGAACAAATACCTTGGACTACTTAAAAAAAAAAAAAACAATGTTGAAATTTTGGACCTTGGCTATTTGTTCCAAGTTCAATGTGCCACTGCTGGCTACCAGGGATAGCCTGGTGGTAGTGTTGCTACCTAGAAAGCAGTAGATGACAGGTTTGAGTCCTGTGGTTCCTTTTCTTCCAACATGTTTGTTAAAATTATAGATCTGCAGTTGCGATCTTACAAATTTCATTTGCAGAGGGAGACAAACTGAAGAAAACTCACACCTCAGCCTTTACATATCTGCTTATAAATCTGTTGCTCTCATGATTTTTCAATGCCATACATTTCACATTTATGTCTATGTTTAATAATTTAGATTGATAGGTATTGTAGCGATATGTGTCTCAATATCATCATCCAGTATGTGTTAAAGGATGTCGTCTAGATCAAAAACTGAATGTGGTTGTACAAAGCTGTGTTCAGTCTTCAAAACAAAGGTGGATTACAACATAACATCAAGACTTTGGAGAAAGCAGTACTGATAGGACACTGTTTTGTCGTTGCTTGACCAGTTATCTTCTTTGATAACCATGTTATTAGCCAGCTGCAGAGGATGTCCCATAATTATTGATGGAAAATATGAGAGTTACTGCCATTGACTCAATAGGCTTTTTAATTTCAGCTGACTACTGTAGTGGAGCTCGCAATGAATGCTGAAGTTCATTATCCATGAAATTAGCCCCTTTCTCATATCGATGTCACAACCTCGCCTTGTCAGACGTGTAGTATAGTGCACTGAGCATGGGACAGGCAGGCAGGAGTACAATGAAATGATGATACCGTTGGGGAGAATTGAGGGGTAAAATGTGGAATGTCCACCCAAATGTGACGAGTTCGACAGCTGCTGGTAAATGAGGTGAAAAAAGTAGAGCAAGGGGAAAAAAAAAAACAAATAAAAGAGACAAAGACAGAGAAAGTATGAAATTAATAGAGAAAAAATGGGAAGCCTAGTTATAATAACTAAATCAATTTCTATGATACTTGCAATTACTGTAAAGGGCATTTATAGTAAAACGTCATTCATGATAGTCTCATTGAGAGGATCAATATCATAGTGAATCAAAGGGAGGAAAAAAATATGAACCCTCACAGAAAGGTCAAGAGGGAAGCAGACATGTTTGAAAACTAAAGTCAGGCTTGGTATAGCAGAGAGAGAGAGAGAGAGAGAGAGAGAGAAAGGCAAAGATCAGGTTCCCAGGGCTGATCATATGTGGCATACTTCTGATAATTTCAGTTGATTGAAAGCACCTTTGTGTAGTAAGTATTATCTAAATTGTTCTATTAGACTATGTTTTTATTATATGTGTAGTGAATATATGAGTCTACACTTCATTTTGCCCTGGTTAAAATTTGGAAGAAGGAGAGAAAAGACAATTTTTCATATTGAATGAAGTTTGAATTTTTTTTTAGTGTGTGTGTAGTACATTGTTTGTCTGCATAATGATGTTTTTACAAGATCTGTATTACAAGTGTATTCATTGCTATTTCATTGGAAAAAAGGAAGTTTATAAAAAGTTAACGATTGTAAAGAATAATTTTTTTTTGTGTGTGAAAGAGGAAAGAGCCAGACATGTAAATATAAAATATGAAACAAAACAAGCAATGTAATATACTTCAAAGATTGGGATAAAAAGAATCAATGAAAAGAGGATGGTAACGGCAGATTTTTTTGTTTTTGTTTGTATTTGAGTAATAATAATAATCATTTATGTATGCAATGAATACAGTGCTTTTATAACATCTCTATACTACGTGTTGTGCACATTATTACACAAGCTAGTTCAAGAGGTGACCTTTTTAAATAAATGTGAGAAAATTGTCCAAACACAGAGGAACAAAGGGAGACAGACCAGGGAGAGAGAAATACAGAGAAAGAAAGATAGAGAGAGAGAGAGAGAGAGAGAGAGAGAAAGGGAGAGGGAGAGATGGAGCGAGAAGAAGAGTCGTTGGGAGATAATGAATTAAGTGCTGGGGTGTGGGTGCACACAGTGGGAGGGCCAGTGGAGCGTAAGGGGCTGAGTGTGGGTGCTCACAGAGCTGTGACCACGCTCCGTGTTTGCCTTGCCAAGCTTGTGCGAAGCTCCGTGACCGACGCGTGTCTATCTCCTGCGATCACACACTGAAAGACAAGGAAGGGGAAAAAAAAAAAACCCAGAGCTAACCGTAAACACCAAAAGTGAAAGAAAGGGAAGAGCTGGTCAGACAGGGGGTATGGATGATGCTGGGTGAGAAGGCCTGGGGGATGGAAGAAAAAGCTGTCATCCTCAGAAGTATGATGAATGTCGTTTGGATTGGCTCTGATTTTGACAGATGTGACTTGTCTGTCACCTATTCAGGCTGGGCATGGACTGTTGCTTTGCTTATGAGCATGGAAGACTAGCATGACAATGGCTGATTGTCAACAGCATTTGATAGCTTGCTTCCTTACAAAGCACATGCATTAGTTTAAAGGGAAATACTGTGCCAAGAGAAAGTAGTAGACAGTGTAGCAAAACAAAGAACACAATGATAATGTTAATGATACGAAGGCAAGGAAGACATGATTGCATGTAGACAGGTCATCTCCACTGATAGTGATTCAGAGTATTGGTCTTTGACAAACGATTTTTACTTCTCTCGTTGAGGAAATGAGTATGTTAACCTGTTGAGGACGAGTCCCGAGTATACTCGGGCAGGGGTCTATGGGAAATGCGTGTTGTTGTAATACATCTTCACTTAACCCGTTGAGGACGGGCTAATATGAATCTTTGTGGATAAAACAAAGACTTGTCGATTATGAAAGAATGTAACACTGTCTGTGACAGATTTGAGCAGAAATATATGAAAATAATGAAATCAAGAAAATGTAGAAAACATTGACACTCTATCTGATGACAAGCCATAGGAAAACTATAAACATCAGAAATAAGGTATTTCAACATACTTAGAGAGTCAGAGAGAGAGGGAGAGAGAGAGAGAGAGAGAGAGAGAGAGCACTTAGGAAAGAATCTTGAAGAGTAAGACAGGGGAAATATTTCAGCAATGTTATTCCAGCCTGCCTCTATAAACACATAGAATTTACTTGTGTGATAATGAGAGAATATCAATTCAAATTATGAAACCATTTCTCCCTAACTGATGCAGTGTTTAAAACACACTTTACAGAGATCAATCAAACTTTGTGCATGCATTGAAATTTACAGAATGAAGTATCACATTTACCTTCAGCCCAATACATTAATGCTCTGGTGTTAAAGGCTAATATCAAACAAACAATAAGATATACAATTATACAAAGGAGATTCACATGGACTCTGATATCCAGGAATTTCATGATCAGATTGGTTTACTTAGATGATTAGTGACTGTTTAAAAAAAAGAAAGAAAATCACTGGCCATTAAGTCATTACTTATATGTATGGTATGAATGATGTAAATTTGATTGTGAAATATCAATATCTTCTTCACTTTACAATGCTGGTTGATTTTGATAGAAATTTTATGAATCTGAGAAAAGATGATCAACTGAGGGCACGAAACATTGAATTATAGAAAAAGAGATGGAGAGGGAGAGAGAGAGAGAGAGAATGTATTTATATACTTTTTTTTTTGCAGAGATGATAACATTGTTAATGAAAGTTAGATGTCATGGAATGAATTTCTTGTGGGCGTACAGTGTCTCTGTCTAGGGTATAATGAACTGATTTTGTCATCTCCTGCCTCACATGTTTGAAAAGAATGACACTTGTGTATTTTTGTAAGTGTAAATTGCACCTATTGATGATATCCCAATAATGTCACTCACATGCACAGAAAACTCATTATAAGCTGTGCAAGATCAGAAGCTGTAATTTTATTTTGCATCCGTGTGATTGTCTACTTGATTCTTCATGACCTCACCTGTAATGAGTATCACATATAATTATTTTTTTGTAAACCCTTTTGCTCAGAGTGTACATGGCTGCTAAAATGTTCCTTTGGGAAACAACTGTAACATGAATAGGAAAGTATTGTGTAGAGAGATCAATTTTCATTTTGATTGTTTGAGAACCCCTCCCACTCCATGATTTTTGAAATCCACATGGCCGCATTGACTGTGAAAGGCGACGGAAGCATCGTACCATCTCCCAAATTAATTCTGCTTTAAGTTTGTTGGCAGCCAGCCATAGATGCATTACCTTGATTTATTGAAAACAATGGGGGACATTGTGTGCTGATGATATATGCTTGCCGGATGACGCTCTGGTCTCCTCTCGTTGAACATCAACATTTTATACTCCAACTGGGCTGGTAGTCTCCCAGATAGGCAGTCTCAAAGGCTGAGGTATCAGTCCATCTAGAGCTATATAAACAAACCCATCTGGACAACCTGTTCTATCCCCAGACTGCAGCAAGATACTCTATTCTACACTAAGCTGTATGTTTTTAAGGTTTTGCACTGCCATAGATTTCATGCATATCATTTGACTATTAATATATTGATTGCTGTTTCTGTATAGGTGAACATCAAGGGGTCTGAAAAATGTCCGTCTGTAGACTATCAGGCGTAGAGGTTCTCTTTTCCTATAGGCTCTCACAGGTATTGAAAATTTGACTCCTGATTGTTTTAAGTGGGAGGTTTAAAAGTGCCTCAAGGACGTGATTTTCGCAGAGCTTTTCGCAACAATGGTGGAGAAAATGATGTATGTTGTTTGCCCAGAAGTTCAATTTTAGGCAGGCAATGTGTTTCCTTGTGGTTTAATAAGAGACGATATGATGCTTTATAGCATGCGATAGGCTAATATCAAAGTTCAATTTCATTTGACAGCTTTTAATATGGCTTTGGTCACATTAATGAAATAATCTCACGAAACAGGCTGATTATTGAATACAGGCTGCTCTCATATTATCCTGAAGTGACTGCGAGGAAGGGAAGAAACAATGATTTTCAAAAGTGCGTTACGTGTGGTCATTTTTGACACAAGTTCATATCTCCTTGAGATAGTAGTGTTTTCTTAATAAGTTTTCTTTAATGTTAGTTAATAACTAATTTTTTTAATTATTTTTATTTTTATTTTTATTTTTTGATTTCTTAATAAGTTTTCTTTAATGAAGTTACAACCAGCCAGTCCTGTGACAGCCTGAAAAGATATCTCATGGCCGTGGTATATTTTGCGTGATACCTGTCTCAGATCCAATTAGTCTAACAATTCAGTCACATGGTTGATTGACCGTTTGGCTTTGTCTGAAAACTCAGTCCAGGTTCTTGACAGGCTTATTGAGCTGTACTGTAAAACCAGAAACATTGGCGAATTGAAGCCAACAGCTTTTTTTTTTTTTTTTTTTTTTTTGCAGCATGAAACTTTCACGAATTGCCAACCATTATGGTGTACAGTACTGCACTGGCATTCAATGCATTGTGGAGTCAAAAACTTTCATGTGCCCTTTACTTTTCGTTCCTCGCAAAATTTGCAAAAGTTTTCTGCACAGGAAAATTTCTGTTTTTACAGTCCTGTAAGAGTGGAAATTTTCATGTATATCGCATAATCTAGTGCAAAAATAAAAGCATGTCATGATTCTGCTGAATTCAAATCATGTGAAATTCTAAGTACCGGGCAGAGTGGGAAAAAATGAATAATGACACAGTGGTGTGAATACCATGGGTTTTGTTGCTAGCCCATTACATACAACAACAATGCACTGATAGTGGGCTTCCTGCTGTGACAGGGGTGAAGCTTGATATCATTTACCATGCACAGATTGTGTGCAACCTCATTTGGTATTATAGGGACAAAATTTCCCACCACTTTGTTTTTTACACATTCAAAGTTATATATAAGTTCTTGATATTTATGTCCCTGCAAATGTAACATAAACTGGTATATTTGGTAAACTGCAAATGTATCATAAAATGGTATACTTGGTAAACCTTGACCTATAATCAGTCATATTTCTCTGGACTTTGAGTCCAGACACAGTCACACTTCTGACGAGGCAACTTCAGTCAGGTCTTTGCGTGATGTGAGGTGAAAATTCTGCCCCAAAGAGAATAATTCTCAGAGCAAAAAAATTAGTCAAAGCTCACTAAAAATAGATGTAATAGATATCAAGTGAATAATAGTACCAACAGCCTGTCAGTAATTAGATTAGTAATGTTGTCTGGAGGATTTTAGTCTGATCTACTGCGCTGTGGAAAAAAAAAAACAAACAAACACAAAACCCAGGTTCTCAGTTTCATGGAAGACCGGTCTTCCCTGCTTACAATTTATGGATGAGATGTAGAATCTCATCCACGATGGATGGAATAATTATTTCTTGGAATTCAAGAAAAAAACACAAAGAACAATTCCTCCCCTGTATTTTTGTTCATCGAATGTACAAAATAACTGGGCAGTAATATGCAAACTATGGTCAGGCATTCAGGACAGTCATTTTGAAAAAACAAAACAAAACAAAACAAAAACTGTGAAAACCACTATAAAGGATCACAATTTCAGCATTCTCATTATGTTATTCTTCTTATTACACTTTTTTTTTCTTTTTGCCCAGATCTTCTCTCATCTGCTACTTCCATTCGATTGGGAGAAAATGTTTTCTTACAGGGTAAAAGTTTCGTAAACCACCACCTGTTATAGAACCAAGCATGGACCAGAACCCAAAGAGGTACAGACAGTCCCTTTCATACTGGTAACTGCAACAGGAAATGAGAATCAACTGAAATCTGATCTAATCCTAGATCAAGAGTCAGTGTTTATGGTGTGTTATAAAAGAATAAACCTTAAACATAATGAATGAATGTATGATGTGTGAAGTAAGAGTTAATTGTTCGAGAGCCAATGTGTACATCACAAGCAAATAACTTGCATCAGTTGAGCTTATTTTGGGGAGATCATCAGACTGGTTTTTGGCAAGGTATTAACAAACTCTCGTTTTGACACAACTGGCCACTTGGACAAAACGAAAACATTTCATTCTCAAGAAGAAAAGATAGTATTGACTATTACGAGCATATTTTAAATGTTTTCTACTTGCCCTTTCAGGAAGCAAAGCAAAGGTCCAATAAATTGAACTGGCAAGATTTCTTCCATAATGTGCACATATCCCACAGTAAATTTAGGTTGCCCTTTGGAATAAGGATGTTGACATGCAATACTTTGATATTGTAGAAGAACTTTGATAGAAGAACACTAAAATCATTCTTTTTTTTTTTCTTTCTGTTTAACCTCACTCAGTGTGGAGAAACAGTGGATGTGGGCATTTGGAGTTCTGTTGTTGTGAAGTGTGCACCTGTTTGGTACCTCTTTCTTTTTGGCTCTGGCTTGCCACTGGAAGGAAAGAAGAGAATGACATAAAAGAAAACACCTCACAGAAATCATGTATGTGCATATTTAACACTGTTTTCTTTTTGCCCCCCAAATAGACCAAGAATGTCTGAGAATGCACCCAGCATTTTAACCATTCCAGGGTAGGGATTGGTCCTCACTGAGGGTTTGTACTGGTGGCTGTGCGTGTCATATCAAGTGTTTGGATGCAGAATTAAGGCCCCACAAATGGAAGTGCTGTGGTGCATTCTGCGTAGCTATTTGCATCTACCTGAATGCTTGGAATAGATTTGCTTTGATGAATATTGAAGGTGAAAACTAACCCACCTCTTTTTCTCGGGGGGGGGGGGGGGGGGGGGAGGAACATTTCTCATGTGGAAAAGATGGACTGTAGTGAAGTTGTAGTCCTGCTGTAACACAGGTCGAGCAATTTAGACCCATTTATTCTGGATGATTTATGACACTTCAGCAATATCAGGCAATCACTGTATTTTGTGTACCATCTTTTATGCAACTATTCAGTAACAATAATTTGTGAACTATAGTGCTATTACTAGCACTGTTCCCCATGGTCCCCTGTGGGAGACCAAGGCTGGTCACATGCGAGACTTATGTAAGATATCTATCCAGACACAATCGATAGCGCAAGTTATCTCTACATAATCAGTCATAAAAGGCCGATTGCAAGTAAGTTGAGGGGTCATTTGATGATACATTCATCAGCGAATAAGATGTGCAGCTCCTGTGTACAGTACAGGTAACTTCACAGAAATTGTAAAACTGGTAAGCTAGGCTCGTCCAACAATTGTTATTTCAGTAGAGACAGTTATAAGTCACATCCATCAGTTTTAAGCTGAAATCAATTGTAAGTCTCTTTATAAAACAGAAACTTATAGTTCATCAAAATTTACTATTGACTTTAAGTGAGTCAGAGTTATACTGGATTTCAGGATCAATTATCACATTTAAGCCCACCGCATGATACATAGCGTCAGGTCATATGACCTTCCAACTATGAGACTGGGTCGTGCAACTTGGCAAATGTACACTATGCAATCTGACCTTAGGACCTGCAACCTACCTCCCACGCACTTAGCACACAGTGCATGTGCAGCTAGCAGCTAGCTCTAGCTAGCTACAAACACACAACCACTTGAAAAGATTCAACATGCTAAACCCTTCGACCAGGTCATGCAACCTAGACCTACGATCTGACACTTGGGTGTTTGATGACGTCAAACTGACAGTCAGAATGTTGTACGACCTTAGGTCGTGTAGTGTGTAGCAGGCTTTAAAAAACAGGCCCCAGATGTCAATGACGCAGAGATAGCATAATCCTTTGAACACATTTTTCTTTGTGTGTCTGTGCATGCTTTTTAGCTGTTGAATGTGTTTGTTATCCATGTTTGTGCGTCAGAAAGAACATACTTCAGTATATACTTCGCAAGAGCATTTTAATGTAAAAAACTAGGTTTTTATTCTAAAATACAGTAAACGTCTTTGCAGTTTGTGTTTAGGCTGTGTTACATTCTTAAAACCCAAAATGAAATTTGGCAGAAAGTGTTCATTTTATGATGCATTTGGTCCTGTGCTACACTTACACTCTTTATCCCTCTACCAATGGAAATATGACTTAGATATCAAATTTTCTGTTCTTACAGAGTCAGGTATAATCTTTGTATACTGTAAATTTTTCCACATCTGACAATGTGAAATATTGTATGCAGTATGACGGCAGCTGAAAAATTTCATCTTTGGTTTATGTGGTTTCTCATTTATTTTCTTTCCAAACAAAAACACAAAAACTTCACGGATTGCTTTTAAGCAAAACTATTTGCTCTCTTAAGAAATGATAACTAAATGCAAAAGATGCAAAAAGAGAAAATCAAATCAAATTCATATTTTTTGAAGGGACCCAAGATTTCATGTTTCTTTTGACAATCATTCATCTCTGCTGCCGTACAAGTTACCCATGCAGTATACAGTACATACAGTATTTAAACATGAATTTAACTGTTACACTGTCAAATGTAACCTAGAGATCACCTCCATAGAAGTGGATTTGGACTGAATTTGTAGAAATTAAGAGAAATTCAGGAAGTGTTCTCCATTCATATCAAGGAAAAGTGGTAATTTGATCTAATGTATTTGACATAATCTAAAATATGTTGATGCCAGACATTTTCCACATGAGAAAAAATGTTAAAAGCTGGAAGTCATGCAAGAAAGGGCTGTTATGTAAGAATGACCCAATCTGTATTCCAGGCAACCTGTTCAGTGTTTCAATTATGTATGTGTTTTTCAGGTAAGTTTCTGTGATGTGCTTTTCATGGTGTTTTTTTTTCCTTTTTTTAATGCAATGTCATACTTGCATACTGCAGCTGTTGCATGACCTGTTGTTGTACTTGAATGCTTGTCATCCCTGACTTTATGGATGGGGGGGGGGGGGGGGGGGTTATTAAAACAGTTCATAGAGTGTGTGGGACTTTGGTTTGGGTAAGAGAAAGGCCTGTTCTTGCTGTCTATAAAATTGAGACTTTGCAGGCATTTGCTGAACAAAATGGCAACATTTGACTCCTCTGCTATCATCAATCTCAGCAGTACAGTCTGGCAATGAGAATGATATGTCACTACCAACCAAGCAACAGACGTGTAGGAACACCATAGAAATGCTGGAGACAGGATAAAGTGCATCAAAAAAAAAAAAAAAAAAAAAATAGAAATGGGTAACGAGAGAGAGAGGATGAGAAAGAGAGAGAGAGAGAGAGAGAGAATGTGTGTTTGTATATTATGTATGTGTGTTTGTATGTTTGTGTGTGTGCATGTGTGTGTCTTTGAGAGAGAAAGAGAGAAAATGGAACAAAGACGAGACATGAATAATTTTTACCCCCCACAAATTCATGAATAATAAAGCATGATAACAATAATGACATGTGCCTGGATACCCGTGTGTGTGTGTTGTTGTTGTTGCTTTTTTTTTGCATGTGCGTGCTTTTCAGTATAATTTTTGAACCAGATGAAAGTACAATGACCACAAGCTTTGCTTTGTTCACACTAGATTATCAATATTGATATAGGGCAGTGTTGATCAGTTGATCTTTTCATGCATTGGAGATAACACAAAGACTATGTGTGCATGAAGGAGCTTCTGTGCATGTTTGTACACACATTGATAACAAATGCAAAGATGAGAAGTATTGAAACTTGATAGATATGGATCAGAAAGGAGTAGATTACACCAAATACTGAATGATATACTCACGAACGAAGCGCATTCCCCATCTTTAAGATTAATTGTTCACTGTGAACGGCGCCATGCTTTCCCTTCATCTTGTACAAATTAATGCATAAGCATTGTACTTGCATATTTATAAACAGAGTGGTAGTTACATAGATGCACAGTAGTCAAGACTTGTACTGTGGTAATAATGTGCATTAGGTCACCAGAATGGACAGGGGGAGGTGTAAGGTTTTCCATTACCTATTGGCACAGGTATTTGTACTTGACTGCTTAGATTTACAGCAAATGAACCATCACAAATATCAGTCGATCGATGTCTGAGAGATTGAGGGAACACCTTATCATTTACAGAATGCATTTCTAGGATGCTGCTGATGAAGGGAAATCGTGTAATGCAGAGACAAAGGACAGTGGGTGGTAGTGTAACCGGAAGTCGTGCTATGGGATGCATGGTACACAATTAATTTCTCTAATGGTGTACGTAGGGAGATTATGCTACCAGCCACTTGTTGCTCGAACAATATCAATTACTGCAGGATCTCACAAAATTGGTATCTGTTGTGTCTGGCTCTCAGGCCCAACTCTGCCGTCATTATTCATATAGAATAATTAAAGATAAAAATGGGATGGGGATTTGAGCTGTAGTTGATGCTGTATTGGTGTAGAGGTACATTGAATCCCCTTCATCAGCATTGTGGCTATTCTTGTCACATGTACAATTCAAGCGTACAGGGTGTGTGTCAGTGTGATTTTGAGTTAATGGAATCATTAACTTTTGTCAAGCGACCTTGAGTCTGCAACCGGTGCGGATCGTGAGCTGTGGCTGTGTTCTCTGCCACTCTGCATTTCATCTAATCGTGCCCCTAATGAAAAGTTTTTCACTGTGACCTTGAGTCAAGGGTAGACTGGTTACTGCCAGCCGCTCCACTACAGATAGATGCGCAGACTTTGTTCATGGATATCCTGGCTGAGATAGATATTTGCCTGTTGTTGGACACACCTAGGTTTCATAGAGTTAGCACCTGGAATATGTCAGTGTTGTTTAGGAAGAGTTTCTAAAACTGTAACTTGCAGGAGACCTGTTGGTCTGCTTGAATTTCATAACTTTCTTTGAGACAGGCTAATTCTTAGGTCTGCTGCATACTGTGATAATTCATAACTCAGTCAACAGTGCCAAATTCACACATTAATTTACAAAAAACCAAAGCCAAATATCAATGTGGATTGAGTAAAATTCTCCTTTTGACTAATCAAATGCAAGAAAAAGATAGTTACAGAAGCATCAATTACCCAAAAATAAGATGGTCGCAATGATTAAGGGGAAAAATATGGTCCCTTGATATTATCTTTTAAAATACAATATCAATTTGTTTAGTTTGGTGAATTTTTCTTTTAAATACACATTGGACAGAAAGCACTGTGAAACCTTTTCTTTTGTTTTTGGCAAAATATCCCAGATAAAGGATTAGACTAATGATACACAGAAATTACATGTTAAATATGACACGTCGCTGGCGCGAAATTTTGGTGAAAATGACTTTTTTTGATTGATGGTGAGATAATCAGTGAAGTGATGTCCTGTCCAAATCCTAGCTGTCTTACCCCAAAAATGAAGGCACCACGGCTTGTCAAAGGAAAGGCTAATCCCATTTGTTATAGTGCTTTGGCTGCCATGTTTTTTGGCTCTCCTGAACATTTGACATTTTGTAATATACGAGGTCTTGTCGCCCCAGCGATGATATGTTATTCAAACATTAGTAAAGCATGATACTGATTTTATATCACACAAAGTGTATGTGGTTTTGATTTCAAAAGTAGCAAATTTCCTAAAATAATGCTGTTTCTTGTGTGGGCAAGATTGATTGAATACATTTAAAATTAATGTATTTTTTCCTGTCATGTATAAGTTATTATCTACCTGGACAAACACATGTACTTGTATTCTGCAAGATTTACTTGCAGTATCATATTAGGTTTCTTGAGACAAGGCATTCTCCATGCTATTTCTCATCACAGCGCATGGGTTTGGGGTTCCCTTCATCCTACACCACATTTGACACCATGATTTCAGGAGAGCACTGCGATCACCAACCCCGCAAAGTTAGCTCCTCAATTATGCATCCAGCAATGCAGGACTAAACCCCTAATCCATATACCATACCTGTGAAGTGGGGAATTATATGCCAGCCTCATCATTGAATTTGTCCTGCTGGGATTACGTGAACAAAACAAGTCCCTTCATGAATTATTTATCTGTTGTACATAACACCTTGCATGCCTTGTGTGCAGGGTGATTGCCGTTCACGTATGGTATCTGAGACATTCCAGTCAGTATATATTCAAACCTTCTGATATACAGCATAAAATCCGACCTAAATCACCAAAGAGGCATATTTCTTGATTATTCCAACTGACACCTGTAAAAATGTTTCATTTTGTGGTTTACAATCTATTGGTGTGAAGTTTCAGTACACCAAAGCAGCTGTAGTAAGTGATATTATTATTTTTTTTTTTTTTTTTTTTGGGGGGGGGGGGGTGGAACATACAGACTTACTTTAAATTTTGACATAACTGAGGCTGTTCACCAAGTGAATGCCACTTCCATGATATGATGAGGATCTGTAGTTATGTTTGGTGAATGACAACCTAAAATTCTGAAAATTAATTCTGAAAATTAATCCTTCCTTGAAGTGATGTTGTACTGTTGTGTTCTTGTCAACATACTTGAATAATATAGAATTATTGTCATAAAAACAGCACAGCAGACATATAGGCAGACACCAGCAAACCTTCTCCGAAGTAAAGCAAATGTACCGGTATGAAAAAAAGATATCAAAGACAGTTGAATTACTTTGCTTCCTGAGAGTAATTCCTGGAAGTGTATGGAAATGTTTTGCAAAGCAATATGAATATGTTTCTATATATAAATACATTATTTTCTATTAATTTCATGGCTGACTATTCTCATGATGGAGTGGACAAGATAAACAGAGTTCTGCAAACCAGCTCTTGGTCATAGGCCAACTTTGTCTGGGATGTAAGGCAGGTTTGTTTGTGATAGGAATAACAATGCAGTGGAGAGAAATGCCTTCAAAGGCAAGGTCTCCAAGATTAGACTGTACAAACTCTGCCAGTGGGGGTGCTCTTCCTGAATGCACAATGGTAGACAGGCTGAACTCTGACTTGGCTGTGCACTGTGCAGACATACCACATGCTGAAGGCCTTGGTAGTTTCACATCAGAGTAAGATGAATGAAAAGGACTTGCACAATGAAAACATGCTCCTTGACTCTTTTTTCTCTCTACTGGATATTGAGTGATTCCTGTATTTGACACATGAATAATATTTATATATGTTTATTGTTATGTGCATTGTCAATATCATAAACTTGAGAATCTTGATGTTGTAGATTAGCACACCTAATTCATTGGTTTAATTGCTGTGATATAGGAAAGCATGATTCTGAAAGTTGATGGTCACAGATTGTATCTCATATAAAAACCTTTTCTATATTTCCCCATGTGCAGTATCACATAAAAACATTGATCACACAACATTATGTGTAAATTCTTTGGTGTAATTTCATATCTTCATTAGATAGCATGAAGTGGAGATGAAAATGTATATCTGTCTGTCTATCTTAATTTGTGAGGAATTATATGCAAGTCAACAGTTTGTATCTGAGACATTGTAGAGTTCCCTTCAACTGTACATCTGCACCCTGTCTCAAGATGTTCTCAAAAGTTTAAAACATGCAGTTTTTCTAATTTGCTTAGCAAAACCCTGGAATGTTTTTATTGGAGTGATTTAGTAGCTTGAAGCAAGCTGTAACAGAAAGTAATTCATTTGTGCTGCATTTCACAATGGTGTATATTGTAGCACAGAGATTGGCATTTATACGATGATACAGCATTTTGTGTTTGTGTATGTGTGTCTGGTTTGTGCATATAAGACACAGAGCTACTTTACCACAAACTGTTGTTGTTGCAAAATGATAAGTCCTCAAACATTTTCTGAGTGACTATCAAATATTTAAAGGTAGTTAAGCACTTAAATGGTTGACTTTCATTGAATCTGACCTGCAGTGTAATCTGTGGCTTGTGTACATTATGCCACAACTTTTGATCATGCTGGAAAACTGTGCATAGAATTGAAACATTACTGTATGTGGGGATGGGTGTTTAATGTAATTAAAGTGTGAGGGTCTGTATTTCAAGTTTGTGATACTAATATTCCTATGACAGGCTTTTACAGACCTGACAGTTTTGCACTTATTAATGTGGCGACAAAAGTTCCCTCACTTTGGAATAAATGTTGAATGATAGATATGAAGTTAAGTATTGCTAGATCATGATAAATTGAAAGTTTTCTTTCATTTAGTAGCAGTGTCTGTATTATTTGATTTTGGTGTCCATAGAATTCATATTTGAACCAAATCTTCTCCAGTAATCATTTTGTCATATTTTTATCTTTATTTCTTTCAATTATATCATTTTTAAAATCTCCACAACACTATTTTACGGTTGCTTTTGTCTTTTAAGTAGTACTAGTGGTGCAGGTGTACCAAGTTCGCGTGGTAATTTATATTTGAACCAAAATTACATATAATGATGTAAAAAATGATATAATCTTTCGATTATATCATTTTTTGAATCTCCACAACACTATTTTACGGTTGCTTTTGTCTTTTAAGTAGTACTAGTGGTGCAGGTGTACCAAGCTCGCTTGGTAATTTGAGCCACGCAGCTGACAGTGATTTATTTCATGACTCAGTGCTACCTGTGAATTGTCCATTAGGAAGGTAATACTAGTGATTTGAATAATACATCAGTGTTAGAGGATGTCTGTGTAGCTTGAATTGACCGGGGACACTGATCTCTATGGACTTTTTCACTTTCTTTTTGCAAGAGAGAAAGAAAGAGAGAGAGAGAGAGAGGGAGTAGTCGGTGTCCCCTAATATAGCCAATTTGCAGTGTTTACTCCAAAAATCTTCACATTATGCCCTTCATCTGTTGCAAATCTCATTGACTTGGATAAAAACCAGAATTTGCCTTTCTGAATTTTCACTAACCATGCAAATTTAAAGACTTGAAGCTTGATTTTATGGAGAAAGGAGCACTCAATGGAAATGTGCTCACTTTTGGTTTAGATATCTTTACAACTCATCAAGAGAATTTAAGCAGTGATCTTGCCGTCCCTCGTGTTCCTCTCCATGCTATAAACTGCCAGTGAGTTTTATATTTTCATCTAATGCAAGCAGTATGTTCCTTGCCAGAATCTTTCAGTCTTTCAGGTTAATTTTTCAAATGAGGTATTGTCACTCCTGGATGCTATTAAATCCCACGCCTGGCTCTCATTCTCCTTCTCCTCCACTTTGTATATTATTATTTACCTTCCTTTGGATGGAGACGATGTCGTTAGTATGGTGTAATCACATCACGGGGCTTCACATCTCTCGGCTGTGCAGGGAGCAGCCAGCAAGGGCGGCAGAGCGAGGCGAGATGCGCTCTGGCTAGCAGTAATTTCCCTAATGGTGTTCGGGCTTGGCTGGGGGTGAAACGGGAGAGGGCCGCTACCGGAGGGGGGCTTGTCAAGGTGCATCAGGGCAGCCATCCATCCCCCACAAGCCGGTCTGGCTGAACCATGCAGGGAGGGGAAACAAATTTGAAAGGGGGTATGGGAGTCGTTAAGTAGCTGGTCACTAGGCTATCAGTTTACCAAAGGGGGCAGGATGTTTAGGAGGAAGGTGGGTAGCTACGCATGAAAGCTTGGGTGATTTGCACAATCAACATAATTAGTAGCGTATCTGACCATCATCTGGAATGATGTGTAGTTGCTGATATAAATGGTGTCAGTTATCACAGAGTGAGCTACATCAAGACATGAAACTAGTTTAGCTCATTGGAGAAATTATCCGACTGTGTGTGTGTGAGAGAGAGTGCATTGACCAATTACCAAAGAATCTTTCATAAGTAATATTGCCTCCAGTTCTTCACACAGTGTACAGAATGCAAACCATTGTCCTATAATGTATGTGTTGTTGTTGTTGTTGTTTGTGTGAATTTTTCTCTTGAGATAGTTTGACATGAATATGAAAATCTTGAAGAATCTGCTTTCAAACAGTGGCTTGTCCATTTTGGGAGTGTATCATGAGATGGCTTGGCTAAAAGACTTCATTGCCCTGGTGATAATTTATCATGCACAATTAAGCTGTGAGTGCAGTGTCCTTACATTGTATCTTGGAATATTGGAGATACATGTATTATGTTTCATGGAAGATACAGATTATCAATGCCTATTTCTGTTTGGAAATATCCTGTGTTTCTGTCTGCCATCTGAAAGAACAAGTAAATTCTTTTCCTCAATGATGAAAAGTCCATCACAACATAAATGTAAATTTTTATGTGCCAGCAATATGACAATGTAATGAAGAATATTCCAAAGTAGAATGTATCCTGCTTTCCAGAACATATCCAATGCAACACTACAACTGAGCCAGTGAATCTAATGGTCCAAACAAACAGAAATATATGTTATAAACTATCAAGTAGTACAAGGCAATGCAAATGTCTCAAATCATGTCCATGGTAACAACAGAACATTAGGCATAATAAGAAATAATATGTGTCTTTTTTTTTCTTTGTTTACAGCAACAACGGAGATTGGATCTGCTGACAATAACAGCTCCAGGTATGTGGGGTCATTTTGTGTGTCTCATTCTTTCAAAGTGTTTGATGTGTGCTCATGTTTACGTCTGAATCTATGGAGGTCATTGGGAGGGGAAAATGTGGAGATTAGGGAAAAATGTGGAGATAAGGGAAAAATGTGGAGATTAGGGAAAGGAGCTAACCGCAACAACAAAACAACAACAAAATTCTACTCTTGCCAGGATTAGTAAATGCACCAGCGAGGTAGATTAATGTGATGGATTTGTTTGCAATAAAAAAAAAAAAAATTGAAAGGCAAGTGGAAATAATTATAAAAATACCAAAATAAAAACAATAGAAGGTCATTGTTGTTGTCTGTGATTAAACCTTCAAATTTACATTATCATAGTAATCAAACTCTTTAAAAAAATGTATGCGTAAGGACCCTAAAGAAAAACAGCAAAAAAAAAAAATGCAGTAAACAGACCAAAACTGAAGAATGTGTATAAACTGACTGACACAGAGGTGTGAAATTGGCAGGTGGGCATACCATGCAAATAATCCAGAATTTGCCAGTAAACAAGCACAGCAGTTGTTGATAGGTATACCAAATGTCCAGCAGCCGTATGTGCTGTACAATTAAATAAGTAGGTTAGCTGAAAAAAAAGGATGATGCTTTTGATTGCATATAATATAGACCCTGCTCAATTTGCATCTGCCACAGACCTAATTCATTATGCCTGAATTGTTCCTTTTCAAAACATTTTCAGCTTAAAAATTCATGCCTGTCACAGATCTGTTGTTGTATGTCTTTAGTCTTTTGCATATCTGAAGAAAAAACTCAAACAAAAGACAGGTGTCTTCATTTCCTGTGGCATAAAAGGATTTTTTATTTTTTTTTAATGGGGGAGGGGGTCCATCCACAAGGATACGGAACCTTCTTTTTAGAGAAGTAGAGAGTTCATAACCTTTCATAATGTGTGTTTTTGAACTGCTTCTAAGCCTTAGAATAGGGCGTGTATGCAGATACATTTTGCTGTTATGTCCATAGTCTGTATTCTGTATGTTCCAGGACTTTCGATAGGTTTAGGATGTCACACTGACATTAGTGTTTGGCATATTAGAAGAAGAAATAAAAGTGAAAGATAGTGAACCAACGTTTAGCGGTTATTTTGTTCTTCACATACCTGAAAATGATGGTTCTATAGATGCCCTTTAGTGGTCTCTATTTTGTTTATCTGCCATGAGACTTGTCTGTACCATATGTGACCCTGCACCACAAAACAAATAAAAAGTCGCCAGACATGGATTTTTAGTTAAGGGCAGATTCTGAAAGAGCAGACTCTAAGCTTTACATTGGTGTGTAAGTCAATTCGATTGGACTCCCCTAACCCATCTAAATACTGGAAAGAAGGCACACATTCTGAAAAAGTGTAAACTGAGAAAAGAGGCTCCTAAGTACAGAGTCTATTCAAGCGGCTAATCTTTACCAAGCTGTGCTAGCTGTGCGATGAAAGGGACAAAACACAGGATGTAAATCACCGGAGCAACAGCAATGAAGATATTATCAGATTAAACTGAAATTTAGCATGTTTTTTGAACACATTCTGTCTATGATTAATGCCAACTTTCAAAGCAGTAGCATTATCCTTTCAAAAGTTATTGGACTTGAAAGTGAAGGGTGTGAAAAGGATTTTAAGAACTGAAAACGGACCTTTAAAACATACCTGATCATTTTACTATCCTCCAAAAAAGAGTTGTAGAAATACTGCTGGAAACACACTTTCCCATTCATGTTATGATGCCCAAATTACAGAATAATGTAGAAGAAGAATGGCTCTTTCAGAAAATATGAACAAATCAAGATGGACTCGGTTGACCATTTTCACCTTTTTTGAGACCTCACGTAAAATCAAGGGGTGCGACTTTCTGTTCGTTTTGTGATGCACGGTCACATATGTTGTGAGATACATTTACTTGTTGATATCCCAAGGGCAGGAGATAGTGCGCATTACATAGAAGATATTTGTTCATCTCATAGTTGCTGAGCTTGAGCATTAGTTTCTCTTTTTCTAAACAAAAACTACAAAATAATCAAAGAAAAACACGGATTAAAAAGTTGCTTCTGAGGGTCATTAATGATTACATGTGTAGTTGGAGATTATAGTTTATGGTTGTAAATGTCATGATTTCATTGCACTTTTTTTTTTCATGTGATCTTTATTATTCAGGTTATGAAATGTGAAGCACAATTGTCTATAGCCATGCTAAAGTTCAGTTGAATGTGATAAGTCCAGTTGTATGGACTTTGCAAACAGTTCGTGCATAAATGACCAAAATCTTCTATGCTTGCTTCGTATCTTTGTACTGGCATCACATTTTTTTTTTTGTCTATGTCATGTGTCTTTTTTGCCTGCATCTTAAAAATATATGAAGGTGGAAAGTGGTAGGAGTTGTGTATTACATCCGCATTTTACAGATGGCTTGAATGTGTACTCCTGTGTTTGGCAACTGAATGTGTTTGTGTCTGTGCTTTGCGAATGAGTGAAAACATGAAGCAATCCAAGAGTGTACAGCTGCTAACCTCAGGCACTCAACAACCAGCTATTTCTCCCATTGTCTAAACAGGTGCTGTATAGGCCTCAGATATCCATTCAAATAATCCTTGGAAGTCTGATCCTCTAATGTAGCCAAATTCATGCATGTTTTAGGCCTTCCAGGTTGCCATTTCTTTCAGCTCTATTTTGTAGTTCCTAGCCACAAAAGAACAGTTTACCTACACATTCAAATCTTATGCCTATTTTTTTTTTTTTTTTTTTTTAACACCAAGGTTGCTACTGAAACCAGAAAGCTTATCTGAGGCTTACCCGACATTCATGTACATGTAGCAACAACTAATGTATGTAGGGTGGATTCCACGTATTGAACTGAATCCATCATTCCTCTTCCTCTTCTTGAATAGACAATTTCTGTAATATATTAAATTTTATGGATGTTTCTTTTCCTACAGCCTAGTAACATAGCATTTCATTCACCTGTTCCCTCCATGATAAGTTCCATGGTCAGGAATTCATATAGTTGTTGCTGTAGGTAGGGCAAGCCTCTGGCGAGCTTTGTGGTTGGTAAGGGCAACTTTTGTGAACTTTAAGCATGCATAAAATCTGAATACATTACAGCACCAGTCCATTGCATGACAGAAGTGGAAATGTAGTTGAAAATTGTGGCAAAGAGATTAAAGACTTGTGAGGCCATGACATTATCATCTCATTTCTTGGTTTGATTGTGTGCTCTGTTGTTTTAAGTAATCTTGGACATAGAAATAGATCTACACCTGAGAAAGCTTTAATTGTTCATACCTTTTTTGTTGTTGTTATCAGCACCGCCACAAATCTTGTTTGTTGACAAGTTTGTGCTGCAAATGTTTGAGACAAGGATTTTCACAACTGTTTTTCTACTAAGTGTGTGTGAGTGTGTGTGTGTGTGTGTGTGGGGGGGGGGGGGGGGTTAGAACATAATAAGACCAACTATACGGAAGGACAGTTGAGTAGGACATTGACATTCCTGAACAATGAACTGTGGTATGGCATGCTGATAGACCTATCTTGGGTGTGAAGATGAGTTGCTTGGGGACAGGATATAAAATGTGACCAGAAATTTATGATGGAAATTATGGATCATATTTTAAAGACTCCGTAAGAGAAGACTAGAGCTCCTAAATTGACTGTCATTTTGTAGTGTTTGTTGATTGATGGTCTGCAGACTTGTATGTGTGTCTAGAGACACATTAAGTAACAGCTTGGAGACAAAGAGTCCAAATTGTGTATACATTGCTTTGACTTTCAGCTGTTTTTTGTATTTACTGTAATCATTGAGCAATAAGGAGTGATGGATAATTCAGTGTTATGTAACCCTTGTGCAAAGCGTGAGTGATTGCAGGAAGTATGTACCGACTGGTTAGTTTAAAACAGGATTTGTCTGTGAAATTTATGCCAGGCAGCGATCCAGCCACTCTGTAACCAATTCCTCTCGTCTCTGTTGACTTCCCAAAAGGCAGAACCGGCTCCCAGCACTTAGTGGTGGCTGATTGTCAGTGGAAATCATGATATTTTCACCCCCCTCAATTACAGGGCACATTATACCCTCCCATGGCTGAAGTGTGTTTTATGATCATAAACACCTAATGTGACGTGACAGCTCATATTTCCTTTCACCCCATCAAAACCACTCTTTGCCATTACTCTTAATTATCAGCATAGCAACAGGGCCTCTATATCTCCAGCTTTCTGCACCATAAACGGGAATGGGACTAACTAGTGAGAGAGAGTGAGAGGAAAAAAAAAACACAGTGCACCACAAAAACAAAAGCTGAAATTTCCGGGGGATTTCTCCGTGTTCGGGCTGCTTAATAAGCACTACGGACTTTGGTCCCATCCCAGCTCATTAGTTTCTCGCCACGAACCGTGCAGCCCGGCAGCGTGCGATGATGACGTTTTAGTGGAGGTGCATTAAATGTCAATTTATAGGTGTGATTTATAAAAGGAAATGCACAATTAATTGGAGCCTTTAGGTCCTTTGCATTTTTCTTTTTATTGTATTTTACTGTTACACGAATTATGTAGGCGCTGAGCCAACATATTCAATTGTCATGTTGCTGAAGAGAAAAGGGGGTAAAGAAAAAGAAAACAAGAGTATTTTCACTCACATGGAGAGATTGACTAAACACGCATCCAGGCAAGCATGTGTCTCTTAAATTTGGCCTTGCTTTCAATTGGCAAAGGGTGATGTCAAAATTTGGCCTCTCTAAGTGGATTTAGATGAAGCTGACAATTTTCAAAGCTCATCAGAGATTTTGTGTGCATTTGTTGTATGCAGTGGTGTGAGTGTCTAGACAGCCCGAAATCATTACACATTGCTAACTCCCTGGAAAGTAAGAGCACATTTGTCACAAAACTTGATGTTTTTCCCTATATTGCTGTGAAAAGAACATCCATAAAACAAGACCACTGCTAATGAGAACAACACATTTATAATCAAACAAAGCTTTGCTAGTTCTTTGCATGACATGCCAGCATACATCAAATGTTGATGCCATCAGGACATATGTAAAGAAACAAAAACAAAAAAAGGAAAATGGTATCATTTAGAATATATGTTACAGCAACTATCAATAGTAACTTCATAGGGCGACATCAATTTAGACTGCCTTTGTTTTCATAGAAAAAAAAAAGGATTCACAAAAGTTTGAGATGATGGACGATCCTATGGTTTAAAAAAAGATATCAAGTGGGTTAAAAAAAAAAAGATATCATCCATAAATCTATGGGTGAGCCACAGTCATTAATAGTTTGTTGTTGTTGTTGCAAGAAATAGAATCTAACATATATAGAAACCAGAATATCCAACCCATAGACAAAGGGGTCCTGTCTATGGCTCTGTAGCATAGATTATTTATGTTTTCAAGGAAGCTTGTCCATACCAATTCATGCAATGACCATTAGCACTCATGGGAGACAGTCATGAATGGAATGTTGATGTCTTGTCCCAGTCAGAAAAAACTTTCAAGAATTCAGTGCATTGCTGGCTGCATACTAATTCATGAAAGACTTTTTTTTTTTTCAGTTGATGGGACCAGAAGTGGTTTGTGGGCAGATTCACTTAATACAGCTTTTTAATACTGTCCAAACTATTCAGACACTTTGAAGCAGGAAACTAAAAATAGTCTAAGTCATGTCTTAGCATGTGTATACAAAATTACTGTACAAGCTATTTGACAGCTAGATTTTACTTGAGCATGTAAAGTATGTGTTTTTGTTATTATCTCGGAGTCAGTTTTCCCCTCTTTTTTTAATGTATTTTGTCAATTACTTTAATTAATAAGTCTTTTTGTAATGTATATATCCAGTCAATATTTCCACAACAGACCATGTGCAAAAAAGAAAAAAAAAAAGAAAGAAAAAAAGACCTGAGGCTGGCAGTGGCTTGTCTGACGTAGCAGAATTAGTACTTACTGTACAATGCATATATGCTGTAGATTGAGCAGTGAAAGATCAGAATGGTATGCAGATTATGAATGAAGGAGCTAGCTGCTGCATAGAGTTGTCTACAAGAATGCTCTACGCATTTACTGCAGAATGACATAAAGTGGCTGATTGCTACCATAACTCTTCATGATATTAACTCTACTCATGAAGGGTGGAGATGTGTAAGTTTGCGTGACGGCCATGCAAATCTGTGTCAGTCAATGACCTGCTTGACCCAAGATTTTTTGCATCCAGGGGGTTATTGACACCAGAGTTGGTGTTTGTTTATGACACCTAGATGGATTGTTAGCATTCCAACAGTGTACCATATACTGTCAAAACAACTAATCAATAATGACTGACAGGTGGCTGCTTCTTTATTTTATCCCCACCTGTTAACAAAATGCTGTTGCTTCAATTTTTGTTCTCTCTCTCTTTCCCAAAGTTTCCACCCCTTTCTCTATCTCTTGATATGTCTCTCAAATCTCTGCAGCATGCAGCCATGCTAAAAGGTATGGAAAATGCATCACCCATTGTCTCACTGCAGATGTCCCTGTACACTGGCTGTCAGTGGTGTACCTGTACACTGACTGTTGGTGGTGGTGCCTGTATACTGACTGTCACTGGCAGTGATGAGTTATGTAATCCTTTGGTCAGGCATGGAATATGCATGAATACCAAAGGGTAAAGTGATCTTTGATTCACTATTATTCTGAATTATTTCAAATAAAACTACAGACCAATTATATAATGCATTAATGTATCATACATGCATGTTAAGTGTATCAAAGGAATGTTACTGCAATTTTTTTTCTAACAAAAGGGTTACCCGAGTGACATCAGGGTAATGCCATGGTAATTACCCTAACTGGCTAGTGTAGGATTTGGCAACATTCACCATTACAACGTCAGAGCAATACTTTGCAGGGACTGTTTTACAGGCAGAGTAAAAAAAGTTATCCAGATGCTACCCGGATGTCGTCATGGTAACAAGGCTCTGTTGAAATGAGGTTTTAGATGGATATTGGCATCAATAAATGCAACAGAAATCATGTGAGGGCTATAGTTTCTTCACACAGCTTGATTTTGAGACTTTGAACCTTTCCGACTGTCATTAACCTTTCTTTTTTGTGGGGGGATGGGGATTTGATTATCGAAACTTTTGCCACGCTTGTTTACTCTATTCATTTTAGCGCAAAGTTTGACAAACTATAAAGATGCTGGTCATTAGGCTAAATTGTTGTGATTTATGGCCATAATCACGCAGGAAATGGCTGTAATTCCCTCATTTATTTTATTAATGTGCCGGTTTCCATCAAATACAGACTGCCAAAAAAAGGGGAAATGGTTCAGCTAAAGGTACACTGTGTAAATGATGAGTGTGAGAGAGAAAGAGAGTGAGAATATGATATATTCACTAATCTAAGCTACTGGGAATGCATTAAAAAAAGTCAAATGAGTTAGATTATTATGTCATTTGTGAGAAGCTAAGATTCAAGTGCTAAATGTTATATACATGTGTATATGCCCATAACCTGACCTTTCTGTTATGAGAATTTGTCTTGATTGTTTTATATTCTGATCAGAGGTGTGTCTTTATCACCAATTGTAATACCATACAATATAATGCATAGATTGTGTGCACCTGTGATTGAAATGTATCTTCAATGTAGCTATTCTGCTCAGGAAATTTTTTTGGAGAATATTTTGAAAATATGTCTTTATGATGGTAATTGCTTTTCACTACCCCTGCTTAGAAAAATGAGCAGTGCAGAATGGTAAAGGCATGGGAAGGCATGGATGGAAATTTGTGCAAATATTGCTGACATAAAAAATGAAAATTGTCTGGACACTAACCTGACACGTCAAATTATAAAGAAATATACCTGAAGATCCTACCAGTTTCAGTTTGTGGAAATAATCAGAAGAGTGAGAAAATTAGCTTTACAGGAGAGTATGCTTTCATACACTTTCAATACATTCAGTTCAGATTTACACTTTTTTCACTTATTTCTGGATGGGATTGACTCTTGTTTTCTATGCTCTATATCATTGGGGAAGGTTTAATTTCATTTGATTCATAAAAGAGCAAAATATGTACCCAATATTATGTTAGTGTTAAAAATGAATCTTCATGTTACTGAGAAAGATGGTGGCATCAAACCCTGATCATCATAGGCACAAGTGCACCTGTAGGATGTCTTTGTTCACATATAGAAAAACTGACAGCTCTTTGAATATTTATTGCCATTTGGCACTCTATATCTTTTTGAACTTCTCCAAGTGGTTCTTGCTCCTTAGTTATGTGTGTTTTTAACACTGATATCAATATTCCCTGTAAACAAGATAATGTCTTGATTTATTCACTATTAGGCATCAAATGGATGTGATACTATATTTCAATCTTGTATGATCTTTATGTCTATGACACCAAAGTTTCTGTGTTGCTTGGTGTTCTAGTTTTGTTTGACAATACCAACAATTTATAGTTTACTTCTTCCTGGACTCTCCACTTTTAGTTTAGAGAGGGGAGGGGCCGGGATTTTCATCCTCTCCTCACTCTCGTTAATCATATTTTTATTCGACTCACTGCGGCCTTTCAGAAATTAATCTGAATGTGAGCAGCCAAGGGCACGCAATCAATCCTCACAAGAATGAGTAATTGTTTTCACTATCAGGGAATTAACATGACATTCAACAATCTAATCCCAGCCCGCTTACAAGCAGTACAGGGTGTCTCATGAGCAAAACATGAAAAGCCTATGAACGGCGTGGCATGTTGAAGAGATGTATATCTGCTATGATGTATTCGATAGAGCTCATTCCAATTGAAATATATGATTTTTTTTTTCTTTCAAAGAGATGTTTTCTCAGATGCTGTCATTTATGCAAGCCAAAATGTGAATGATACATCAAAAACACATTTCCACAGATCATTAATATCTTTGGGTAGATAGTAAAGAAAAGTACATGGATTTGTAGTCAACTCTGTCATTCCTGTGCCCTGGGGTGAAAGATTATGTTTCATAACTCTTGATTACAGCCTTTTAGTGAGTCACCCAATGATGACTGTTAATTCTTCATGGAAAATTTTGGTCCTCACTCATATGGGGTTAGTTAAAAAGCTCTTTTTGATGCTATGACCTCACTCAATGTAAGCCTAATTTGTCTCTTTGATAGTAGCTTTGGTCAGCCTATTCTTTGGAGCCCTATGGGACAAGCATGAAAAGTCTGGGTTTCAGGGGGCCTTGATCATAGGTGCCATTTGTAAATACCAGTTCGTATGCTTGATTTAGAAATAGAGAATGCCAGCCATGAGAGATTCTCTGTGAGTTTTCATAGTTTGAAATGTGAAAATAAGGATCTCTTTGATATGCATTGAAATTAAAATCAGATATAAAAACATTTCTCCTTTGTTTTATCATGTTTTCTGAGTTTTACGTGTCAGATGGACAAAGTATGGAAATCAAGAACAATTTTCATGAGCTGCAGTGTACAATATCATCCTGTCCCAATCCCTGTATCTCCATTTACCTGTTGAGTTGTGCCATGGGATGGTATGGGCTCTTGTCAGTGATGTACTCTGTGAAATGAAAGCAAGTGATCCGTGGATGCACAATTAATTTTGCCCAAATGAATGGGAGAGAGGCAGATTAGTTCATGTGCAGCGTGATACCAGAAGTGACAGCACTGGGATCCATGTCATTCAGTCGTGTTTCATCAAATAAATGTATGCTCAAATTGTCAATAACCGCCCGATTCTGAATCAGTTCTTCCTGTAGATTATAACTTTGTCAATCTGCGTCAATAGATGTTTGCCACCGATAGTAAAGTATTGACTCATGTTATGTCAATGTGTGAGTAACAAAATGCCAATTTTTGTTTGTTTTTCTTTGTTGCTGGTCTTTAAATTTGTTTGTGTTCTTTTTTTTTTTTAAGTGATTCATATCAATCTTAATAAATATTTTTTCCCTTGCTCAGGAAAAGAAAGGGACTATAATAGGTTCGATGATCTATCTCAGACCTTATTCATAGGTTAGTGTGGGGAGCCAGAGGGCCAAACACTGACTCATGTGTATGAGAAAAAAACAAGAGGCACCACTGCCCCACTTCCAATGCAATGACCTGCAGTATTTCCAATCATAGCCAACCAAAGTGAGGATCAGTCATTCCGGGAGTCAGTGCGTATCATTTCAAACAATTGATCCCCCTCCATGCCGGTTCCGTCTGCTTGTTGCTTCCCAAATTTAGACCGCCCACCCCATCAGCAAGCGGAAAAGGAGATAGAAAAAAGAAAAAAAAGGGAGAAGATCCGGAGAATAGGGTCTGCTCTGTCATTTGTTAGATGACATGCTTTATGACATCACCACTGCCCCTCTTCCTGTCATAACGTAATTCATCAATCACCAACCTATCATTTCTGCAGTAGTCTCTCCACATTCATACACTTAGTCTTCATCTATGTGCATTTTCTCCATTTTGGTCAGTTAGCAGCAGCCTGGAGAGCAGGGTGAAGAGCCGGGGAGGAGGAAGGGAGAAGTGGAAGGGGGGAGGGGCACAGATTACAGTCAAAGATCGTGTCTGTCATTTGCTACCGGATGGCTTAACCACATGCACTGGGCTTGCCATTCTCCTGGGGGGCATTTCTTGGTAAAACCACCATCATTACATCTTGCTGAACTATCAAGCGCCTTGGAAGGGTGCTGATTTTTTTTTTTTTTTTTTTAACCCCATTCTCAAATATGATAAAATTCTGAAGCGCAATTGTCGACATGCTTAGGCATTAATCACAAAGAATTTTGAGGCAATGAAAAGGAACGTGTGTAAAGGAGGAAGGGTTTAGTGCCCTCCTGTCTTTGGCATCTAATTGATGACATTCCTACTTCCAGGTACAAACATGCCAGATCACTCACAGTCCATCAGTCAATGCTACTCTAGCAAAGGTACATGCACTACTTGAAAGTTGTATTTGATTGCTACCTGAAAACCATGTAAACACCACCAAATTGCCATGATATCTAGAGGTTTATTCTCTGAGCAAACTGATGGATTCTTTAAGACTTACAGTAGCTGTTTGAAATGAGAAATGAAATCATGCATTTTGTGTAAAGTGCATTTGACTTTGTGATTTGAATAATCTTACAGAACCAGACTTAAACAGAACCAAACTGAAACTGATTCTATTGGCATGTCCTTATGGCATCAATTAATTTCCCTCTTTCTTTGAGGGGGGGGGGGGGACAAGATTGATACCTACTTCTCATTCCATTGTAGTGGTTCTTGGTCCTGAAAAACATATTCATGATGAGGAACACGTCCACAAAAAAACAACAACAGAAGGATGTGATAAAGAAGGAGACCGAAGAATGTGATTATAGACTATCAAAAAGATTGGGAAATAGTTTGACATTTTCTCTTCCGATTTGCATTATAAATGCCTATATCTGTTCTTGCCATGCTTGAATTGCCAGAAGTTTGTACGATCCAGTGATTCGCTCATGCTAAAACAATGGGAGATTCGCCAATTTTGGAAGCCAATGAAAACAAAAAGAGGAGCAGAGGCAGTAAATGGCTGTAAACGTCTCCCTCCCTCCCTCGCTCTCTCACGAGCGCACTTGCGCTGGGCAGTGAAGTGTACAGTGCATGTAGAGGTGCGTCACCTGGAACTAATCACATTACAGCATAGCCCTGCACCCTTCTGACCACAAGCCTTGTCTGTGAGAAATACCACCACCTATCCTGTCCAGCCACAGACATTCAGGCCTTTTAAACATGTCCAGATGAAAATAAAAAAGCACACAAAAGGGGGGGGGGGGGTGAATAGAGTTTGAAGCAGATAATTTGTACGACTGCTATTCTGTAGGTGGAAGTGCACTATTCATCTTAAATGGCCAAGTGTTCATCTTAATGGCATTTTCAATGTGGATTTCGTTATCTTTGCACAAAACCATGTGCAATTTTATTACTGTTATATTGTGTGAATGTTTATTATCTTTCAGTTATTACCATCCAATATAATGTTAGGTTTTTAAATGAAAACATTTACTTAAGTTTTACTGAAGTTGAGAGTAGTATTTAGAATGAGATTTCAAAAACTGCTTTTTTGAAGGACAACAACATTTATTCTTAGATATCTTAATGTATGCGGTCAGCAGGTTAATTCTTGAAACCTTTACATACTAAGAACCTTGCATCAGCAAAGATTATGCTTTTTTAACTTGAACAACAGCAGGGTAATGTGTCTTGAGGAACAAAATGTGTGTTGGGATTATTGGAGTGTCTTCTAAAAGCTGACCAGGTAGTCACCCCCCCCCCCATAAAAAAGAAGAAAAAAAATTGCTTGCAGCATCCTCTCTTGAGGAGACTTAGGGTTGAACATCATCAGCAGGTAGATAGAGAGGGAGAGGGAAGGGGAATGATTCATCTTGTGGTGGGACTGCTCCACCAGAAATGATTCGTTTTGACTGGGCCTGGTCTCAGGAACCAACCAGGGAGAAGATTGAGGGTCAGACATTGAAGGAAATAGCAAGGATGAGAGAGATAGAAAGAGAGAGAAAGGGAGAGATAGTGAGAGAGACATAGAGGGAGGGAGAGACATATATTTACTGTAAGTCCCAGGTCTATGCAAAAGAGAGAATACTTCCTTCATGGAGGCAAAGACAATTATGTTCTTTGAAGAAAAGGAGAGAGATGGATATAGATAGATTGAGAAGAGAGAGAGAAGGAGAGATAGAGTGAGGAGAGGGAGAGGGATATAGAGACAGGGAGAGAGAACGGAAGAGATGGAAATGCCGCGTAACCTTGGAATTTTCCAATCTGACATTACCGAATGCATTTGGCAGGGAGAGATGCCCGTTTGACCTTCACATTCTTACCGTTTCCTGTACTTCCCTTCTATCTCCCGGGTCTATTTTTTGATTGCTGCTATGTCATGTCTGTCTACCTGATCAGATGCTGTACTCCGTCCTTAATCATTGAAGCACTTCTCATTAAAAATTAATTGAAAATAGGCCCATGAATGCTCTGTGCGCACCTGCGTGAGACAACAATAAACTTTACTTTTGAGTGAATCCAGCTTGAAGTTAAGTTTGTCTGTCATCGTGGCTTTTTTTTTTCTATTCTGCAAAACTTTGTATGTGCAAAGTGTACGTGACTTTTGTTTATGCTCATGGAAACTTTCACAAAATTTTCGTGTTCTTTAAGATATCAATTAAAGAGATTAGTTTTCGTTTCTGAACATCAGAACATCAGTGAAAAGCTAGGATAGTTCCAACTGCTCTATGGAGCTTTGATATGTCCTTCTGATTCTCAACTGTTGATATTTGGAATAGAAATTGTGAAAATTTACATTTAGAAAGCATAATCGAAAAGTTAGATGTATTACTATGTAAAAAAAGCAATCATAAAAAGTTAAGAAAGGAACATTGTCATTTATTTTTTTTTTCTCTCTTCCTCTTTTAAGTGTATCTCAAAATGTATACATAATCTCAAGTGGGAGCCCAGCCATAGATAGGCCAGGGGCCTCTGCTAGCTCCTCCATTTTCTCTCTTAAAATTTCATTTTTATCTTTCTATCTCAATGTATTGTATTTTTTTTTTTTGTATTGCAATCCAATAACGTAATGTTATTCTCACATTTGTTCTTTGCACTTAAATGAGAATTTGGAAATAAATGAAATGAAATAAAATAAAATGAGACTCAAGAGCAAAAATTTCTCACAAATTCCACTTCACTAGAAGGTGGACCACTATGCTATCATGTGATGAGATTTCAAATGGGTACATGAATACATTCTCTGCTGAAAGTACATTTTGGATCCCCCATCATCCCCCCCCCCCAAAAAAAAGAAGAAGAATGCATTGGTTTCTATCAGACCTTTGCAGGTCTTATGGTGAAATGACATCTACCTTAGATATGGAGACACAAAAGGGTCATCTCCTTTCACTTCATACTATGTTACAGCCCTTCTAGTTCTGAACTCATGTTATTTTCTTACCGTTCATTCATCAATTTATGTTCAATCTCTATGAATCAAAGAGAAAAAGAAGACACGTTTCCATGTGTGAGTCTGTGCCACTTGTTATCTGTGCTATGACGTCAGCCACATTACTGTGAAGTTGAGGTGATACAATGAACTGTGCGTGCCTCCTCTATTGATTTGATGTAAATTGATTTCCCACCAGAAAGTAGGCCATAACACCATCAGAAGAAATGAGAACATATTATCTTCATTCATACTACCCCCACCCCAAACGCAAAACAGATATCAAGGGTATGCTTTACTGTGCCTTCCTGGTGGTTGTGATGCATACATGAAAACATGCACTCTGAACTTAGTTGGATGCTGTTGGCTGCAGCAAACCAATGTGTGTTATCATATTATGTTATTCCTATGTTTCATTCTTTAAGTGTTGTCTGTGAGTGCACAGGATAACTTTTATTTATATTTCTGTCCTGAAGAAATCAAAATTGTACTTCACATACTGTATACGCCATATATTTTGCGAGTCTAAATTTTCACGAATTGGGAATGCCCGACGATTTCATGAGTGGGTAAATTGGCAGTCATGGAGTCCTATACTGAACAGAGAAGTGTACAATTGTACGTCACATTCACATGGGGATCAAAGTCAATATTTTCGCATGTCTTTAATTTTGCAAAATCACCTGACTCGCGAAATTTGCGAAAATAAAAACCTCGCGAAATATTCCGTGTATACAGTAACTCGTTCTTCCTCATGCCTATGCTGTTTATTTAAAGTCTGCTTTTTGCTGATGTTTCTTCCAAGCTATTGAAATGAGGAAGCAACACATATGAGAGTAAATGGTAAAAAATCATGTTCTTGTATGACTATCCAGCGAAGGCTGAAAAAAATGACAAAACTTTCACGAACTCTCTTTCCACTTGGTGCTGTATGTGGTCTTATGTCACTTGTGATTCAGTGCTATTGATAGACAGCTACTGGTGTAAAGAGTTGTGTTGTACATGCACTGGGGTCTGACACTTGATTACAGATGTCAGCCTGAAATTGATTAAAACTGTTCATGCAGCTCTTTTTTAGTGTAATTGGAAGAGCATTACCCATTGTGTCAGACACTGTCATCCCTGCATGCATCTAACCTTAGATGGTGAATGTTCAATTCTCTGATGAAGCAGTACGATTCTTTAATTCTAAATTTATATTAGTTCTGCCCACCCCCCCCCCTTCCTCTTTATATAGCCTACCAGGTAGTTCTCTTGTTTCTTAGTGAGCTTTTGAATCGAGCAATCTGATGGCTCATGTGATCAAACTTTTCTTGGATTGACCAGGACATTCATTTCCCATTAAGGGCTTAATTCTAATCAAGCGCTCTTGTGTTGCAGCCACCTGCTAGTTGATTGCTTCTTACATCATGTCCACACACCTTTCAACATGCATGCAAACCTGCAGGTCTCCCTCATGTGGCTGACATGCCTCATGTACTCACCTTATACCTTTAATCCCTTAACCCACTGCAGTCAGATTGAAAATGCTGCAACACATCTATTCCATAGACACCAGCCAGAGATCTCTCAAACATTGTCTTCAAAGGGTTAATGCAAGGCTTGAGGCTCACATCACTGAAGAAAGTTACTGATGAGAGAAATCAATTATTTCCTTAGATATTGATAGTTAAATGTTCTACACTCTTTGCATAGCTGGCAAGAATAAGTACATCAGGTGAAATCAACCTCGTAACATCAGGAATGGTTTAACATCAGGAATGGTTACAAACGTATTTCAAAGGATGTATACAATGATGCAAAGATGGAGAACAAGGTTTAGACTAGAGGTATAAAACCAGAAGTTTTCTTCTGCATGAGACTTTCGCCAATTTTGCCAGAAGCCAAGATTCGTTAAAGTAAAATGCACACAAATGTTTTTGTCTACTTTATGCATTGAATTCAATTTGCAAAAGTTTCTTGCCATGAAAAAGGCTGTTGCCTCTAATACACGAAAGTGTCATGCTGCGAATGTTCCTGGTTTTACAGTACATCTCCAGTACAGTATCCTACTATGTGATTTTTTCCCCCACTCATATCCTTGCACTGTACATTGTGGTTATGAAGCAATAAAATCAATGTAATGAGTACTGAATCATACACTGTAACGAATGTAGAGCAGTGACATCATGGTTATGCCATCGTAATGTGTATGGAATTCATTTTTGGGTTCTTTTTCCTGCAAAAACTGTTCAAATTTTGTTTGCTCTTGATTGTAATTAACTAATTGGCCTTCTTGTAGGTTGCCTATATGTTACATTATATGCTTTTTGTTGTTAGTTTGATTTGTAGATCAACAAGGAGTGTCAAAATTTCATGAATCAGTTCCTTTTGCAAGTAGCTGTGTTTCTTGTAGGAGCATCTAGAAAAATGAAAATGAGTGAAATCTCTTTTTTTTTTCTCCAACAACAGAAAAAACAAAATAAGACATAACACCTGAGTATTGCACATGAGTTATGTAATGTAATTAACTTTTTTAACAAATAAAGACAGAATAAACTGACCAGAAAGAATATAAATTATTAGATCCCGATGGAATCCCATTTTCTTTGCTCACTTTTCCACTAATAATTTATATTCTTTCTGGTCAGTTTATTCTGTCGTAATTAACTTTTCTTACACTTTCCTAGGGTAATATCTTTACTAACCACCAGGATATTCTAAAAGGCATGTCTATGTCGTTGGGAGGTACAAGTGTAAGAAATTGATCTCATTATACCCCCGCCAAACGAAGTTTGAAGGGGGTATATAGGAATCAGCGGACGGTCGGGCGGTCGGGCGGTCGGTCCGTTGCAAATCTTGCGTCGCGAACTACTTCCTCAGTTTTCAACGGATTCCCATAAAACTTGGCACAGATGTGTGCCTTGGGTTGTAGATGTGCAAGACGTATTTTTTGACAGTACCCAAAAGTACGTTGCCATGGTAACGGCATATTATGGGCAAAAATGGGTACAAATCTTGCGTCGCGAACTCCTCCCACAGTTTTTGATCAATTTTTATGAAATTAGGTACAGATGTTCATCTGAATATGTTAATGTGCAAGACACATATTTCCGCAGTGGCAAAAAGTGCGTTGCCATGGTAACGGCATGTTATTGGTAAAATATAGGGCAAAATGCTTCATGGCAAAACTGCTTCATCAGTGTTCTTCCAATTCTCATGGAATTCATATTGAATGTTTGTCTTAGGATATAGGTCAGCATGACACATTTCTTGACAGTGACAAAAAGTATGTTGCCATGGTAACAGCTCACATATTATGAGCCAAAATGATGGAAAATTTTGTGTTGCAAACTACTTCCTCAGTTTTTGCCCAATTTCCATGAAACTTGGTACAGATGTGTGCCTTTGGTTGTAGATGTGCAAGACGCATTTTTCGACAGTACCCGAAAGTACGTTGCCATGGTAACGGCATATTAATGGCAGAAGATCAAGGAAAGATCTTGCGGATTTAACTACTTCCTCAGTTTTTTGACCAAAGCTTATGAAATGTTGTTTTGACCAAAGCTTATGAAATGTTGTTTGGCGGGGGTATAACCAGTTGCTGTAGCGACATTTCTCATTTTCATTGTTGTAGATACCAGTATTCACGTTATGGTATAGTGTGAGCAGGGTGGATAAAATACTTGAGCAAAAATTCTCATTTCAGATACATGAGAGAACATTTAGAGACAGGTCGTAACCTCTAGCATACAACTCAGACATATTCCTCAGATGTGCATTGGCGTACTACCCTAGGTTTCAAATTGCCGCAGGTAGATTTCATTTTTGATGCGATATGAGAACATTTTTAAAATGTACTTGCTACTTTTTTGTAAGGCGGTCCAAAAGTAGAAAACTGTTGTTACATAGACTGAGATAACATTCTTTGAAACATGTATTTTAAGCTGTCCACAAAGTCCCATCTATCTCCCATGACAAGTTTGCATGAGGAATGACATCATAGCTTGAACTCCTGCTCCTCTGCACTTTCTCCACATGGAGAGAGACACCGTGCAGTGCAGGGTCACAGCATCAAGTAGGCAGACTGCCAGACACGACTGACTTGAAGAAGGTTACGTAGCGTATACCGGGATTAGGGGGTGGATTTGGCAGGCTTACATTGCTAGACTAATCAAGCAAGAACACAAAATGCACCTCGGGAGAGACCATTTACATCGGAGGGGGACACGGCTCCTGTTGATGTCTGCTGTCCCATGTGCAGAGTTTGATGTAGGTCATGTTCCTGCCGAGAGTGCATTTCCTTGGACTATGTCATTGTGTCATAGCAAGAAATCTTTATTTTTTTATTTTTTTATTTTTTTTTTTTGTGATTGAGGTCTTTGCTTCGTCTTGAGTGTAGCACTGATAAAAGTACTGCTGCACTAACATGTGCAATAGTTTTCAATTTCAAGAGCTGTCCAATAATCTTCCTAAAATTTCTTGAAGAGTGAATGTCTCAAGCAAGATGACCTGGAATATATGTGAGCTCCAGCTCATTGAGGCATATCAGTGAAAGTGCAAATTTATTTCAAAATGTCATTCAAAAATTTAACTTTCTTATTGCACAAGTTTCCTCCAGTTCCTTCAAGATGAAGGAGGGGGGGGGGGGGGTGACTCTTGTTATTTTCAGTTAACATTCCTGCACGTACAATGTAGGTGCTCACTGATTACATTCTGAAAAGTCTTTGCCGTACAATATGTCATTTTAACCGGTAAAAGTACAATTTTAATTCGGCCCATTTCTCAGCCCAGAGGATTTTTAGTAAATGAGGGGTTTTATCTCCAGAATTCATTGGTTACTTAGTTGTGCTAAAAGACAGTAAAATGACATCATTTGTCACTTTGTAGTGCATTACCCATTTCCTGACTGTGTTGTTATCAGTAATGTGATGATGTGGCTTGAATGTAAGCAATTATAGATCTACTCTTCCCACTCAACTGTTGAACTATCAATCATTCCACATAGGAGTAATTGATGAATCAGTCAATAAGATGATGATTTACCCATGTCTGTTTCGTACCTCTCGTATCATGCTCGTGACACTATAGAGTTGGTTAATCCATCACTTGAGGACCCAGCTCTAGGTACATCCATGTTACTGATGAAAGAAATTCACTGGACTTCAGACATCCTTAAATATGAGTTACATCCGTGTCTTATCTCGATCCATCTGGCTGTAATCCAAGAAATCTGCTCCAGTCTTTGGAAATGAATACACTTCTATACATTTACAAGGATTCTTAATATCTTGCATCTCACACACCCCCGCCCAACCAGTCACATGACTTGTGTGATTGTGTCAGAGATTGCACAGGACACGCAGTGACCCAAAAATGTAAACATGCTCTGCCAATAAGTTCACATCTTAACCTGATTAGACAGTACACTGTCTGCCCCTAAAGTCACCCTCTTCAGTGCTGTCTGTGCCAGGCAGGTGTTCCTGTGGAGCACTGCTGCTCTGACTGACAGAATCATGGTGGGATTTTCGTCACATCTGACCCACCCCATCACCCACACCCCACCCCACCTCACCCCATCCCATCATCCCCCGCCCCACCCCACCCCACTGCATCTCACCCGTTGGTGGAGACCGAAAGTGAGTCAAGTGTCAGGACCCGTTTAGGGAAGACCTCTTCAGTCAAACGAGGGCCCCCCGTAGGTCAGGGTACAAGGCACAATTGTGATCCTTAGAGGCTTGGCAAGAGGCGAAATGTACACAGCCCTGGTATGGATGACTACCATCACAAGTTGATAATTCATAGTTGGAGTAGCGCGTGACCTTTACACCCCAGTCACTCCCCTACCCTTCTTTCTACATAATTTTCAGCACCAGAAAAGACCAGTATCCACTATGAAGGGATGGCTTGGAGTAAGGATCTATGCATTTGTCTGTGTTCTTTTCATCACTCCCCCATCTCTTTGCTCTCTCTCTTTGACACTTTCTCTTACATTCTCTTTTTCTTTTCTTCTTTCCTTCATCTCTTCCACTCACTTCTCTGGAGTAGCCCTGGTAATGTATCATGATTTTCACGCAGACTGTCTAGCTTGTCTCTGGTCTGTGTCTCGTAGGAAATGATGTCTTCTTTATGTCCCACACCTTTAATCCCATGTGTGTGTGTATTGTATGTGTGTATGAGGGTATACTTTTTTTTTTTTTAAGAACATACAATACATTTTTTTCTTTTTTTTTTGTTTTTACAAATCAAACCATGTATACAAAAGTAATATCAAACTCTGCCTAAATCTAAGAAAGAGCTATCTTGATCAACCTGACCAAACTAATCAATATCTGCTTCATAACAGTATCACTTGTGCTGCTGAAAATAAAATAAAAAGAGAATGTGATTCAGCAGCACAAGTGAGAAGAACAGCTGCTTATTCTTGTTTGATTTAGTATTATTGTGAAAAAGAACCTGATATTGAATGAAATTCAAACAAATATTATCATTAAAAAAAGAAAAATCTTGATGGAATGTGGAATCTAAGGAAAGCTAGAGTCATTACCTTGATGGTGCATTGCCTGATATTGTTTTACCCTTAGCTCCTCTTACTGTATACGCCAAATATTTTGCAAGGTTTTTATTTTCGTGAATTTTGCGAGTCAGGTGCTATTCGCGAAATTAAAGACATGCAAAAATATTGACTCTGATCCCGATGTGACGTACGCGTGTACACTCTGTTCAATACAGGCCTCCACGATCGCGAAATTAACCACTCGTGAAATTGTAGGGAAGTCCCAATTCGCAAAAGTTTAAACTCACGAAATATATGACGTATACAGTATTCCTCTATCTCTCTTTTTAGCTCTTTTCTGCCTTTGTTATTTCTCCTTTGTGTAATTTTTTTTGTACACTTTATCATGTTTATTCATTTAATTTTGTTCTTGGTTACTTAGTAATTTTGAGAAGTCAGTCCCTTATTGTCTGTGCTTTTTTAATAAATTTTTCTGTTATTCTTAAATTTGTAACTTTTAGTTATTTATTTTCTAATTTCCTCTTTTACCAGATTATTTTCCCCCATCGTGTTACACAGATTTTCTTTCCTGTTTTGTTTGATATGACAGTACTTTCCCTTCTATATAAAAAGTTTTAAAAACGATCTCATTATATTACCTTTCACATATAGACCTTTTTTTGAGCTTTACTACTCCCTTTTTCTAAACTGCAAATTACTTTTATTTTTTCTCTGTTTTGAACTACCCCTTCTTTATGTTATGCTGTTCTCAAATGCACCAACTCTGCAGATTTCTCTTCCAAATTTGTTATCAATCCAAAACATCCAGTTATCACTCCCCACTATCTAATAATCCTTGTAAGCCTCCACTCCCAGTGCTAGGAAGTCTTTTTGGGCCTTCACTCTCTCTCTCTCTCTCTCTCTCTCTCTCTCTCTCTCTCTCTCTCTCTCTCATTCTAAAGCTTAAGCTGTTTGTGTGCTTTTATTATTTTTTGTCTGTCTAGCCTCGTCCTCCGCCTTCTCTTTTCTCACTCTCAACATTCCCTCTTCCTCCGTCTCACACTCCCCCCGTCCTACCTCGCTGGCAGGATGCTGGAGGTGTATAGCAAACTATTCTTCACGCACGATCAGCCCAGAAGAAAGTACACTCCACCGATGCGTGAGCCCAACAATTTGGGAAGCTGCTTCGCATTTTCCGCTAGGCCACTCTTCCAAATAAGTTGCAGCTAGTGCCAAGTTCAGGCTGGTTATTCAATCATCTCGCTTGCCTGCCCCTGTTTCTCATTAGCGCCTCTTCCTGAATCCTGTCACCTTTTCCTCATACGTTGGACTTAAAAGACAGTAAGAAACTCTTGGGACTGGTTGGGATGGGGGGGGGGGGAGGTTGAAGGGGATCTAAAAAGAACCCCCTCGCTCTGACCTTGAGTTAACACTAGCAAAATACAGGAGCTTTGCAAGTGATAAGTTAACAGTTGGTCTTGTGGGCTGAATGGTGAATTCTCTACTGTGGGAAAAGGTGTAAGAATCCATGCAGGCAGCTTGTTATGTGGGCTGCCTGTCGGAAGGACCTATCCAGCTAAATACCACCGATATCGTTTCTGGCCGACCAACTCTGTATGTTTGCCTGCAATGGAAACTGTGAAATGGTCGGCCATGCATGAGAATGAGGTTGGGTTGTCTTACACTGCATGTGGAGAGAGAATCACAAAGCGAATGAATTGGAGATACAGGACGCAATGTAGATACTTAGCCTTTCTTACATTGCCTGAGTGAGTGATTTGATGAAAAGGGGTCTCAGTCACAGCACACTATTCACATGGCCTGTGTGTATTGTAAAGAGGAGACGATATAAGAGGCTTTGTGCTTCTATACAGTGCAGACATTACTGCATGAAGAAAAGAAAATGCCATCTACATGTTTATCAATTCTTTCATGCATCCATAATGTTGACAAACGTTTTACTCTGTTATTCCATGTTTTTTTTTCTTTCTTCCATTGTTCTAATTGGTTTTGTCTTGACAATATCTTTATATTTGTACGCAATGAACAAGACCCCAATAAATTATGCTGCGCAATGAACTGCAGGCTTAGGGAGTTGCTGTGGGCAAAAAGAATTCTTTGTAACATGATGCTAAACAGCAAAGCATTCACAGTGGTACCCTGTGTTATGTGTTGTATGTCTTTTTGTGTGTGTGTTTGTGTGTTGGTTTCAGCGTGATAGCACATTCATGACAAACATGTATCCCGACAAAGAGAAAAGTTTGAATAGATTAGCATTTACGTGTGCAGATGAAAATGTGCAAAAGTGCACTTTCATTGATGAGATGCAGTAATCTGTTCTAGTAAACTGTAAGAGCAAAAAACATGGAAACATGAATAAATAGAGGCTATGATAGATGGAGTAGTGTACTGAGTGAGATAGAGAGAGAAAAATGAAACAAAAATCCAATATTATGTATGAATGTTCCCATACAAAGAAAGAGAGAAAGATAGATAAAAAGAGAGTATGAAAGAGAGGGGAGAAAAAGGGGAAAAAAAAAAGATTAGACAAAAAAAAAGTTTGGTCTTTCATGGAAGCTATCATGATTCTTTCTTTTTCATCTTTGCAGAGAATCTGGAGCCTGACGTCAAACAGAGAGTAGTAGTCATCACAGCCAGGGTGCACCCCGGAGAGACACCTGCTTCTTATGTTTGTCAAGGTCAGAGGTCATTCTTCATCCACGTTCACCTCTAGTTACTGTAAATTTTGTAATTTTCATATTGTGCGTTTCACTTTTGCGCATTTCGCGAGAGCCAAGATTTGCCAGATTAAAATGCATGCGAAGGTTCTTTTCTACACTATATGCATTGAATGCCAGTGGCAATTCGCGAAAATAACATGGCGCGAAAAAAGGCCATCAGCTCCATTTTGCAAAAATTAATGCCACATAAATTTCTTGCTTTGCAGTACTGTACAAACAGACAAATTTGCAGCATGATGCTGCATTGTGTAGACAAAAATATTTCCGTGCATTTTTCTTATGCAAATCGTGGTTCCTCACAAAATTCATGAAAGCTTCATGCACATGAAAATTTCTAGTTTTACAGTACTATAATGTATAATATGTTATTCATGCATTGGGCGTTGTTTTTCTTTTTTCTAAATTGGGACTTATAAAACAAATTTTCATATGGTTGAATATCTGATTGAGAGCCTCTCTAAAAAGGTTTGAATAAATACTGGTATTGCTGACTACTAATCCTGCATTGCATAAGCCACACTTACACATTCATTGCATTTGCATGGGTCTTGAGGTTTGTTTGTTTGGTTTTTTTTTTTTACTCTCTCTTTCTCTCTCTCTCTCTTACTGTTACTATAAATGATTAGTGAGGGAGATGAACTATTGGCAACAGTTCATTTATGGTAACAGCGATGCCTCAAGTTTATTCAACTTGGCTGTCTTTGGATTACTGAAAGATTTTTTATAAACATTAAAAGATGATTTAAAAGTTTGAGTTGCACTTTCGTTAGTCTAACTGTCAAACCAGTTGGTAGTTTAATGTAAGATTGAATAGATTACAATTTATGCTGATAACAAGGGCTACTGTCATATGAGGTTTGGTGGAAAGAGATAGTTTGTGTAAGTTGAGCTACTTCTTTTGAAAGTGTATTTGTGGGGAGAGGAGGGAGGGGTTGCGATGCAAAGCAAGTTAGGATGATATGACACGAGTTGGTGTGTGTGCCCATCAAAGTGCCCTTGGGCTGAATCTCATGCATTCCTCTGGAGGCGTGAGCGGAAGGTTTGTGGAAAAAAAATAATAATATTGAACCGCATCACACCATCCCCCTCATCCAATCTCAGGTGAAAAATTGTCCTTGATTAGCGAGCACATCGAGGGTCATTAAAAGCTCCCTGTCAAAGTCACCTCCATTTTCATCCTCACCAGGTGACTGGTATAATGGATTTGATTACACTCTGGTGTATAATTCAGTGATTTAGTGGAGAGGGGAATAGATAAGAAAGAGAAGGAGATAAAGGGAGGGAGTGGGGGAGAAAAGATAATGCTGGGATATTTGCACAGCCTTGATTAGAACATCTGTGTGTACATTCATTCCATCTTCTAATACAATGGAGTTTGATTAATGTTACTGCTGTTAGTTTTATTATACCACATTAAACCACAGGGGAAAACACATCCAAATACACAAACCAATCACTGATTGTTTTTATGAACTTGATGTGATTATCTATCTTGCTAAATGGAGCCTTGCCATGGAAAGGAATATGATTCAGATTATATGATGACTTGCTCTTCATCACCTAAGTTTATGTCCCTGATATCAATCAAAAGATGGACAAAAATATGAAATGAATTAGTCATTATAATTTGTATCTGTTCACCATTTTTGCGTGCATCAAAATGATTCACAACGTCTTTGCTGAGGACAAGGACATTTTGTGCAGCAGGTGGACTTTTGCTGTTTAAAAAAGAAAATATCAAAATTGTGCATAGATACTTTTTTAAATAAAGTTATGATTTCTGCAGTTTATCGTGGCTGGGGATCAGGGAAAATGGTATGCTGTTACAAAGTAAATGAATAATAGAAGGATTTTTTCATGGGCATCTTGTTTAAATTCATCATGAAAATATTGTGCAGTTTTTGCTTTTGTGACAATCTCAGGCCAAATACAATAGCTCTTAAACGATTCCATGATGAAGTAATCTAGTAGTCAGAAATTAAGAAAGATTAGTTAAATTTCTGTTGCATTGTTGTGTACACTAATTTTGTGTCATGAAAGCAAAATTATAATGTGTGTAACTTCTGTTTTGTGGTTTAAATTCAAACAGTGTCTGGAGCACCGTGAATCATCATGTCACTAATGACTTTGTATCAGTATCAGAGAGTGTACAATTTTGCAGCTATTTTACAGTTTTACCTATAGCCATGCAACATTCTTATCAACCAATCTGTTTGTAAAGAGCACCAAAGTGATAAGTTTTGTGTTGTGTATGTGTGTGCTTTTCCAGGTTTGCTGGATTTCTTGCTCAGTCAGCATCCAGTGGCCAAGGTTCTCCGAGAACATGTTGTCTTTAAAGTAGTGCCCATGCTGAACCCAGACGGTGTCTACCTTGGCAACTACAGGTGAGTTCTGAGTGCCACCACGTTGAGCCACTGATGGGAGAGAGGGAGAGAGAGAGAGAGCTTGCTTTGCTGATGACAATCCCATCCCTTCTGCCTTCACCTGTGTCCTAGATCACCTGGAAATTAAAGTTTCTGATTATTTTCCTTTTAACATTTGTTGTGTGTGTATGTGTTTGTGTTCATGGGAATGCATGACATTGATTGTTTGATGGCAAAGTTTGTTATTGAAGAAAGATGTTATATTAGTGCCAGAAGAATGCTAGTAAATTCTGATACCTGGAAATGTATGTTCTTGGTTTATATTATATGTAGGTGCCGCAGCTCAAAGGAAACTTTATACAGTCAAATATGATTCTAATGTGAGCGCTAAATTACCAATATTTGTAAGCATTTATATTTGAACATCTCTTCCACTTTTATCACATATTTCCTGTGATACCCATGACCTGTATTACTGGCTCCAGGACATGACACCTTTATAGCAGTTTCTTCTCTTTCTTTCTCTCTCTCTTTCTCCCTCTCTCTCTCTATCTATTTCTCTCTATATATATGAATAAATATAAACATATTATGTAGACACACACACACACACACATATATGTAATACAAACACACTTATATATATTGTTGTAAGATTTTATTTCAAGGTGTTGCCTCAAACCTAAAGGTCAAAGTACAATATTCATGAAAATTCTACCTGACAGATAATGTTACTGTTTGTTGAGTGGTGAGAGATAAACCAGAGTTTCTCTGAATCCTGTGAAATGAAGAAGTGAGCTGTCGGTCCCACGTCTTCATGAAAATGGTCAGATGATGACTTGAGAAGGGTTTTGTAATGATGAGGGTGTTTTGTGTACCGGGCTGTAAAGTCTCTGATCATGCCTGCTGATCCCTAAAGGCGTATACAGTGTTGTCAGTGCGGGTCTTTGGCTGCCTGTCTCTCCTCAGGTGCTCCCTCATGGGCTTTGATCTCAACAGACACTGGCACGAGCCGTCGCCCTGGGCTCACCCCACGCTGCACGCCACCAAGCAGCTCCTAATGGACATGAATGCAAACCCAGTAAAGAGTTCCACTATATCAATTGCAAATGTGTTTATTGCAGTATTCCTTTTCATTCTTAGTTGAGCTAGTCATGAGCCTCGCTTCCTTTTGCAATTTGTGACAGGAAAAAAAAAAAGGTCAAATCATTTGCATTTTCCGGTCTTTTCTCGGCTTTCTTTACCATATTTCATTGTCAGTTACCTTCAAATGAGATTGCTTACTGTGATGAATAAAAGTTGTTTTTGTATTTTGTGTGTTCTCTACCCTTTCAAGTGAGAGTTTGGCTTTAGGCATTTGACTAATGGCATGAAGATCAAAAAGAGCAGTCATGTGATCTCTTACCTCTCAACTCTTTCTTCAGTTTTCATCTACCAATTCCTACCACAAGAGACTTGTATTGTAACATAGTGTTTGAATAATATTTATATGAGACTATGTGTTCGAAATACAAGGTTTTTATGTAGTTCTATCGCATTTCAATCGTCCATCCTGGAACTCATTCCATTATCCATTTTGATGGGTAGCTGATGTATACTAAATGTGACCTGCATCACAAAACCAACAAAAACAGTCACATGCACTGATTGTGTGTGAGGACTTAAAACAGGTGAAACAGGTCAACCTAGTCAATGTTATGTTTTTCGTATTTTCTGTAAGAGCAATTCTTCTTCTATATTATCCTTAAGTTTGGAATCATAGAATGAACGCAAAATTGTGTTTTTGGCAGTTTCTAGAAGAGCTCTTTTTTTGTAATGTAGAATAGTGTCCTTAGGTGGGTCTTAGGGTCCCCTTTTCATTTCTTAAAAAAAACCTTTACACACTATTCACTTTCAACTCCAATAAATTTTGAAAGGGTGATGCCACTGCTTTGAAAGTTTGCATTAGTTATGAATATGATATGTTAATGTGCTCAATATCAGCATAATCTGATAATCCCTTCCTTGTTGTTGTTAAGGAGATATATATCCTGTCTTTTTGTCCCATTCATTGTATAGAGCTCGGCTGGATAAAATCAAGTGCTTTAGAATAAACCCTAAACTTCATCAAAGCCTCTTTCCTTGGTACACATTTTTCCAGTGTGTGTGCTTTCTGTCTATATTGAGATAGGTTAAAAGAGTCCATTTGAATTGATTTATACATCATTTTGAAGCTGAAAGTCTGCTCTTTCAGAACCTGCCCTTGACAAACATCCATATCTGGCGACTTTTTGTTGGTTTTGTGATGCAGGGTCACAGATATTTGTTATGAAAATAACAGTCTTCTTTATATTGTTTTGAGTTAGCTGTGACAAACACATGTATGTCAAATTTTTGTATGTATAGAAATGATATCAGATATCAGTGAGATCAATGTGAGTTGAAAGTTTGTTGGTCATGTCACAGAACATTGAGGTCGATTTCTACATCGACATCCATGCCCACTCCACGCTGATGAACGGATTCATGTACGGCAACGTGTACGACGACCCGGTGCGATACGAGAAACAGGCTGTCTTTCCCAAACTCATGTTAGCCAATGCGGATGACTTCTCAATGGTGAGTCAAACCTGCCTTGGTATTACACCTGTGCCACAAACTCTCCAGAAAAAATTGCTCGTTTTTTTTTTTTTTAACCCTTTAATTCCTTACTTTCTGTGTTTTCCTTCATTAATACTCACATTATCCACTCACCTTTTTGTGTCATTTCATTTTCTTCTCTCATGGATTATGACCTTAAATGTCTCTTACACTCTCCTTTGATCTTATATACAACTTGCTGCTTTTTGCATCTTCACTTTTTTTTTTGTATATGTCACACTTTTCCTATTTCTATGCCTATGTGGTTAACCATTGAAAATGTTATCTCTTGCTCCAGATAACTATGTCATTGCTTATTTTTTATGAGTATACATGTTACCAAAAAAGATAGCCCTTCTTTCCTTCATACCAGCTCTTTCCTTTTGACAATAGTAGCTTTTATTTTTTTATATTTCCTCTGCAGGCAAAGCTCAGAACCTGCTTTGATAATTGAGCAGGCATTTCCATTAAGTTCTGCCTCCTTTCTTTTGTCTTTATTTCCTTTTTAGCCAGTATCTTTTTTATCTCTTTAACAAACAAACAAAAAAGAAAAAAGAAATGGATGAAATTTTGTTGTATGTTTGAAAAATTGACTTTGGAAATTATTATGCACCTTGAAACTTTTTGCTAAGAGTACAAACATGCTGGCCAGTGAATTATGCCCCAGGTCAAGCCAACACTTTGAGTTACAGTGATCATGATAGATCTGATTTGATTTCAATAGGTGTGTCGTCCATGCTTCGTCTTTTGATAAGAGTCATTGATGACATTAACTGACTGAAGGTTTGAGTGATAATAAGGATTATCCTAAGATTATCTGATGTGAAAATGAAGCATAATAGATTCCCTTTGCTGCCTTTTAATTACATTGAATGGAATAGACATGCGCTTACTTATCTTATTAGTATTGAATTCCCAGAAACAAAGGTGAGAAAGAGGCATGTTTCTTCATTTGCACCATATTCCTCCTGCTCATAAAATTTATATAACACACACTTTCAGAAAGGGCAATATGCAAAAAATGAAAAGAGCAAAAAAAAAAAAAAAAAAAAAAAAAAAATCACCTGTAGCTGGCAACTCTGACCTTGACTTATTCTCTTGAGCTTTGGAGCACAAGTTGATTAAGAGAAACAAATCTGATTAGATGAATAGAAAATGCTCAGCCAAGTGGTAAGAACGAGGGAAGTTGAAGGGGAAAAAAAGGATGAGTATTTTTTTTATATTTTTTTAGTAGTTGGGGAGGGGGAGAGATGAGGGGAGGGGATGGAAGTAGGTAGAGGATGGGGAAAAAAAGAGAAGAGGAATGAAGCTTAAAGATTGCTTGTTTGGAAAGACGTCCAAATCACATCAGTTTGCAGTACAGAAGACAAGTCCAAGGTTAGGCAGGGCCTGGCGTGGGATGCATTTAGCAACGGCTTATTACCATTCGCTGCTCGCTCAAGTACGCATCCCCCCCGGAGGCACATCTCCACGCCGCATGTCCCTGGCCCGGGCTCTCCCGCACACCCACGGTCGATGGCTCGTGCATATGCATGAGCTGTGTGCTGATGTCACGGCTGACATCACTTTGAGTCATTGGATGCGATCTGTATGTCTGGTTCCATTATGACCGCAGCGAGGATTTCTCTTCCCCCCACAACCAGGAGCAATGATTCCCCCTCTCCTTACTTGTGAATTGTAGGGAAAAGTTTAAGGTCATGTGAAGTCAGGCATGTGTCAAATACCTAATGCACATCTCTCTTACCCACCATTCCACTGCAGGAAAACACAAGACAGGGGAAAGCTTTAATGAAAGCATTACATCATTATTTTAAATCACAGAAATAGAGAAAGAGAGAAACACAGAGAACTGCAGAAAGAGTGAGAAAGAGAGAGAGGGAGAGGCGAAGAACTTGTTCCTTCGCTCTGAAGATTTTTTCCAATCTGTTGAATAATTCATGAAAAGTTTAACTTTCAGTGCGGCGATGACTCATACGAAGAGATAAGAGAGAGTTTGTTCAGAGAGGTGTAAATTTCGCAAAGTGAGCACTGATGTAAGCTGGACTCTAGCTCCCTTTGCCTTCCATCAAAGTTCAAGTAAGTGGCCCCCGTGATACGATGGAGTCAGATGTATGAAGGGTAGAGCTCCTTGTGGTGGAATATGGATTAATCATGAGGCTCAGGTGGGGAGCAAGGTGTTCAACTTGGCTTGTCAAATTTCATGTGCTCCTTCTTGGTGATTCACTCTTTCCAGAACAAAGTTTTTGCCCAGCTCCCATTGCTGATGCTGTTGTTTTTTCTCAGCATTTTCCCCCTTTTCACTGTGTTTGCGTGTTTTTCCTTCTGCTTCGCACTTCTTGTACTTGTACTTGTACAGGTACGCGAGGATGTTGTTCAACTCACCGTGTGAAAATTACTGCATTCTGAGAAATCAGTGACTCAGACTTCTTCAACCAAGTTGTGTATTTTTGGATGAGTTTGAGATGTTGTTGATATGCTTGGCTGAGGCAGTCAACTGTTACCTCAAGCAGTGAATCATCCATTCCAAACTAAGTTTGCCTGTTGATTCAAAAACCCTTTCTCTTCAACTTGCACTCAAAGTGTGCTGTAGTTGAACTTCCAGTCGGCTGCATTAAAGAATTGAAGTGCATTAGTTGTCTTGCTGATGTAAAGATAATGACACTGATGATGATTATAACAATAAAGATAATTGTTATGAAGTAATAGTCATTATTTCCAGTTTTGTTCCTTCTCTAGTTTGCTTCTTCAATCAATATGATTATTTGACATAGAGTTACTGATTACTATCATTGGATATTCATCACATACAAGGTGGAATTGACTTGATAGAATTCTTTTCTTGTGTTTTTGCCATTCTGTAATTCTTCCATTTTAAACTTCTAACTACCATTAAATGATACTGATGATCAAGTACTGTATACGCCATATATTTCGCGAGTCTAAATTTTCGCGAATCGGGAATTCCCAACAATTTCGCGAGTGGTTAAATTCGCGATCGTGGAGTCCTGTACTGAATGGAAAATGTACATGCATACGTCACATCCACATCGGGATCAGAGTCAATATTTGTGTCTTTAATTTCGCAAATACACTGTAGCACCTGACTTGCGAAATTTGCAAAAATAAAAACCTCGCGAAATATTCAGCATATACAGTATAGCTGTTGCATTGTCATAGTTTGTAGATGTTTCCTGTCATTCACCATTCTAAGCCAGAAAGCAGAATGGTTGAAGACTGTGGCAAAAAAAAAAAAAAAAAAGAAATGAGCATCTTTCCATTAATTTATGAGCATTGGTGTGTTGGAATGAATTTTATTTGCTCAGGTTCTGGTATGTCATATATGGGAGAAAGATGGTTCCACCTTTTCCCCTTCTCTTATCTGTCCAACCCCCTCCCATTTCCCCTCCAGCCCTATCCCCACCACCGCCCCCATCCCACCCCCGCCCCCATCCCACCCCAACTGCTACTAAGCACTAAGCACCACCAACGTGGCACTGGACTGGTCATTGATCTCAGCCATCACCTAGCCAATGTACTCTCTAACCTTTCCGTCCCTGTCTCAAGACATGAGGTGTATGTATCCCCCTCCACCCCTACTGTCCATTTCTGCCCGAGGAGAGAAACCCCACACCCTCGGATATTTTGCTAACTTTCTCCCAGCTCCTGCACTTCCCCCCTTCAGGTTAACAGGGTTAAAAGCCCAAAATGAGATCAGACTCGCCCGCATCCCTGATTTCATCCTAGGTCGGGATGATACCTAGTTTGGTAGCGATACACTCCCATCAATTCTGCCTGCCCCTTGAACCTCAGCCCGGCAACCCAGCCCTACCGGGCAGGATATCACCCGTGGTGATATTTAGGGAGGCGGAGCTGGCTAATTGGTGGTAAGGTGACACCAATTTGAAGATGCCTTTGGGCCCCCATCGCCCCAATTTTTTTGTCAGCCCTGGTGTCAGATTGCTGGCAAACATTGATTTTGTGTGTGTCGGAACTGCTGATGTTTTGTCTCCCCTGGAATATCTGTCGCTCTTTTCCACTCCGTGATGATACTTCAATGTGCCGTCTATGCCGCACCCCATCCTTTATTTAGTGGAAGGGGGTAGGGTGCGAAATGTCTTAAGTGTCCACTTCTAATTTTTCCCAGTCTTTCCCTATGTCTCTGCTTCTTTGTTCGTGTGTATCTCCTCACTCTCTCTTTCTCACTGTCATATTAAAAGCACAGTGCCTTCATCTTCATGTGTCTCTCACCATAGTGTTCTAGCTTTCTGTGTATAATTGTGCAGCTTGTACTCTCTTCTGCCTCACTGTTATTCAAGCCCCCTTCGGTTTATCTTCAGCCTTGTGTCTAAAGTTAGCTTATATGCCAGCAATCAGTCACGGTTTTCTGTGTATTTATAGTGCAGACTTGGTTTCCTCTTAAATGCCAGGTAATGTCTACCTCCTACTTTCCATGTTTTTTGTTTTGTTTTGTTTTGTTTTGTTTTTGTTTTGTTTTGTTTTTGTTTTTAATGAATTTCAACAGTTCTCCCTTTCTGTCTGTCAGTAGTCAAGTAGATGACAAATGCTACACTGAAAATGTCATGTTCATTACTGTATCTCCATTGACCCAAGAAGGACTTTGTTCACTTGTCTCCTCATTATCTTCGTCGGTTGAGAATGATAAGGGCGTTAGTTGCCACAAAACCCATAGTGTTCAAGACAACTTAACAACCTTCTCATTCTCAACAGACGTATTTATATATCCTAACCGATTGAGGACGAGTCCCGAGTATACTTGGGCAAGCCTCAATGGGACATGCGTGTTGTAGCAAAATCAAACCGTCCTCAACAGGTTAATATGTTGTTTTACTTCTTCACGTTTGTATGCTTATTTTGTAACAATAAATTCATATCCTGTTACTGATTTGAAAGCTTGCAAAGCTGTTTTTCCAATTTCTTTTTTTAGGAGATCCACACAGTAAAAAAGAAAAGGTATACAGTATTAACATCAAAGAGAATGCTAGAACAAATGTAGTTTGGACTTGTGTAAAATGATGCATATAATTAACAACTTTCATCATCTAGTGAGCACTCCTCTTAGCATGTATTAGCAGAAGTAAATTTTAGTATCCCTTGACTGTCCTGTGTAGATGAACACGTCTTTTAACCGAGATGCCGTCAAAGCTGGTACGGGGCGGCGCTTTCTTGGAGGCATCCTGGATGAGAATTCTCTCTGCTACACGCTGGAGGTCTCCTTCTTCTGTTACACCCCTACATCATCCTCCACTGTAGTGCCCTATGATGAGGACAGCTGTATCCTTTGCCATGGCAACGGGGGCAGTGATGGTGACCGGTGATTTGGATGATGCTTGTTGTCATAACAATTGGAATAATGAATGTGATGGGGGTCACTCTGAGTGTGTATATGTGTGTGTGGGGGTATGTGTGTGTTTGTTTGTGCTAGTGTGTGTATGTGGAAGGTGAGTTGATTTTATATTGATATCCCTATAATCCCTATATATGCACTGGACTTTTACTGTCACTGCAGCATAACTTTTATATATTCCATTTCCTATGCTGACCACGGATGGCATTTCAAAGTGCTTTGTATTCAGTGGCAAAGGTGCTATAAAGATATTAAGTATTATTGTTGTTAATACGATATTATTGTCATATGTTTTTTGTTTGTTTGTTTGTTTGTTTGTTTGTTTTTTCCAAGGGATAAGGCCAGGAAACCACTTTGCCAGATATGCAATGTAGTTGTGTCTGTCAGCCAGTGTCCAGACACTCTGTAAAAACCCTGTACAAAGTATCTTCTCCTTTGCCAATCTAATGTTTGTTTTACCTGAATGGGTAAGATGAGGAAAGTCAAGTAGAGTTTATGGCACATGAAACTCATAAATCACAATAATTTGGACAAGCTACTTTACATGAATATTTTTGCTGCATTTCCTTTTCACAAAACCTTTCAATCATAGTTGAGCAGGCACACCTCCACCCAAAGCCCCCCCCCCCCCCCCGCAAGCATTTAATCAAGAATAAAAAGAGTCAAGGAAGAAAGGAAAAAATAGTTTTTCAGTGTGTTTTTCTCCCGCGTTTTTTTCACCATCTCTTAAATGAAAGAGAAAAACTACATTAGGTAGAATAACAATACCTCATTTAGACAATTGCAGACTTACCAGACACCAAAATACCAAATATCTTACTTGTAACAAGACATTTGTGTAATGAGGTTTACGCTTTCTTGAAATGATGTGGGCTATCACTTTTATCACTTTTTATGACGTAGATGCATTGTACATGCAGACATCATACTTGGATATTACAGTAAAAGAGATGGGAAAACACCATTGTACATTAAATGTCTAACAATGACTGTGAATCAATAGCTTAATGCTGTCATTGTTTGTTTTTTTTTCCCCCCACAATGCCACTTCTTTCAAGAAAAAGAAAATACATGCTGAGGAAGCACAGAGTAAATTTCATTCGATGTACCCCCCCGCTTCATGTGGTTCTCCTGCTTTAAATGCATTTGTCTGGCATTTTGCTATCTAGATTAATGGATACTACAGTTTTGATTATTTCAGAATATACCGTTAACACCATTGCAACACGCTGCTTACTGTGATGAGAATGTAGTTTAATGATCCCCACAAGACACTGAATTCAGGATGCTGAAAACCATTTTTCCTCAGCAGCGTCTTGAGAAAATTAAAACCAGATCATCCTATCGTCTTCCAGAGTAACTTGTGACACTTGTAGAGTCCTAGTTATCTGTGAATGTGGGAAATATTGGCACTTTTACTGATGGCCAATTTCCCTCACTTACAATGATTGTTGCAGGGACTTTTATGTCTCCAGATGTGAGTGTTAATGTCCTTCTTGTGAATGCCAGTGAGACTCTTTTAATGGCCTTAATTCATCACATAGCAATTCATCATGCAAAGTGCCTTTTGAAATAGTACAATGTCCACTTAAAACATGCCTAAACAGGCATTTACTGGACAAATGCCACACTTCTCTTTTTACATGTAAGAGTTTACTAAAAAAAAAAGTATTACGTGTTTCTAAGTTTCCCCCTTTTGTTTTATTAGAAGTGCTGTGGGGGATTTTTTAAATCTTTATTTTTTGACATTGTCATATTAAAGGACAGAAATGTTCAAAACACACATTCACACTGCTGCAAAAGTGTACAATATTTCTCTATTTGGCAGAGTGTGTACATCTAAACACTTTTTTAGACTGTCAGAAATATGTATTAATATTTTGATGGCCTCATGATCATGAAAACAGTAGTTCTATCAACCTAGTGACATTGGCTTGTTTTTATACAACTCTTGGCATCAATGTTACTGAAGCTGAAATGTTAATAATGTTAACAATGTTAATAAGCTGTAAGTTATTACAGTTGACTGATGACTAACTTTTTGTTAATTTTTTTTTTTGTCATAGATCTGTTATAAATATTTTACCATTGATTTTTATCTACATATCTTGCTGATCTCCCCTCTGCCATGGAAAGCTGATTAGATATCTGAAATGCAGTCATCTTTGGTCAACTTATTGCTGATTGCAATTTATTTTTGTAAATAGATGTATGTCTTATGTAGCTCTTCACTCTGGTTCGTGGCCTGGAATGTGAGAAATTAAGTGAAAACATTGAACTGAGGCTATCAGAGAGAACTGTTCACATGTACAACTATACAGCTATTTCTGAATAGGCAAGACAACCAAGGACAATCTTGGAAAGGATGAAGAAAAGTGTTAAAATGTTCATTGAATTAGATTTCTCGATGCAAAGTTGCAAGTTCAGATAACTGTTACAACCAATCATCAGCAGAGACTTTAATAGCAAATTCTGATTCTGACATGAACTTGTTGAACTCTAACAATTGGCCCTCCATGACAGAAACTGGGATGAGTTAGGCATTAACATGAAACCAGAAACCCATTTTGCTTTATGATGTAGTCATTAGAATGGTGGTTTGGTGTTCACACTTTGTCTAGTTTCGATGAAAAATCATTTTGGATTACCTACGTCTTCTTCCAAGTACACAATACTGCATTGCTAAAAGTTGTGGTGCTCAGTGACAGCCTCGCCTCACTGACTACACTGCATCTAGTAGCTCTGTCAGGGCTTCAGTGAGGGATACTGTAAAACTGTCGCAGGAGTGCGGAGGAACGGGCTGACCATTAGTCTTGTGTCAAGCTGCGAGAATCAATGAGAATGATTAACGTCTCCTTAAACATTGCGGCGCCAGCGAGGCAGAGCTAATGCTCTCCAGAGACAATTCAAGCCAGGATGGTGAGATAAGTGTGATGAACCCTAATTACTCCCCAGCTTCTAGGAGAATTCTGAAAAGTACATTGTCCATTTCATGAATAGTACATGACTGGACAGTGCAGGTAGATCTATTACACTGCTCAAGTAACCCTGTGACAGCAAAATACAAAATGGCCCTTTTTTTGGTGTATTTTTCATGTTCAAGGGTTAAAGTGATTTTATTTTTTTAAGTTGAAGATTGTTGTCACCAGAAATCTATTTATGTTGGTTATGAGAAAAGTTTCACCCAAGAGGACCTTTACTAAAATGAGCGTTTCTGGAATTATCAATGTATAGGTGAAATTAGAATCCACTGTAATCTCCCTTTCTTGCCTCATTTTTTAAACATAATGCAGTGAAATAGTACCTAATCATGCTTCTAAGCATTCTGCTATGCAACAAAATACTGCAGGTTTTTATATGAGACCTATTTTTGCTTTGAATAGTTGCAGTTGCCCTAAACCATCAAAAACTCAAGTTTTCACAAATGCAAGCATTCTCTCAAAGTAGCTGTCATGAAACTGTTGGAAAGATGGCTGTAATCGCAAATTTGGTCGATCTCATATCTATCAAACGGCCATTCTGGGATTATGAGGCTGTTTTTAGCTTAATTGAATTAGTCTGTTTGAAATAGTATGCCTACACTACAGATCTACTCTGACTTTGCTTGACTTTGTTCCAGATTTAGACAGGAGATAGACCTACATTATGTAGGCATGGGTGAGGGTACCACGATGTAAAGGTGCAAAGTTTGAATTGATAGGCACCATTCAAACAGACGTGTGCATTGAGGAACATATTATAACCTTAACACTTGTGCTAATATCCCTTATGATCAAATCACCTCCCTTCTCACATTGCAAGAGGAAATGTTATTAATCAAAGGACCATTCACATTCACACAATATTGACACAATATGATTAAAGAAAAAATAGATGTTGCCTATGTATATTTTCTTTGTACAACTGTATGAGCTTATTGCCTGTAGGAACATAATGAGTCCTGTGTAAGGTCCAATGGAATGTAAGAATCTGGTAGTAAATTGGACAGATCATCAAGTTATGGTTCATGGTAATAAAATGCTCAGAAAGAAGAAAATATGGCTACCTTATTTTCCACAAAACAACCCAATCAGTATAGTATGCTTGGTGTGTCACAGTGAGTTTAATATTGTGTGGCTGTAGGCGCATGGGCATCAATGTGCACATTACAATGCCAGACTCTGCTTAAAGCTTGTTCCGTGCTACTTGAAGTTATCTCCTACCGAAACTGATTTTATTAATGATGTAAATCAATCTTAAGTCATTCCCTGGACTGTAATGTTCTCACAATTTATTGTCTCTCCCTGTTTTATATTTTTTTCAAGGTAAGGGGAAAAAATGCAACAACATGGATTAATCAATTACAAATCACTACAGTGTGTCAGCCCATGTGCTGTATCCATATAGCTGATCACCTAACATCCGGCATTTCTTTTGTCTCTGAAAATCAATTAAGCAGGGTGGTGACTGTCTGTGTGGAATCTCTACCGGTAGGCAGTCAGTCGCTTTTGATTAGCCTGAAATGGACACGCACTCAGATGAGCTATTCCATTAATCAACGCTCTCATTGTTTCTCTGCCACAGCCTCGCTAAATCTTTCATGAGCCTCTTGTTGTAGAGTGGTGATGAAATGGAGGAGGGTGGGGGATTTTTTTTTTTATCTGTTCTTTTTTTGATCTGGAATTGAGATGGTGAGCCCAGGTAGGCAATAGGTGATGTCCTCCTTGTTTGTTTGATCAAAGTACGACGAACTGTCGTGCTGCGCCAGGTAAAACAGGTACGGCAGTAAACAACATCGGGTGTTTGTTTCAGGGTTACGCATTTGGTATCCGGCGGATGACTGTGTCGTGATTAATGTGGACACAAGAGAGATGCCCGCGCTCGTGGAAGAAAATGAAAGAATTTCACGGAGAACACAGAGATGAGAATTTACAATCTGGCTTTTTGGGCTGGATGAGATGCCGTCTTGTTTGAATAGGCTTGGCTTTCTACTACTTGCACAGTAAATTAACTTCCACAATGTTAAGCATAGACGTGCCAGTACAATGAATGGGGAGTGTTGTTACACAAAGGGCTATCCGCTGCTATTTGTTGAATTTCACGCATGTACCTGATATCATAGGTGGGCAGGAGATTTCTTTTCCTTTTTTTTTTTTTTTTCTTTAAGATTCATCTTCAGCATACCAAAGAAAAACAGAAAAGAAAAAACTCAAATGATAATAATGAAAAAACCGAATTGAATAGCAGGAGGCAGCACCCTCAACAGTTGACATTAAGATGGTGCACTGAACAAATTGATTATTTATGTAGGATTTTAGAGAAAATGCAAGACAATCCTATATTTAAGTATAGCTGAATACCTTGCATTTTAAAATCAGTTTACACTTGGAGAAAAAAAAAATCAATTTTGATATTAATCTCAGCTTTTACATTCCATGTACATTTGTCTACTATTCTGGTTTCATTCATTAGCTTCTGTTGCATTGGGATGTATGAATTTTATTTATTTTATTGCATCAAGAGTAATGTGTTGCATTGTGGGAATTCTCTCAGTTGAACAGCATGGTTTTGGGCGATGCTGATCATTTGCATGTTTTCATTTTTTGACGCTTTATCTGAAAAAGACAAACACTCAACACATAATGGAATATAATATATGATAAATGAAATATGATGTAAAATACAGGCTTCTGTCAAAAACTGAATAAGAATGAGTAAAGCCATTAATTCTGTGAGAGTACAAGTACACTACTTGTCACTCTTTTACTGAGAATAATTAAAGGCATAATTTACCATTTGCAGATGAAAGCATTAGTGCTTTGAAATAGTTCTAAAATGTGAGTTCGGGATAGAAACAACCACTGTCGAAATTTGAATCCGTATAACCAATGTTAAGTGTTGTTAAATACACAAAATGTGAACAATAGTTATAATAAAAATGTTTCCAGACTAAACCGTGTACAGTTACGGTTTATGGAGAAAAACCCTGATATCTACTTATATTTTAGGTTTTATTGCAAATATTTCATATGGTAGGATGTTTTATGGTGCAACAGACCTACACATATGCATCAAATGTGATATCTTGAACATTTTTGAAATCACTGCTCCCAAAGGTAAACTGGACCTTTAAATGACAGTTAGTACATGATGACAATGATTGCTGACAAAATGCATAATGTAAAAAAAAAGAACTGCAACTGTGTGTATGTGTGTGTTTATATGTGTATGTGAATGGAGATAAAAAAAGAAGAAGAAAAAAATAAATGTAAATGCTATTCCCCTAACAGGATGAGCCTTGAATATATCAGAGCATGCAAGGATAATGTGTTCTGGATGTGTGTCGAGAGCATTATGGCCTTATCCTATAGAGCAGTGTGGTAGAAACAAGCAGAGATTTATCCATTCTTAACCACTGGACCACAACCAGATATGAAGCTGGGCAGGAACCTTGTGAAGACATTTCTAGACTACTACAAGCTCTCCTCACTCATCACTCCAAAGCCCGCTGCGAATGTCTCGGCTCTAAATCAGTTCAAGGTAGGTTCTTGTCTTGCAAGCTCACCGTCAGCCAATTATTTCAGAGTCAGCTCAAAGCTGACTGTATTGTGTAATTGTGCCACTTTGCCACAGAAATGGAAACATTCATAGAAAAACACAAGGAAATTGCTATGACAACGGGAGTACCAGCTGAGGACCTGCTTTGGCTATGGGTTTTCTTATCATTTTGAAGTTGCATTTGATATAGGTCTTCTATGAATTTCCTCCCAGATTGCTAGGCTCACTGATACACATAAATGTACACACACTCACACACTTTATGCACACAGGAAGAAAAGGAAATTTGCACTTTCAGAATCAGTTGACCAGGGTCCAATTTCATATAAAGGTTCAACCATGCATATTCACAATGTGATATAAGATTGTCTTTCCTAGCAGACATATGATGTGATATACTGTAAAATGAGGAATGTTCGCGTGCATTTAAATTTCGCGAATTTCACGAGCGCGAGGGTTCGCGAAATCAAAATGCACACGAAATTTGTTGTCTACACTATCTGCATTGAACGCCAGTGGAAATTCACGAAAATTTCACGCCACGGAAAAGGCCGTCGGCTCCAATTCGCGAAAATTTTGTGCCGCGAATATATCATGTTTTACAGTAGCTAGTTTTCTTGCAGAAAAGTGTACTTGAAAGTAACCAATGTAAAAAGACAAAAAAAAAATAGAATGAAAGCATTTCTTTCTTGCCTTTCACAGAGGAGAGAAAAATCTGCAAAAGGTCAGAAGGGCGAAGGTCAAAAGACAGAGGGTCAGCGGCGAGCTTACTCTGAGATGAGCAAGTACATGAGGAACAATGGTGAGACTCACAGCCACAGTGCGCCATCGGTCAATGGGTCATCCGCCGTCCAGCTTCGCTTCCACCACCGCGAAGCAAAGAGATGATGACCGCCCTCACAGTGACTGTTGACCGCTAGACCTCGCGCCTCTTGATACAAGCCTTTGGATTTCATTCTTAGAAACTGTGTGGACAATGCTGTAGATGAAATGAGTTAACTAAAAAGAACAAGTGTTGAAAGAACTAGACTATGGTGTCCACTCACTGGCCAGGGTTCCCCATTATGGTCTGTTAGAGGAGAGACATTTAAGAGTGTACTAAAGTTAACCCCTTCAGTGCTTGCAGCAGTGTTACAGCAGCCATTAGAGATCATTCATGATGTGGAATCCAGTAGTCACTGTGTGAAGGTGTGAGTGAGTGCAGTGCTATCTGTAAAAGAAGTAGAGGGCAGCTCTGAAATCTGTTTGTCCCTAAATCTGATACAGAGCAGTTTTCTGTAGGAAGCCCTTATTCCTGAATCTCTTGGAAACATTCCCAACCACAGAGTTTACCTTCTGTGCAAATGTTTTTTCACATGCAGAAGAAATGAAAAGTCTTTGAGTGCCATATTGCCTGCTACATGAAGTTATCTTTGATCCTAACTGTAGCAACTGCAATTTCACCTCTTATAAATGCTGTACACTAATAAGGTGGAGAATGTCATCAGAAGGTGACGGATTCAGAATGAAAATAGGTAAATTGGTATGACTTGTGAAAAGTAATTTTGCCAGCAATAGGTAACATCGAAATAGATGAGCAATACATGCACAGATACAATGAGAAGTTTGTGTCATGTTCCTCATGAAAATATACCCTGCTTTCTTATGGCTGAACACAGAGGCCTGAATGCCTTTTGTAGCTGGACATTCATTGTTACAAAAGGAATGAAACTGCAGAAGCTTTGCTGATGCTCATTGGCGATACATCTTACCAACAGTTTGCATTTCAGGTTGGTCCAACCTATGATATTTTAAGGTGTTAAAACACACACACACACACACACACACACACACACACATACACACACACACACACACACACACACACACTCTGACAATACCCAGTTTGAGTTTGAAGTTATCTAGGGACAAGGGGAATTTAACTTGTAAAAAGGATTTCTTGTGAGGTGGTTTTTTGCAAATCAAACAAATTAAGAGTGAATTTTGAGAACTGTAGCAGTTATTTTATGAGTTCAGTTTTATTTTCAGTTTCTCATTTTTCTTTAAATGGCAAAGCAGTTATATTTAGGTCAGATAATTCTCTTGTAGGATGATTCAGATACAGTATCGATCTCTGCATAGCATACCCTTAGCTTGAAGAGATCAGCGTAGGTGCAGTGAAAGTGTGGTGTTAATTCCTATGTACCATTTTCGTGGTAATTCAAGGAGTTCAATGATATTGTGGTAGCTTTACAGGGATGTATGTTCAGACGAGGAGTGTGTTAATCAGAAGATTTGATTTGCATATCTGCATGTAAATGAATAATGTTCAAGGGTCATTACTTTCAGATTTTAATATTTTCAATTTTGTTGGAAATTCCACCTATTGCTGTAGAAATTTCTATGAATTTCTCTGCCGATTTGTATAATGACTTACATGTTTTGCTGATTATACAAATAGTCCTGACATTCTTTGATAAAAGGGTAGATCTGTAGATTATTAATTTATTTTCAAATCGACTCCAAAAGTAGCCAAACTTTCTGTTTAATTCTTGCTACAAAATGAAGCATGGTACCATCCTGGTAGCAGCCAATCAGTATCCACCTCTTGCTTGCTATTTGTATTGGTTGCTATAAGATGCACATTTTTGTCAATTTCAGTGGAAAACTCAGGGCACATGCCCTGTGGTCCTACCTCAAAAGTGCATTTAGATTCATGTCATAATGTTACATTCATTACAATTTTTATTCAGTTTTATTTTAGATATAGTTCTTCTAAACCAGCCTTTTACGAGACAGTAATGTTTGTCACAAATGAGACATTCCTGTGTGCAGATACATGTATGTGCTTATATAGCCATAGCATATAGCCTTGACACAATGTGTGCTAGTCAGGGAGATTCACAACTTAGTGTGTTCCTCCCTACCCCCCCCCCCCAACATCTTATTAGATATTGAAAGTATGGCTGCACCTATCAATGCTCAGAATAATTTGGATACAATGTACAATGTGCACAGACATGACTGGATTGCCAGTGCAATCAACAACTCCACCCTTCAAAGCACAAATCATAACTCTGCAATTTCTGGCCAGATCACAGGAAGATTTTCATTGGTTGACTGACTAGGATTGCCCCGCCCCTTGCACAGTGTGGCCCTGAAATCAGGATAGATTTGACAAGGCCAGACAATGCTCTTTGTGTCAAATTGATTTTTCTCATTCTTTGAATACCTTGCTTATTAATAATGAGTTAGAGAACATCATGCACCTGGCGTGCTGTTACAAAGTGTCAGTTGCACAATAGCATTTTAAGCATTCCTGTCATTATGGTATGCTTTTGTCTGTGCTTTCTAACTTATTTTTAGTTTGTAGTTGCTGTGTGCAAGTTAATAATACCGGTAATAAAAAAAAAAAGAGAACAAAAACTACAAATGATGTTATGTACATGTGACAAAGCTTGCACGAGGCCAGGGTTTTCTAACATATTCAAATTGGATGGATTTTTTTGCTCTGTGGACCGAGCCATGAGCTGTTTTATTCTCTTGTCATACTCAATAGACTGTTTCTGGAAAGTGTTATAATTTATGGATGTTTGTTTTCCTACTGCCCAGTAAGGAAGCATTTCATTCACCTGTTCCATCAATTAAGTTCCATAGGCTGGAATCACTCACTTGTTGCTAGGTAGGGTGAGCCTCCGTGCAAGTTTCATGGTTGTTTAGGGCAACCTTTGTGCACAAAGCATGCATAAAATCAAAATATATTACAGAACCGTTTTGTTTGGTATATGGAATCAGTTTGCAGCATGAAATCTTGCTGTACCAGGCAAGTTTCTGGACAAGCTTTTATGGTTATCAGGAAAAACTGGTAGAACAATTGAAAGAAACTTCTGCATTATGCTTGAACACATTATCGCTAGGGTCTATACACTGTACTCTTCTATTTGAAATGTCACTCTTGGCCAGAGACTTTGTGATATAGATGAGCAGAAATCAGATTCTAACATTGCCCTCATAAGTTACTTTTGACAACTCAAATACCCAGCCTATTTAAGAGCAATTCTGAAATGTATGCAATGTTCAATTCTGTAGTTACAGGAGGCACACCAACATAGAACTGGTTGACGTAGCTTATCTGGCATTTTAGAATAGGACCTAAACAGTTTTACATCAAATGCCATTGATTTGAAATATTCACACAATGTTCTATATCCTGACTTCAGTGGTCTGAAAAGACACCAAGTAATTTTTAAGACAGAGTGATATCTTGGTTAATGATAATATGGTAATCTTCAACCTCAACCTGTAAGATGTGTAACAGTAGTTGTACACGAGGTGAATGCTGTGCTATGGTAATGGGGTTTGCAAAGAAGGTGTGCTGAATACAAACGTACCTGTCGAGTAACAATCAATGGTAATGATATACCTGTGGTCTAATTTATTTTAGTAAACCTTAAAAGAACATCAAATGGAACTTAAAACTCTGATGCATTGATTTGTGTTGTTGATGTCAGAGTGATATAGGCCGTATGAAGAGAGAGACAGACAGAGAGAGGGAGAGAGAGGGATGAGGAAGAAATTACTGTATTTTGTTTTTTACCATTTTTCATTCCGTGGTGCTTGGTGCAATCTGACTACGGAGTGTACTAATAACAAAGATAATGATTATAATGAAAATGATAATGATAGATATATAGTAATAGCAATGTTCCTTACCACTGAGTGAGTGCTCAAATTGCATGAGAAATTCCTCACACAGCTTAGACAGAAAAGGGATTATTAAGGAAAGAAGGAAAAGAAAGAAATTATTAATCATATGCTGAATTAGATAGGTTATGATGATAATGATTATCATTGTACTGTTATCATTATCATCATAATGATTGCTAGTATCATTATTGATATCATTATGATCATTATTATCAGTGTCAATTCTTTTTAATCATTATTATCATTGTCATTTATTATTATAATCGTAATCATCATTATCGCCATCGTCATCATCCTCATGATCGCTGCTATGATTATCTATAGCTTACTTGCCAGCTTTAGGAGAAAAATTGAAAGCTGATTTACTACCATGGATAGCTAGTAGCTCTGAGCTACACACACATACACACTTTTTACACAGACACACACATTAACACACACACATACAAACAGGCACAACTACTAGGTGTTACAAAAGGATTTCCCACTTTTGATCCTTAATTATAGTTCAAGTGGTTTATATCAGATAACACTGGCATTGATATGAGCAATAGCTGAATAGTGTACAATTTTGTTGGAGGTAATTTAAAGATCATAGCATAAACCAGTTTCATTAAATTCAAGATTTATTTTAAAGTTAGGTCTCAGATTTTGCTTTGTTTTCAACCCTCTGTACAAAATTTTAATTCTGCACGGAAGTCAATTGGTGTGTATGGGAGTCTTAATACCCTGACAATGGCCCTGAACAATGGCCAGGATTGGTATGCTCTATTACATATTCATGAGAAATTCCACTATCACAGCTACAATAGTCTTTATTCATCCTGAAAATAACATGTAGTGTATGCAAGCACATGAAAACATGCTATTTTTTTTTTTCATGTACATGCATTTTACCCTTTACCATGAATTCAGACTAGCAGTGCCCAGGGCAATCCATCATGAATAATTAATAAAGCATTCATGTGCCTTGGAGCAGAGCTCTGAACAGGTGGTATCCATGGCCATTGTTCAGGGTCATTGTAAGCACACACTCACATACACATCATTAGTTCCTGTGTAAAGGTCAAGTTTTGTACAGAGGATTAAAAATTTGGCCAAAACCTGTAACCTAACTTTGAAATTAATCATGGGTTTCATAAAACTGAATTATGCTTTCATATTCAAATCACTTCCAACTAAATTGTACTTTATTCAGCTATTATGCATATTAATGCCAGTATTATCTAATGTATAGTTTTTGAACTATACATTTTTTTTTTGATCAAAAGTGGGAAATGTTGTTGTTGTTGTTGTTTTTTTTTTGTAACACCTAGTATTTTGCCCTCTATACATCTACCCCAGATCTTGCTCCTCGCTGAACCATCAGAATTGTGCGGGGATTCTAAGCCTGTTGGTGGCAGGACCTCCTCACTCATTGCCTTTAATCTATTTCTTTGATGGTCTCCTTCAAGGTCTACTGTTGAAGATATGCCATCACTATATAAAATGGTGGGTGTTACTCCTTGAAGAGAATATGACAGGACAGAGACAAATCCAAACACTAATATACACAATGAACATTTGTTGTGTTTTTATTGATTTTAGTGGGAAAGGTTTTTAGAAAATCAAAGCAGAAGTGTCTTGATTCTGATTCTGCATGTGCCTAGGGGAGACAATAAACTATTAAATATATGATGAAATTTTTAAAAGGTATACATGAAGAGTTTGTTCGCAAAAACCGATAAGTCCATTTTTGAAGATTTTGAAGTACGGTCTCTGTCATAAAGTAAAAAATAATAACTTTTAAATGATATATTGGTCACTACATAAAAAGGTACATTTTTGAAGTTATGATCCAAAGAAGCAAAAAATTTGTTATTATTCTCTTTATTTTTCTTGACCTTTGATCGCAAATATCTCCATTTGGCAAATATTGACTTATCGGTTTTTGCGAACAAACTCTTCATATGCTTATTGCAAAGTATAGTAGTTTAAAAATATAGATAATTGAGAAAGACTTAGAGTAACCTTAGAAGTTTTCTGGTATGTGCCACAAAGTTTTAGTTTTTGTCTTTTAATGTTTGCTGTTGATATCTTGCTTTTCTGATCAAAACCAGCAGTTTTCTTCTTTGCAGAAGTAATTGGGTGGTAAAATTAATGTCCTACACATCCACAGGTTACTGTGTTAACATTAAATGAGGGTTGCACAATCACTTGCTTAGTGAGCTGTCTTGAAGCTGTTACTTTTCACAAAACAGGAGAAAATTGATGTTATACAAGTATTGCTTGCTAAACTCATTGGGGGGGGGGGGGGAAGAGAGAGAGAGAAAGAGAGAGAGAGAGAGAGAGAATAAGGGGGGGGGGGACCCATTCCAGGCTGACGTCGAGGGTGTGATGATCAGCTGTACGGTGTACCTATGACCAGTTCTTTGGATGTTCATTGTGAAGCAGCTATATATGGCTCCATGGTAAGCATACCGCTTGGAAGAATGTTAAAGGAGTAATTCTTTGGTAAGATGAACACACTGATGAGAATCAAGATTTCAGGATGAGTTCATTGTTTGAGAGGAACAAGGGTTTGATAGGGAAGCTGAGTCAAAAGGGCACCCAAAATGGGGGGCATACATATCCATGCTAATTTAGGCAAGTATTAGCGTGGTTCAAGCTGCGGGAAGATCCAACCTTCGGAGGCTAATCTGGGAGTAATCCACCAGCTTTGCCAACCATCGTCATCAATCACCACGGCAACCTATAGGCTCTATGGTAGATGTGGATCGATCTGGGCGGTTGATTTTGTTTGTTTGATCTTGCTGTTATCAGATGCATTTTGACAGAGGAAGATTCCACTCGTAATCTGGCCATTAATCTTTAATAGGCCTGCAAATGAGAAACTAAGGAGGCCTCATTTGTCCCTTGGTCCTTCATGTTAAGTACCAATCCTTGAAATACAAGAACCAATACTCTTGACTTCCTCTCCAAATTAAGATGACAATTCATCACATAAAATCCCACTTTGATGCATCTGTAGATAAGTTTACAAACTCATGAACACATAGAATATAATACATTCCCCTGTCAATAAATAAAGTAAAAAAAAAAAAAGAAATGTGTAATATAGTTGAACTTTAACAGTGAAATTTCTTTTGTTTGCTGGGGGTGGGGGAGTAGCACATCTCTGAAATCTTTGCAGCAATCAACTGAGACTGTAAAATCAAAAAGTTCATGAAACAAGTGAGCCTCCATCACCTATCACTGGCTGTGACCTGCTTTGTATCTAACACTTTGATAACCCACCATGCAGGCTGTATGAACTGCTGTCCTCCCAATGACATCAGGGTGGAAATACAGTGTGCAAACTGCAATGACTGATACAACACTTTGTCAAACTGCCCTCTGTGCACAGTGCTGCATTTGTCTCATTGTTGATCTTTTCATTCCATTTAATTTCATTTCATTTTATATAATTCCATTTATCATTTCAATTTATTTCATTTCACATCATCATTTCATTCCTTTTCATTTCATACATTTCATTTCATTCAATTTCATTTCATTTAATTTCATTTCACATCATATTTCATTTCATTTCATTTCATTTCATTTCAAACAAAAATGCAGTTACAATAAGACAGGCACACATATACTTTGATATACAAAATCCAGTTCAGTGAACAGTGCAAGGAAAACTCTGTAAGCTATGTGTTTATGTGAGTGTGTGTGTGCGTGTGTGTGTGTGTGTGTGTGTGTGTGTGTGTGTGTGTGTGTGTGTGTAACAAAGGATTTATCCCTTTGAAAGAGATATGCCAGCTTTCTACAGCTTGTCCACAGTATTATTAAACAGAGAATCCAGAGAATCAGAAAAACAAACAGACAAACAATCACAACATCACAATCAATGAGGAAATGATGGTTAACCATTTCGCATAGCAAAATGATTATCCAGGCTGATATCTAATGCTCTTATGCGAGGTTTTGATTTAGTCAGGTATTCACAAATAATAAGAATAGAGTATCATCTATTCTGGTTTACAGAGGATTGAATGAGACAACACGATGATGGGAAACAGCTTTAATGAAACACAATGAAACAAAGAGAAACACTGTTATAAACAATAGACCAAGTTAACATTCCAAGACATTGTACAATGCTGATAGATTCCTATCACTGTATCTGGTTATACATCGTACTTGTCATAGTATGAAATATTCACAATGCCCTTTGCCCAAATCTCAGTGCACATGATTACTTTTGAGTGGTTTTTCAGTTTTCTGGACTGTCAGGTTCTTTGATTCATGGAAATTTTTGCTAATAGTTCTAACCTATCTACCACACAACTTGCACATTGTGTATTCTTAGTGTAATGCTTATTCACCTGTAAGACTCTTGGTAATGTAGTTCATTTATCCAGCAAACTTTATCGTCTTGTCTTTTGTCCCTATCTGCCGTTGGTGTGTCTTCAGTCTAGATTGGATGTAAAGTGCATTGAGAGTTCTGTGACATTTTAAGTCTTTTTCTTCCAAAGAATTAATATATTATTATTATTATCATTACTATTATTATTATCATTATTATCATTATTATCATTATCATTATCATTATTATTATTATTATTATTATTATTATTATTATTATTATTATTATTATTATCATTATTATCATTATCATTATCATTATTATTATTATTATCATTATTATCATTATCATTATTCTTATCATTATTATTATTATTATTATTATTATTATTATTATTATTATTATTATTATTATTATTATTATTATTGTTGTTGTTATTGTTGTTGTTGTTGTTGTTGTTGTTGTTGCTGTTGTTGTCATGGTCCAGTCTACGAAGAAATAGAATAAAACCAATACAAAAGAAAAATCTTAAGAGTGACACGCACATTGGTTAATGGATATTCTGACGGAGTCATGGCAATAGCTCTAGATATCATACACTTCAAAACACAGAACGCATGGAAGCACACACATCCACATCAGTCACAACTAACGATCAATCGGGAAACATGTATACAGGACAAAACAGAAAGAGACACTGGGATGTTGAAGTTAGAGAGAGAGAAGAAAAGACTGTGTTGTGTAGGAAACAGCTAGGGTTCTGCAGCACATAGGCCTATAAAAGCAACCGCCGAACACTACCCACTGCTATTGGACAACAGCAATAAAAAAAAAATGTGCAAATACAGGCTAATTAAAATGGCACATAATTCAAACAGTAAGAACCAAATAACACTTTCTTTAAGTTTATTTGAATACAGCAAGACTTTGTGCATTTTAGATCATCATTTTTATTTGAAAAACTTGGTCCAGCATAAGCAAAATGTGTTCTCTGATGGAATACTGCGGAGTATAAAAAATTAATGAAATTCGTTAGACCGTCTAGTAAGGTATATGAACAGTGAATGCATTTCTACGAAATACATCATTGAAAAAAAGAATGGGAAACTCCCTGCTCCTATCATTGTATAGCTGACCAATTAAATTTACACACTATAGGTCAGTATACGCGCAATCATATCGTTCTCAGCGTTTTGTTGAGGTATTTCTTTTTTCGGATAGGTCGACAATGATGAAGAAATGTTAGTACTAGTAGTAGACTACCAATCATTTAGTTACGTCATGCATATTTATGGTATACTGTTTTAACAACTTGAAGTTTAATTATAATTATTTTTACAAACTTTTGGTTACCCATGTTCCTTTACCATATAAGTAACCTATGTTCGATTATACCTATATTGTAACTTTGTTTTGTTTTGTCTTTGAAATCAATAAAATGTAATGGAAAAAAAATGTAGTAGACACATCTATAGGGAAAGCTGGAATCCATAAACCCCCCTGCTTTGGGATACCGCTTGGGATCACCACAATAACTAACGCAACGATGTGAACAATGACAACAACATCAACAACAGAGACATAAAATATTGATGCTGAGTATGTAATTTTCAGGTAAATCTGACTGTCGACTGTCAACCTGTGAAAGTAACCTTGTGCGGTTTCTAAAACAATCATGAAATGAGTAAGGTTTCCGATGGAAGCCTGTAACTAGGCAGGTGTCTCATTAAAGTATTTGTTTGTGTTTGTGTTTTTCTTGTTGAGATGCGCATTCAGCGAGCTTCAAATCTGCCTGATAGGATGATGAAAATTCTATTCATTAGTGTTTGTCGCTGGCATTGGTGAGCTAACACATCAACATCAGTGAGTGTTGATTTAACTAAATGTCTTTATTCATACATATTGAATGCTGAAAAAAAATTGTATCCTCACAAACATGACGCAAAATAGGGAGGAGGGATGGGAAGAAAAACAAGCAATGCTGAAAACCATCACCTACGTGTCCTTGTGAAGGGATGCCAGTGAGATTGTCTATTTTGATTGTGAATTATTCACAGAATTACTCCGACCTTCAACTTACAGCGGATGCACTCCATTCAGGTATAGAATAATGTACAAACGATGGGAACAAAAGCAGCGCAGCTTTACCTCCCCTTCCGCCATATACAATCAAGAATGTTATTTTCCCCACTTGTTACTATAATACACTGCTTTTTCTGTGAAGTTTCCTGCGTCTTTCGCAGTTTAAATCATGACTTACGCCGCAGTATGTGTTTACTTTGCATGCTTTGAAATTGAGTGGTTGTTGTTGTTGTTTGTAGCCCAAGTTATACATAGTATATACGCTGAGTTTTAAAGCATTTGCGAGCTTTAGCGAACGCTACGTAGACGACGCAGCTTCCCGGATTATTTATACACAATGGAAACAGCTACCTGGCGCATGTGCAGAACACCATTTTTTGCCTAATTGGCGTCGTTTTAACGTTCGCGTCGCAGCTACAGCTCGCTAATATGCCACTTTAGTACGACATACCAACACTACGTCACGTCATGTGGCTGGTTGGAGGATTGTGCGTTCCTTTTCATGTTGATAGCGACCACCTGTTTCCATGTTCATGCTATGAAGTCCCAATTAATGAAGTGCTCAGTTTTATTTTTAAACACCGCCTTGTGTGGCCAAACTTTTCAGAACATTCACTCTCGATAGAAATGAAATGACAGCATGTTGATTTTAATGTTCTAAATTGTTATATTAGGGAACGGTCAGACGTCCCTGAAGCAGTCAAAAGAAATGTGGCCTTTTTGCCTAAATTTTTCAATCACTGACACGAGGGTCTTTATAGCATTAAGATTTTCTCCATACCATTCTAGTCTTCTTACTTAAAGAGACTCGAGTTCTTTTAAAGAGAGAAAAAAGGGGGAAGACAAAAGGTATTGATCGAAATATATATCATCCACATCCATCAATAAATATGAAACAAAAATGGCATGCACTGGATGCTTTGGCATTTCTCTTCTGTAGATCTCGTTCCCCCCCCCCCTTTCTTTTAGCCACTTGAAGTGAGTGATATGTGGATGTGAATTGAAGCTACGGAAAGATTATATTTCTGGGTATTGCTATCTCTTGCTGAACTTTCTTTCTCTCATTAACAGTCGAACATAGTCTTACTTCTTAAGTAGAAAAAAAAGAATGTCGTATAATGAGCTTGTTTTGATCACAATATGTACACCCAAAGCTGTATTCGAGTTCGTAGTAGGTAATTTGCGCTATTGAGTTTATCATGAGGGAGGGTGTTGGAGCATGGCTGATTACCGTCTGCTAAGTGTCTGCTTCATAAGAAACATCAAAGCTTTAGCTCGCTCCCCTAGACCCTAGACCCTATCCGAAGCCCTCATGGAGGTGTCATACATTACAGGTATTATGCCTAGCTGGAGCGCTATTGTCACTGCTCGCTCACCCCATGGGACCTGGGAAGTTTCAAGTGTGTGAGGGGTTAAAGATACATTAAAGAATTTACTGGCAGTTCAACTTTCTGCATTAATGTTTCGGTACCCGTACAGAGAATTCAGGCTGTGAATTCAGAGCAATTTTTATTTCAATTATTATTATTATCATCATTTATCGCGTGTGTCCATGGGTGTTAATATTTTTAGCCTCTTGGCAACAGCTCACAGTGTTGTTTTCAACTAAACAAGTACGTATAAATTGTGTGCATAGTAGACATAATAGATTATACACACTTCTATTTCAGTTTATCAATTTGTATAATTTCCTTATTTTGTGTGTGGTTATTTTATGTTTCTTTGTAACCAAATAACAGCACAAGATAGTTGCTACCGGAAAACGAAAAAGAAAAGACATGGGAAAAAAAAAAATCAAAAGTCATTGCTTTACCGGACATTCCCCCCAAATCAGAAGAATCGACACAATGAATAGTGATAATGGCTTTATGAGTCTGACTGAAATCCAACTAACTCCCGTCAACATCCTTCCTTTAGGCTATGTTGTTCATGCACCTTCTTTATCAACGTAACCGTTACTATAAAACCCACGTTGAAAATAATTTGGACCAAAATCCTATAGACATCAATGCATAAACTACGCATTCTTATGTTCATTTTGCTGCCTTCCAACTGATGCTAGATTCGACTATACTGGTTCATCGCATCTGTTCACAATAATGTTTTATTTCTTTACGGCAAATAAACGACATTGCAATAGATGATACTGCCTTTCTTACAGCAAAAGGAGGCCCATAGCTGTCATAAATGTCGCAAGCTGCAAGGTTTGGGGAGATAATGACATCCGATCTTATTTGCATGAGATGCATTCCCAAGCATCCTTGCATGTGAGGTGTCAGAGCGTGTAGCATCACCGTCTGGGGAGCAGTTAGACCAGAAAGGTAAAACAAAGAGGGGGATATGACTCTTCGCTGACAATTGACTTCACTGCATCCTTTTTGGATTGTTTTAACTTTTTTTTTTCCCTATTCGTTTCCAAACAGCGGCACAGTCAAAATAAAAACACCAATCAGTGTAACAATTACACTCCTATTACCACTTCTACTACTAATGTCTACTACTACTTCCGCTACTGCTGCTGATGAAATGATAGTAGGCCCTAATGATGATAATATCATCACCCTAAGGTGATGATAATAATAGCTGTGATAATAATGGCATTAGTATCAATAATCATTATAATAATTATTGTTATTATATAAATATTATATAGTTATTGCTATTATTATCCTCGTGAATATGATGGTCAATACTTGACAATTATGACATGATACTACAAATAAGTCAGGGGCTGCCGAGTGTTTTTGAGTATGTGTATAATCAATGGGGGGTCTCATAAGGGTAGTACCCGTCGTTGGGTCAATGGTATTAACCCCCCCCCCCCAACCTTGGGTCAATGGTATTCTCCCTCCCCACCTTCTTCCACGGGAAGAACCATCTGAGAGTATAACATGGTGTGTGTGTGTGTGTGTGTGTGTGTATGTGCGCGCGCACGCGTGTTTTTCTTGAGTTTTTCCGCGGTCCCTGCAAGTATGTCTTGTGCTGAATTGAGTATGCTCTATAACAAAATAACTCAAATTTAGTGGCATTCGTCCTACATCTTTGATTTTGTTTTTTTTTTCATCTACAAGAAACTTAGTAATCTAATTCAAGGAGAAATTTAAATTACTAGATGCATGTGTAGGTAAGTGCAAGTCTTCAAAGACACATCACTTCTCAATACAAAGAGAAACCTCTCTTTATGTGAGCCATGTCATTGTACTTTTCTTTTACAAAGAAATAAAGTTGCATCTATCTTGAATTGCCGTACAGTGTACGCCCGAGGAGTACAATCTTCATCAGCAATTCTAATTCCAAGGTGATTCCGTATTTATAATCTGAAGATGTCACCTCCTCACACCAATGAAAACTTACATGAGTAAATAAACAGATATAGAATTTCATTGCAATGCTCAATGGTTAGACATAGAGCGACTGCGCTAATTTGTATCAATAGTACAGTACACCAGTGAACTTCTGTGCCGTCATGATTATGTAAGACTTTTCTCAAACTCTAGTCTTTTTACTCGCGTTAGATTAAAATAAATCTTTTCAAATGTGCAGTAAGACCGAAAATAACAATAAACACATAAAGAAGGAATGAACATCAAAATAAGCCAGAACATCGAGACACTTTTAATGACCATAATGTGTGAACTTTAAGACGGGCAATTTGACATTTCCTCGAACCAGCAGGAATGCCTCAGCGAAGATGGTGCCAAGGTAAAATGGTGTCAAAGTCACAATCAATTCTCGCACGGTTGAGCACATACAAACTCATCAACGCCAACTAGCAACGCCAATCCTTCACAATAACACCAGTATTCAAACTGCTTGCTACTTCTCCAAGGTTTTTGGATGAAAGCCTTGGGAATGCAAACAGTGATAAGTGAAGAGCTGTACAGCATAAAACTATCGTGGTATATACAGTAGGTTGAGGTGGTATTACTCTAACAAAATTATACTCTTATCCCGATGGAATCCCATTTTCTTTGCTCGTTTTTCCACAAATAAAATTATACTTTGTCTGAGGGCTGAGTTTACTCTTTGTATTAACAACAAACACATAGAGTAGATATTCCTCTCCAGTATACCATTTGTGAAAATCTGTAAATTACAAACTCTAACATCAAATATTTTCTTCAGAAGCAACATTAAAAAACAAGGGGCAATTTTATGTCTGATTGTGGTTATACTCATTAGATCACTAAACAATGTCTACCCTGAAAACTTGGTGTGAGGTGCCTGGTATTCTTGAAGAAAGACCCCACCATCACCCATGGCTGTAATGGACTTCATGTGAACTTTACTTAACTTTCCAAAGCCACTCTTGAACTACTCACCTTTATTTCTTCTTGCTCCATCCAGGTAATGAGAAATTCCTTTGTCGGCTGGAGCATGTGGCCAAGCATCATTTCCTGTTGATTAGACTGCCACTAATGCCTTTATTGTCAGACACCTTTTGCTCGCTTTGTGCTGGAAAGTTTTGAACTTTCTAACATGACCCCAAGCTGATATCAGATGGGAAATGTGCAACACTGGAATATCAGAGACACCATTTTCTTTTTTCCTAGTTATATCCACAAGATTATCACTTTCCTCCTGGTCTACTTGTTATCATCATAACAAACTAATCATCAAAGAACTCTTATTGGCATCAACTATACCATCATCATTCTCTTCACTTCTACAATCCTCCTCCTCCTCCTCCTCATCATCATCATTATCATCATCATCCTCTGTGTTGATATACATGTATTATGTTTGTAAAGTCTTTGCAATGATGAGTCTGAGCAAAGACTAACCTGCCAGCTGTAGCTGGATGTAACATGATATGCCCCATGTGCAAAGGGCACACTGGAAGAACCAGTTGAATAAAGGCACTCACACAGTTTACATCATCTCAACAATGTCTCCTCATTACTAAGAATCCTCCTTTCCAACTAAGGCATATAAATGCCAAGACATGGTATCAGAGTGGTTCAGCTGTCCAAGTCATGGTGTCAGTCAACTGTCTACATCATTCTGAAGTACAGAAGGGACTAGGACAAGGAATAATCCACGCAAGAAACAGGCCAGATCGTTTCATTTGAAAGAGTGGAGGATGCATGGAGCTATGTGTACATTAGCATGCTGTACAGTAGCCAAGCAGCAGTGTGTTGAGATGCACTAACCCAGCGTGTGTGTGTGTGTGTATGACATACCTGAATGTGCATGACTGTATTGTGTGTCCAATGACCTGCATCAGCACTGTGGTAGCTAGGAACAGAAAGTTCTAGAGGTCAACTGACCAGACTGCACAGTGCATGAGGTATTGGGAACACTACAGCCAGTGATGTGGCCTTAGCCTAGATTAGCCACATATATGATGCAACATACTAACCTCGTGAAAGTGTTGGATGATTGAGCATAAGTTAACTTGTTGAAAAGATACAGTTTTCTGCTAATTGTTAACACTGTTCATGTGAGTGAATGCACAGAGAGTGAACATGGCAAACTTAACCCAACCAGCACCACTAGATTTGAGGGGTAATTTGTCTGAGAATTGGAAGAGATTCAAGCAAAGATTCACTCTGTATAATGTTGCTTCTGGAATGTCAAGGAAAGATGATAAAGCACAAACATCAATGTTGTTGCATGTGATAGGTGATGCTGCCCTTGATATATACAACACATTCACATTTGCTGAGGGTGATGAGATGAAGTTGGAGAAAGTGCTTGAACAGTTTGAGAAATATTGCACTCCCAAGAAGAATGTCACGTATGAGAGGCATAAATTCTTTACCAGATCTCAGGGTGTGAGTGAGAACATTGATCAGTATGTCACAGAATTGAGAAATCGTGCACAATCGTGTGAATTCGGAGAGTTGACTGATGGTCTGATCAGAGATCAGATAATTTGTGGAATCACAGATGGTGGTTTGCGTGAGCGTTTGCTCAGAGAGGATGATTTGACACTTCAAAAGGCATTGCAAATTTGTCGTGCTGCTGAAATTACCAGAGCTCAGGCACAAGAGCTTGGTTCAAAAGCAGATGTGTCAGTCCCTGTTGATGCTTTGAACAAAAAGAAAAAGGCAGTCAATCCCGGTAAAAGATCAGAACCTCCAAGGTGGAAGCAAAAAAGTCAAAGTCAAAGTCAAGGTCAGAATTCCCAGGCTTGTGGCAGGTGTGGCAATCGACATGCCATGAATTCATGCCCTGCACAAGGAAAGGTGTGTAAAAAATGTAGAAAAATGAATCACTTCGCAAAGTGTTGCAAAAGTCGTGTTCAGGTAAATGAACTACAGAGTAATTCCAAGGATGAGAGTTTTCTTGTTGATGTCGTCAAGTCACAGGAGTCATGTGACGAATGGAAAGTGAATCTCATGGTGAATAAACGTCAAGTGCTGTTCAAATTAGATACAGGCGCGCAAACGAATCTACTACCAGAGAGTGTGTATCAGACGTTGAAACCAAAACCAAAGTTGTCATCGGTGAATGTCAAGTTGACAGGGTACAGTGGAGTTGAAATTCCAGTGAAAGGTCGTTGCTTTGTACAGGTGAAGCACAAGAATTTGACAGAGAATATGTCGTTTCTAGTGACTCCCGGAAATCGTCAACCATTACTAGGTTTGCAAGCATGTGACAAGTTGAAACTGGTGAAACGTGTGTTGAATGTCGCACAAAACACACATGATGAAAAAATGTCGGTCGAAGATTATGACGACGTGTTCGAAGGTCTAGGATGTGTGCCCGGTAAGCACCACATCACAGTGACAGAAAATGCGAGACCTGTCCAACACGCATGCCGAAAAGTACCGTTTCCGATGAGAGAAAAACTCAAAGAAGAGTTAGACAAAATGGAACGCATGAACGTCATTGAGCCCGTAGATACGCCCACTGACTGGGTGTCATCTCTCGTGATCGTACCGAAAAAGACCGGCCAACTCCGAGTTTGCTTAGATCCGCGAGATCTAAACCGCGCTGTAAAGCGAGAGCATTTTCAGCTACCGTCGAGAGCTGAAATAACCGCGCAGTTTGCCGGAGCGAAGTACTTCAGTAAACTAGATGCATCCAGTGGATTCTGGCAGATTCAGCTGGATGATGAAAGCTCAAGGTTGTGTACCTTCATCACGCCTTTCGGAAGGTACCGATTCCTGAGACTTCCGTTCGGAATATGCAGTGCTCCAGAGGTGTATCACAAGATAGTGCACCAGCTCTTCGCACATATTCCAGGAGTGAACACAATGATGGACGATATCATTGTATGGGGAGCTACAAAGGAAGAGCATGACCTCAGGCTGAAAGAAGTTCTAGAGACAGCGAGAAAGAACAACTTGAAACTCAACCGAGAAAAATGTGAGTTCTGTGTTAACAAGCTGACATTCATCGGAGATGTCATCAGTGATCAAGGAGTTCAGCCTGACCCCAAGAAAGTGGCAGCCATACAGAACATGGAAAGACCACAGTGCAAGCAGGATGTCCAGAGATTCCTCGGCATGATCAACTACCAAGGAAAGTTCATCGCTGACTTGTCAACCAAATCAGAGCCCCTCAGGAGCCTTTTAGAGAAAAGGAATGAGTGGGTGTGGACCGATGCACAGGAACATGCATGGCAAGAGCTGAAAAAAGCTTTGACAACAGAGCCAGTGCTGCATTTCTACGACTGTGCAAAACCAACCAAGCTGTCAGCTGATGCATCAAAGAATGGGCTCGGAGCAGTGTTGCTTCAGAAGCATGACCAAGATTGGGTCCCCATAGCGTAGGAACCTATGCATCTAGAGCCATGACTGATGCAGAGACAAGATACGCGCAGATCGAGAAAGAACTGCTAGCTATCACGTACTCATGTGAAAGATTTCACCAGTACATATATGGACGACAGGTTGAGGTAGAGACGGATCACAAGCCGCTAATACCCCTGTTCGTCAAGCCCCTGTGTGACTGTCCCCTTCGCATCCAGCGACTCCTCATCAGAGTTCAAAGGTATGACTTGAAAGTGTCATACACACCAGGGAAGTACATGTACACAGCGGATACCCTCTCCAGAGCGGTCGACCCAGAGTCAAAACCAGATGTCATGAGAGAGGAAGACATCAAAGTCTATGTAGATGCTGTCGTGATGAACATGCCAGTCACGTCAAACAAACGAAGCCAGTTTGTAGATGAGACAAAGAAAGACACAGCACTACAAGAACTCTTAGCTGTCATCAGAGATGGATGGCCAGAGAGAAAACAACAGTGTCCAGTCTCAGTCAGAGAATACTGGAACATCAGAAGTGAACTGTCAGAGGCACAAGGCATCATCTTCAAAGGAAGTAAGATTGTTGTACCAGCTACAATGAGACGTGAGATGCTGCAAAAGATCCACGAAGGGCACTTGGGAATTGAAAAGTGCAAGAGACGTGCAAGAGATGTCCTGTACTGGCCCCGGATCAACCACGATGTAGCAGAAATGGTGCAAAACTGCAATGCTTGCCTCATGTACCAGCCAAAACAGCAGAAAGAGAGCCTTCAACCTTACATGGTACCCGATAGACCATGGCAAAAGGTGGCCGCAGATCTGCTTACGCTGGACAACAAGGAGTACTTGGTGATTGTGGATTATTTTTCACAGTACATAGAACTGTGTTCACTGTCGACCACAACGAGTAGAGCAGTGATCAACAGTATGAAAGCTGTATTCGCCCGCCATGGAACTCCGTGTGAACTCATCACAGACAATGGACCACAGTTCTCAAGTCGTGAGTTCCAACAATTCACAGCAGAATGGGACTTTCGCCATACGACCACAAGTCCATATCACCCGCAGTCGAACGGACAAGCAGAGAATGCCGTCAAGATTGTCAAAAATCTGATGCGGAAGTCCAAGCACAGCGGACAAGAAGTCCTTCGAGCTCTACAGGTCTACAGGAGCTCACCACTAGAGTGTGGAAAATCGCCAGCAGAACTGCTCTTCAACAGGCGAATCAGAACAAATCTGCCTATGGCCGAAAAACTACTTGACCCCCAGCACATCAATGCTCGCTCGGTGAAGGAAAGGAAAGAAGGGCAGAAACAGAAGCAAAAGGAGCATTTCGACAAACATGCTCGTGACCTACCCCACCTGAAAGTAGGAGATCATGTCAAACTCCAAGACATGAATACCGGCAGATGGTCACAAGGTGGTGTCATCAAGAAAACACTACCACATCGGTCGTACCTGGTCCAGACAGAGACTGGTGAGATTCGTCGCAGAAATAGGCATCATCTTCGACCTGATCCTAGACGAGGCCAAGACGAGCGACAACCAGCGCAGAGGTACGATGACGACGACGACAACGTCAACGCCCCGATGGTAGACGAGACTACACGAAACGCGACGTCTGTGAAATCTACCCGAAGTGGACGCATCGTGAAGCCTCCCATCCGCTTAGATTTGTAAATAGTGAAACTAGCGATGAAGAACTTTTCGCGAATTATTAAGACCGCTCGAGAAGAACTTTTCGCGAATTTGTTAGAGTTAATAGTTGAAACATGATGGACTCTAATGATAATGTAAAGACAGGATTTAGTTAAAATACGCGAATGATTAAATACGCGCACTAAGAAGCAGTGAAACCCGGATGTCGCATATGAACTCTAATCATTGAACTCAAAGAACTCAGTTTTGAAACTACAGCAAAGATATTTGGATGTTTGAAACGCACATGCATGAAAGTCAAAAGAGTTAAAGTAAACTCTGAGAAGTTGTCATGAATGTGTACGTAAATAGTCGATAACAATGTTATCTCCTTTTAAAGAAAGGGAGATGTGTTGATATACATGTATTATGTTTGTAAAGTCTTTGCAATGATGAGTCTGAGCAAAGACTAACCTGCCAGCTGTAGCTGGATGTAACATGATATGCCCCATGTGCAAAGGGCACACTGGAAGAACCAGTTGAATAAAGGCACTCACACAGTTTACATCATCTCAACAATGTCTCCTCATTACTAAGAATCCTCCTTTCCAACTAAGGCATATAAATGCCAAGACATCCTCATCCTTCCCATCTTCCTCCTCCTCATCATCATCACCATCATCTCTACCATCATTCCTGTCATCTTTGCAAGCATCTAAACATTACTACCATCCCCTTCATCAACAATCTATTACTTTACAAAAGGAATTGGGATGTACTGCATACGCCAATATTTTCGCGTACAGATATTTTCGCCAATCACGGTATCAGTGGCATTTTCGCGTGTTGTTAAATTCGCCATTTTGTCATCAATTTGTCATAAGGTATGACGGGGTAATATTTTCGCGTGTCTTTAATTTTGCAATCAGCCCAAAGCTTGCGAAATTCACGAAAATAAAACCCTCGCGAAAATAACAGCTTATACAGTAATTTAAGTGTCATTAATTCTATCACATGTGATAAAATGTACATTTACTGATATTCAGCCACTGATTCATGTAAAAGTATGAATTCCTTGGGAACATTACCTATCAAAAGTCAAGGGTCTTACATATGAAAATTAATGAGCATACAGTTTATATAAATAAATAGCTAGACATAGGGCCTGTGGGATCACAACAAAGCATTTCATATGTTCCACAAGTATTTATCAACCTAAATGGTTTACTATCTATATTTCTACAATAATTTTGCTTTTTATGTAATCATAAACATAACACACACACACACACACACCAATACCAACAGAAACACACACATATAAATAAATATAAACAACAAACATCAAAACATACAAGTGAAGTAGAGGTTGATATGAATAAACATAAACATGACTTTATTATTCAGCACTGCTTTGTTCCCTTCTGGGGAAAAGATGACTTTGCATTACTTTGGAAGTCAATCACACCTTGCAACAATTGTTCTGTCATGAACATATTGGAATAATCATATTACATAGATATCTATGCAAGAAACAAATGTGAAGCTTTTAAAAACAAAAAATATATATGATCTTTTTCAACACCAGGTGGCAAAAATAAGCTGTTGCAAAATCATGCTCAAAATAATACGTTAAAACACAGGAGAGGATTCTTTATTGGCACTTTATTCTGCATAAATAAATATCATGTTAACTGAAAGGCTTGGTGCTGGGAGCTGTGGCCATGTAATTATGCTTCTCTTATGTAAGAATCCTATGAGATGCAATCACAGGACAAACCAACACCACCATAGAAAGAAACATTCATAATATACCAACTGCAACAGATGATTAGCTCATGGGATATCTACTTGATTCCACAGTACAAATGCAATTGCGATAATATCACATTAATTATACAACAGGTTCTTGAAACTAATCATCTCTGGTCTAGTTGTAGTGCAATGAGGGAAAAAAAAAACAATGTAAAATAAATCCTCATTTTTATTCTCCCTTTGGGGTTATCAGAAAACAGAACATTTTCCTTTTCAAAGATTTTCTGTGCTGCTATCTTGCAGCGCTCACTGAAACCTAGTACAGGTGCATTATTAGTGTGTTCCTTGAATTGATAATTTCATTATAAAGAACAATCATCACTCAATCCAGCCAGACATTAATGTTATTAATGATTTAGTACACTCCTTCAAATATTTATCAAAAGATACACTTATTCTTTGCACATGTATTCTCATGATGTAGTGCTCTTATTACGGTACACATGCAAAAGAAGAATTCAGTTGTAGCTATAATATTTCATCAAAATAAATCCATTTTTTTTTTCATGAGAAGTGCAAAATCAAATATTTGAAGTTACAAAAGCAAAGCATGAGCAATTATCAAAAGAGCATAGTCTTGGACTGACATACACTATGGATAGAAGCCAGAAAACTTCAGTTGAGCTACACTTTGCTCTACGTACTAACATTAAAGAACATTAATACCCGTTTTCTGTAATGCCACTGCAAAGTTACCAGAAAAAAGAAGACATGGACCAACCCTAGATTAATGGGCTGTCTCCCTTCATAAGGGAGTAGCTACGATGAGGAGATTTACACCAAGACATTATTCTGAGAGATACATACATTTTTCTAGTGTGTATCATAACAGCTTGTATATGCATAACTGATGAACTTTTTCAAACTTTGTAACATTTTCCACTGACCAGGTGCAGAAAGAGGTGTGAAATCACATAAGTTCAAGGAAACTCACTGTATTACCCGTGTAGAACACAACAAATTCTCTGCTCACTGTGAAAAGGTTTTTATATGGTGTCTCAAAATGGTTGACAAAAGTGGATTTAAGACTTGATTGGAAGATTAATTTTGGGCGATTGAATACTGCCTTTCGTGAAAATTGCCCAAAATATGAAAAGTTGAATATAAGATAGTAGTGAATAGTGTGTGTAACCTTTGCAATAATTCACTGGAACATCCAGATTACAAAAGCCTGAATTTCACTGAATACCAAGACTTTCTACCATCATTTCATGAGAACAAAGGTCACTTTGGATGATTCCAAGGCCATCCAGAGCTGCCTCTCCACTCTTCACATGAGAGGCTGAATGAGGTCAAAGCAGCCTGTCCCACCGTTGACCACTCTGCCCACCACAAGACGAGCGGACGGTGATTGCAGGTTGTCCTTGGCACCTGTTTGAAAAAGAAAGTAAAGAGATGCTCTCTTAAAAACTGATTGGCAAGGCAGACACACATTTCCAACTGACTGAGCTACCTCATCATCCTCACACATGTAACTGGTAACTGAGCAACAAATCAAGGCTACTTAATGGACATAGAGTACCCCTTCCCTCAAAGGGTTTGAAGATTTATCTATTCACTCAAACTCAGTTGAAACAATGCTCTACTTGAGTTGGTGACAAAAGAAAAGGTGAAATTTCTTTATATATGCCCCAAAATTTTTTAAAAACATATATATCATATCATCTCAGCACATATCAATGGAAACAAGGGACTCAATCATAACATTACTACCAGATTTATCACAACTTAGCATCTTCATAAACTTCTCAAATATATTGCGATGGTTATCCACAGCAAGAAGCTTTGGTAAGATCTGTGGATTTCACTGACCTTGAATAGTGGCTTCACGCAGGAACTTCATACAGCTCTCAAAGGTCATCTTCTGAAGCGGTGAGGCGTTGGACTCCAGACCGATGCGGTTGAAAGGTCGGTAGACACCCTCAAAGGTCATGTAGTCTGCAATGAGGGACAAGTGACGGGGGTCCACCGTGATCCCGTACACTGAGAAGACGTCTCGAACTTCCTGTTCACAAAGACAAGGTTTTTAGCATTGTTGAATAACACAGAAGTTTTACATTCAGGAAGCACAACAAGAATTTTGTGTTGGCCTGTGGCATCCATGCATTCGATCTAGCACAATTTATTGTATATTTGTGATAGCTATCTCTATTGTTCATATCATCTTTGCAGGACATAAAATTACTCCACAAACTTTCCACTGCACGTATTGGTGGGTGATTCTATTGGATTCATGAGAGCACTGCTGCCTAATACACAAAAAGAGCAAAATTGTAATTTCTATTACAATTTCTTTGTAGCAAAAAAAAAAAGCTGCTGAAAACTGCTTATCCAATAGTGGCGAGCCAATGGAGTAAAAAGGGGCCTGAATCCTAGCAGAATCTTTGTCAGAGGCAAAATGACAAACAGTCAGGGAAAGTTATCACATATAAGGACTACACACAAGCACAGTCAGGGGAAGTTTAGGGCTACAGAATAAAGAAAACAAAACAAAAGGGAAGGGTTGGAAGTCGTGGGCAAGGAGCCCAACAAGTATTGGGAGGGGATTAAAGCAGGAAGGTGGACAGAGGCAGAGGTAGGCGAGTGATGATCCCAAGGATCATAGGGGGCAACCTGTGAAGGATAAGGATGAATAGGGAGGGAACGTCAAATAAGATGAGGAACAACAGAGGGATAAAGAATAGAGAAAGAGTGAAACAGCAACAGCACGAGTGAAGGGGTGGGGGGCTGAATAAGCAGTGTGCCCTGACCTGTCTGTCCACCCTCCTTCTTTAATCGGCTCCCTTACTTGTTGGGCTCCTTGCCCTTAACTTCCAACCCACCCATTTTGTTTTCTTTGTTCTGTGCCCCTAGCCCTCCCATGACTGTGCTTGTTGTGTGTAGTCCTTATAATAATGTAATTGCTTTCCCTGCCTGGTGGGACCAAAAGCTCAGGCCATTACAATTTCTTTGTGGCAATCATCACCTCAGAGAAAATGGCTTCTATTTCGACAATCTTTTGATGTACACTCGAATTTAAAAAGATGGCAACAGAGCACAGACAATTTTTTTCTGCTTCTTCAAACAGCATCTTGGCAAAATGGCTGATGATGCTATTATCTAAATATCACCAGATATTTTCTTGTGGGAAACAGTGTATAATATTTTACCTATTGTACACCTTATCCTTCATTTCAAGTAAATGCATCATTTTAGACAGACTGAGCACACTCCATGCTGCTCAGTGAAAACTTTCCCAAAGTGTGTCCAGAAGTGATTAAGAGAAACTTAAGTTTAGTGGCTTTCTTGTTGCAAACTTGCCTTGATGATGGCTCTACATGCTGCCTCTATTCCATACGTGTTGGCCATGGCGTGGATGTCGTTGGTGTAGGCTCTGTTTAGATTCAGCAGCTTGTCATACTTGTATAATTCCTGGAAGAAAAAAAAAAAAGAGAAGAAATCAGGAAGTGACTGCTACACAACAAAAATCAGAGCACCATTAGACCTTTGTAAAAAAAAAAGAAAAAAAAAATGAGACATAGAGAATATATCAAAGCAATAACACACCATTACATGTATTTCCTCAAAATGCCGAAGGCTGTAAATTATAGCCTAGGTTAAGGAAGGACTATTATATCAGCACATGATTTGTTGGTACTTGAATGGCTTGCATTTCAGAAACTTGCCACTAGATGGATGCTCAACAACCCATATGAAAAATGACTGACTACTCTCAGAAAATACTGAACTATCATCAGGAACCAGCTGCAACAGAGCCTGTGACATTAAACACACCTAAAACGAGTGCTCACATACTTGGGTTGCTTTGGATTGGCAGTGATATTTCATTTCTGTGTCTGGATGATCTTCCCCTGGCAAGACTATTTTGAGACATTGATCTCCAGATGGTGATAATTTGCATCGGTGCAACACGCACTAATTATGAGCATGCTCTGGTCGAAGGTTGTTTTCTCTACTATAATTGCTAACCATAATCACCAATTCCTGGGAAAATCAATTTGCTCAATGAGAACATCCCTGGTGATGCAAGAATGCCCTCAATTCAGATCTTATATGTTTTTTTTTTCCCCAATGTCACATTCCCTTCACTAGCTTATGCTGCCTTCTGGAGAAAAAAAAATCTGTGATAACTGGAGGAGAGGAGGAGGGGGAGGGGACCTAGATGGGGAGAGGAGGAACACAAATCTCAGTCCATTACAGGAAAGAGTTCTCCTTAGCAAGCTGGTAGAATACAAATTGAATATTACCTGGGGACAGTATTTGTTCTCAACCCTACCTCTCTACCTGTACGCTGATATGGACTCCTGTTTAATTCTTGTGTTTGATTGTCTGTCATTTTCTTTCAAAGGAATGCAGCAAAGTGATGAGAACACTTGATGTTCTTGACAGGTTGACTGTCCACTGCTAGAAGTTTTAAATGACAGTGGCAATTCTGCATCTTCAAATATGATACTGTTACAATGAACACTGTGATGTATGTACTCACATTGGTGACACAACATTTGCTCCTGTGAAAATTGCTCCAGTCTTATTTTCTCCAAGGACTTGGGGTTTGGGTTATAGTTGTGCAGGGTTTTAGGTTTACATGTAGTTTTGAGGTGAGGATTAGGATTAGGGTTACGTTTGTGGGTAGAATTTATGTTTATGTAGTGTGTGGATATTTAATTGGAGCAGTTGTCACAGGAGCAAATGCCATGGAACCATTTACATCACCTACTTTGAAATGTTACAAATCAGCCACTTTATCTGCAAGACTTCCTGATAGGTGTGATGACCACAATAAAAACAGTATAGACTGAGATTCCACTCTGTAGTGTATCCTCCTACATTTACTGTTAAATGAACTGATCTTTAACCCTACAGGTACCTACAGGTATCTTCAAATGTCAACCTGTATTCATTAAAGAAGCAAAACATTTCACATTATCTAGCACGCATTAACAGAAACTGTACTGATTGTATACTATTTTGTTTGTTTTTGTTTTTTTACTCCATTTAGAAAACACGGTGGTACAGGGATGCCGTGGACCTTTAAATGAAGCGCACACACACACACAGCTGTGCTATGGGACAGCTGCAGATTGTTATGTAATTTTTAAGAGGGGCAGCCCAGGGTCACAGTTCAGGAGCAATATGGTCCAATGCTGTAAAAGTGGAAATTTTTGCAGTGCTGAAATTTTCACACATTTTGTGCAACTAGAAACTTGCGCACAAATAAAAGTAGGCAAATATTTTTGCTTGTAATATGTTCCACCGGTTGGTGTCTTGATTCTGCGGAATTAAAAACAGGCGAAACTCTTCTTGCCCGACCTATCGCGAAAAATTAGTTGTGCGAAAATATCCACTTTTACAGTAGCAGCAAGCTAGACTTACCTGGAGGTTAACTCCCTCTGTGAGCAGCCTGGGCTCCAGCCCCCCATGTCCAGACACCAGACATCGAGTGATGCCGGGGACATGGTGGACGGTGGCATCTTCAGCCAGGGACTCCAGTAGTGAAGACATGTCCAGTTTGGCATCTGTCAGGTCAAGCTGTAACGATTACAATAATGCATTTGTCAGTTAATACACCATGAAAGGCTATTGATGATTCTAATTCACAATACTGTAAGGTGACTGGGAGCTTTGGTGATGTTTTATCTTATTCTTGTGAATATGATAATGAAGATGTACAGTGAAAAATACAATGTACATTCTTAATACTTGATTTACATTGAAAAATGATGATGCTTGAGCCAAAGACACAAAAGTGAAAGATCTGTAACAAACTTTGGATTTCAAAACGGAAATATGAAGATGGAAAACCATGGTGAAAACATTCTTTGATATTGACTTTGAGTTGTTGTTTAAAAGAGTGAGCTTTAAATGATATATAACTTCTTAGAATTAGACCATCTTAACCCACTTAAAAGTGATTGAAATAAGAGAGAAATAGGAGATTCAGTTTTACAGAAAAGAAAAAAAAAAGAGGATTTAAAGATTAATGTCACTCAGGTGTGCTGTGCAGAAGGATCAATGAAAAGGTGTTTTATTTCCCAGTGAGAGCAACACCTGCCCGAAAAAGTATGGTCTAGAAAAACTGCTAATATCTCCATTTTGGTTTTGTTTTAAGCCGCCAAATTTTGACAGTGGGTAGAGAAGAGATTACTCTCCCAGGTAAGACAAACTTTAAAGATTTGAGTCAGTCAACCCAAATGACATATTTGGTCCATTATCGAGAATCATAATCTTCATCTTTTTTATCCTTCACAGGTTGCCCCCATGATTCTTCAGATCATCACTGGCCCACCTCTGCCTTTTGTCTGTTCACCCCCTAATCCCCCTTCCTCACCTGTGTGGCTTCCAGCCCACCCCTTGTTTTCATTGTTCTGTGTCCCTAGCCCTTCTCAGACTGTGCTCGTTGTGTGTAATCCATGATTGCTTTCCCTAGTTTGTCATTCTGTCTCTGATGAAGATTATACTAGGATCAAAAGTTCAAGCTCCACTTGACTCCCATTTTACTCCATTGGCTCGCCACTATTGGATATTAACCTGTTGAGGAGGGACTGATTTTGTTACAACACGCATTTCCCATAGACACCTGCCCGAGTATACTCGGGACTCGCCCTCAACATGTTAAAAGCAGTTTTCATCAATAACTTTTTGCTACATTGTCTGCCTTTGACAGCTGACTCACCTTGAATGTGAACTCACACCACAGTTGATTGACAGCATCAAAGTCATAGAGTGCAATCATGGGACTGATCATCAGCACAGCCTGGCAGTAAGGAGACACAAACAAAATCCTAAGTATGAATAAACATTTCTGTTACCATGACAACTGGGTACTCATTTCAAAGGGTTGATAAACTTCTCCAGTATCGCTGCCACATATTGTTATGCAATTCAGAAAAATATCTCAGAAAAATATACGGAGGTTTGCAAATTTAGGAGGAATTTCAATATAAATTCTGCCTATCCCTTTTATGAGTTTCAGATGACATTGAAAGCCGTTACCTAGTTTCATCACTAGAACATCATCACTAGAAAAGAAACTCTACTCACAACCATAAGATTTCTAATGACAAAGACACGTATTTGTATGTTTACGTTCTGTATGTTGTAAATCAAACTCTACATTCCACAAATCCTTTATTCGAGACCACACATGATATATCCAGTCTTAGATTCTCTCTTTGTAAATAAACATACAACAGGTACCTCTATGACATTAGAAGGGGTGAGAGGATAGCACTTAAGTGGTCTCCCAATCCAGGGTCCAATTTCAGATTTGATAAACATGTGAGATCACAAATGAAGGCAGCCATTTATACTGGAATTCCTTTCTGCCTACTGAAATGAGACTTCTTGCTCTAGGCATAGCAATGAGGTGAAGAAATATTTACACCACCAAAATTTCATTGTTCTTGTCACCATATTAAATCTCTCCATAATTTTTATAGTGTGCCATAAACCAAGTGATGAAAATCACTTTTAACCCAAGAATTCTTGATTTCCTCGATCATACATAGATATAATTACTGAACCTTCACAGTACTGTAAAATTGGAAATTGTCACGGTGTTGAAATTTCTGACACCTTTCTGAAATTTTTGTGCATTTTGCACAGTAAGAAACCAGTGCGAAAATGAAAGCAAGCAAATAGTTTTGCTTGCAATATGTTCCAGTAGCTAATGTCTTGATTCCATGGAATTAAAAACTTGTGAAACTTATCCAACCTGCCTGAGCAGGAAAAATTACTTGCACAACAACAACAAAAAAAAAAGTTTATTTTTGTTATGCCTGTTCAGTTGAAACTTTAAATATATAATTTTTGCATATTTCTGCAATAGACAAGATTCTGTGACGTCAAATGACGCTTTGGCTGAGGGGCAAAAGTAAATTTCATGCGTATTACGCGCATGGCTCAAGCGCGGTGTACGCTTAGTGTATACCCGCCTGCCTATCATGAGACGTGGTTATGTAACTCTTACGCCCTTGCCCACTCGTATGGGGGTCTCCTTACGCAATTTTTGCCCCTCAGCATGACTTGGTGACGTCATTGGAACCTCGTCTATTGTGCCTCATAAGTGCCTTCTTTGGCATATGCGTTTGCCCCCCAAATGTGTGCTATTATCATAATTTACCATTCTCAAAGCAAAGAAATGTATTACACCTTTACAGGGTCATTATACTGTCATCATGCACTGGTACCAACATATTCAAATGAAAACTTTCATCGAGGGCTCAAGCATTAAAGCAGTTGTAATTCCTGCTGTCGATGGAGTGTAGAAAGACAAACATACCATATACTCCATATACTCCATTCCTAATGGAGTATACATGGATAGACAAACATACCATATACCCCATTTCTAACGGAGTATACATGGATAGACAAACATACCATATACCCCATTTCTAACGGAGTACACATGGATAGACAAACATACCATATACTCCATTCCTAACGGAGTATACATGGATAGACAAACATACCATATACTCCATTCCTAACGGAGTATACATGGATAGACAAACATACCATATACCCCATTTCTAATGGAGTATACATGGATAGACAAACATATCATAAACACCATTCCTAATGGAGTATAATATAAACAGGCAATCATACCATAATCCTCTGCTCCTTGTCCTTCTCACTGACTCCCATCTTCTTCTTCCTCCTGGGAGCAGCACTACTCTCCTCCACACTGGGAGGCAGCAAATCTTCTTCCATCATCTCCTCTTCCTCCTCTTCCTCCTCCATCTTTACCTCCTCTCCATTGTGGTTTCCATGGATACTCTCTCCCTCTTCATCACCTTCAATGAATCACAGAGATAGAATACCTCACAATGATACTAAATTGCAGATGCCTAATTTTTTCTATTCAGAGGAGAACACACCCACGGGATATACCTGGCATTCATATCATGTATTGCATGGAAACGAATGCGGCATGTCAGTGGCAGTTTGATAATCATCATAAAAGATTTACACGATTGACATCTATCATGGCATGCAAAAGTCTTTACCATATTGTCATTTTGGCCTTGTAACAATTTGACTGACACTTCCCACAGTGCCCGAAATGTCACTCATTTCATATCTTTCCCAGTATATATTTTCTTAATGATTCTTCGCAAGATATATCATGGACATCATGTCATTGCACTTCCTATAGAAGGCTGTTCCCTTTCCCAAACAACATTGTGGTCATTTTAACCCATTCCATACTGAATTCTGAAATCCCCAGACTTAATACACAGACCACCAGGTTTCTGTATGGAACAGGTTAATAGCAAATAGAGATAACTATAATGAGACTTTCAAAGGATGCAGTGTTTGATGACAAAGTGGCTATCACAGTGTCATTCTAGTACTTTTCAAATGCCTGTCTGATCTTGCTCCAGCTTCCTGAGCTGCTGTCTTTATTTACTTTTTATCAGTCAGATTGACCAAGTCTCTTAGGTGATTTTCCCTTCATTTCAAAGCTTCAGAATTTGCAAGAATTCATTCTCAGAAAACTCAAGCAATGCTTAGAAATGCATTGGTATAGACTGTTAAAAATAGTACTTATAATTGTGCATCTCTCAGACTGATTCTGTATAATTTCTCTGTTCAACACAAGCACATTATTTCCAAGTGAAAATGGGTGACAGGGCACAAGTTGTAAAGATCAATTCAATCACTAAGAGACAAAGTGCTTTCACTGCAAAAACAAAACGACATAGACATATTTTCTGATACCTTCATAGCGTCAGAGAGATCAAAGATTTCTCACCAGAGTCAAGAATCTCCTCCCAATCTCCATCTTCCTCCAGATTCTCCTGCTGTGCCTTCTTCTTCCTCTCCTCCTCCTCCTCCCCCTCCTCCTCTCCATCCTCATACTCCTGCTCCTCCTGGTGTCTCTGCTTGTACTTGGAGGTGGCTGCATCCTGGTCGTCCCCACTCCCCTCATCGGACGACACCGACTCTCTTTTCATGGTCACTGGGGACGTATCATCTGCTGCATCACCACTGGAGGCATCCTTGTTGCCATGGGATCCAGAGTCACCCTCTCCTCCAACAGTCCTCCTTGATTTCTTGGCTGATGCAAATCTGAGGATGTGTGTATAATGGAGGCAAACTATTTGGATGGGTCACACTTTAACAAAAATGTAAAAATGCATGCAGATATTTCAAAGTGTGTGTGTTATTGATCTCAATCTGTACAGTTTACTATTGTCGCCCTGTGTCTCACAAATAACAGGTTTGATGAGAATTTTTCACAGATCATGTGTAAGGGACGTCTTGGAACAAACTTTGTGAACCCACAACTGAAAAGGCAAGTGGTCTCATTCAGGCAAATTAAATTAGCGTGCAATTCCAGTCCAAGGTTATGTTGAAATTTGAAGCATGAAGAGTGACAGTATGGAATTGGACATTGACTTCTGACCCTGGATATCCTTCAAAATCACAGACAATCTACCAGGTTAATAACTCTGTCATATCCATTTACCAAACTGATACGATTACTATAATGATTTTCCAACTACTTGCATCAGTTTGATAAGGATTGTTAGAAATATAACTGTATTTCGATGGCAAAAGGACTTCAAACACATAGGCACATTCAAGCAATCTCGTGAAGGAAGTCAGTGCTTACTTTGTCTTCTTGATGTCCTTCATTTTTCTCCTCACAACATCCAGAAATTTCTTGAGGAAAACTTGCTCGATGTACTCAAGAATGCTGGCTGGTGTGGCATTCAGTTCATCCTAGAAGTCAAATGTGATAAAGAAGATAAAATGTTCAGAAGTAATCTGTCACATAAAGGAAGTGTACTGACAAAGTGATAATAACTGAGTATCTAAATGCACTTAATGTAAAAAACCACATAATGACTTCTCTTGGGACACCTCACTTTTATAGAAGTATTTTCAATAGATTTCTACTGCAATACCTCAGTGATGCCTGAAGGTGTATTCCACTTTAGAATCACACAAAAACTATGTTCAACATTTTCCTGCATCTTTCCACATCTACCGTTATTTGTAATGGATAATGCATCCATCTTGTTTTGACAAGGTCTCTGAACATTCATTAATGAGGAAACTGACCGGCAATAGGAACAAAACAAGTTTGAACAGAGGATGAAATTTGTATGTGGTGCATCATCATGTTACCCGTATAGAGTCAGAGATCATAAGAGGAAGAAAAATACGTATAAAGCTGACATCTCAGCCATTTTAAAACTGATTTTCATCAAATAAATATTGAATCCCTGTGGGAATTACATCCTCTTTCATATTTCACGAGAAGTTTCTCATTATCTCATCAAAAAATATTAGAAACCTGAAGTTAGGTCTCAACCAAAACTATACGCTTCTTTTAACATCTAATGAACTCCGGTTTGCAGAATACCAAATATTATTTTCCTGACATTATAACCCTTCTGCTAAATCAAAATGCTCTCTGCTCCTTTATCTTATTTCATATTCAACAACTATAATACACAATTAACGGTTGGCATTCTTCTCTCTCTCTCTCTCTTTTTTTTTTTTTTTTTTTTTTGGGGGGGGGGGGGGGGGGACATGTTAAAGACAAGACCGTTGTGATGAAAATGTTGCACTCTTGAAAATCAGCTTGAGCAGTGCAGTCCCAGCTCTAGTAATACCACCTGGGACAAAGGCCATAAAGGCCAGCAAATATCAAACATGAATCTTACCTTGTACTCATTGTGTGGAAGAAAGCTCAACCTTATCTTGTAGACTCGGAAGTGGTCACTGGCAGAAATGTGAAATGCAAAGGAAAAGAGTCAATAACAATATCTATTTCACTGCTTTGTTTTTAGGATGTGATTGTATCTTGGATCAGCAGGAGATGAGATATATTATGAAAATCCCTGTGTTACAAATTGAAAATAAATAAAGTAACATGTATTAAGTACGTGGTAAAATCACTTTCCTCACTGGAAAAACAAAACAAAACAAAACAAAAACAGAACAAAAACATGATGTAAAAATATTTTACATTTCTAGGCTTCATAAAATGTTCTAAATCTACGAAACTGAACTTACATCACTTTTTTTCCAACTTCTACCTTTGTCATTTATGAACATGACATCGGAAGCCATTTGAATTGACAAAAATATAATCTTATCCTTTGAGGCATTTCTGCATTTTTACTAGTCATCATCCACATACATATAATGTCATCAAAGTCAAGTATCAGCTGTAACACTTACAAAGCTGTTGGAAACTGATATGACTCCCAGATGTCAATGTCTTCAATGACCTGTGAATTAAAAACAGGGCAAAATCAGATTATGCAGAATGGGTCAGTCTAGTAGATATCATAGAGTGGAAACATATTGTCTCATAGTTACAAACAATACTAACTTAGTTCCCCTAGTCTCAACGCAAATGAGTCATGATCTCTGATTTGAGATGAATGAGTATAACATCTGTTACATCATCAAAAATATCCTGAATTACATCACTGAACATCAATTTCTTGCTTTTGGTATTTTATCATTCTTGATGTGCTCTGACTGTGATGTGCAAAATTTGTCACACTTTACTCCTTAAAACAAAAATTAATTGAAGATGGCCACAAGAAAAATCTCAAGGTTTTGCAAATATCTGCTTTAAAATTGGAAATTTTCAAGGGTTTAAGTTTCTTGTCTTCTTCGATTTTAAGTTAACATTTGAAGATGAGACTGATGACTTGTAAAACTAGAAAAGCACTCTGAGAGCGCAGACCTCCGCCAAGTATGCAGCTCATTTCCACCACTGATCTTGTTCATCCATAGAGATATCAGTGATTTCCACCCATACGTACATATAGCATTGTGTGCTGCAAGTCGCCCGATTTCCCCATGTAGAAGCCTTTGTTACGTCATAAACCCTCAGCTGCACGGCGCGCCTTGCCCTAGCAGAAACGAGAGCACGCACTTTAGTGCGCGCATGCAAACCTTAAATACGCGCAGCCTGAACTCCCAAGTTCATTGACCCTACCTGCCAAAATATCAAAAATCCTTCATAAATTCCCCCAAAAATTTCGGATCACTACCAAAAGTTAATCGTTTGTTACTTGTGTCATTCTCAAACTTTCCTGCAAGTTTCATTCCAATCCGTTAAGTACTTTTTGAGTTATTTTGCACACAGACAAACTAAATAACTTACTAACGAACAAACAAACAAACCAACGGTACCAAAAACATAACCTCCTCCCTTGGCGGAGGTAACTAGTGATGATGCATGGAAATGTCAAACACTGATACATGAACTTGACTGAGAACTACACAAACTGCTATCTCAAAAATGCCTTGGGAGTGATAAAAATAATGATTGTGGTTGAATTGTCTGAAAAAGTAAAAATCAACTGCAAATCAACAATATAAAATGGCAAATCCACTTCAAACAAGAATTATGAAGAGTGAATGTGTTGTTGGATTCACATATTTGCCACCTGATTTTATTCAATCCAATTTACAATCCAATTGGGTCAGGAAGTATCAAGAGAGAAAAGCTGAAACTTTCCACTGACCTGAGAGAGATTGACCCTGGTGAGCTGTCTACGAACTTTGGCCACCCTCCTTGCTGAGATCCCACGGTCTTGGAATGGTGCCTCCATGCTTGGAGTCTTGATGTTGGCACTGGCTACCATCAGAATCTCACTGCACAGGGGAAATGGGCAAAGGTGAAAAGGGTGGAAGGGCAATAGAGTAGAGGTTTGGGGTGCTATTTGTATGAACAGAAAACTTGCCTTGGTATAAATGCAGTTATGACTAGTAAGACTGCCTGATCTGTTTCTTTTTGGAATATGTTTTAATTTTATGTGAATCCTAGGGTAATGACCACCAGTACATTACATTGCATCCAGTGTCGATTTTATTTTTCAGAAGGCAAGTTCAATCTGTTCATGTACGAAAACATTGTTGTAAAAAGGAATATACAGAATTAAGAAAATACAGAAAGAAATATACAGGATTCGAAAAGATTGATCTGAGATGAAAAGTGGATCAAAGAACAAGTTCTTTTTTCCACTTTTTAAAGTCTGTTGGGGAAAAAATCTCACCCAAATGTTTAACCCAGATTAGTACAGTATTCATCGCATAATCGGGCATCTGATAATCGGGAACCTCGCTTAAATGACATACGCTTCCCAGAAACATTTCCAATGCACGTTATTTTCACTGGATAATCGGGCGGGGACCTCTGATAAACGGGACAATTTTTCTTCAAGCGATCTTAGATTTTGTTGATATTTTACACAAAAAATCTACCAAAATACCACAACAATATTTCAAAGATTCCCTATCAGTTGTCGTTTACATCAAACTTACAAAGCAAGCTTCGGACTGGTGTGTTTTGACCTCCGTCCATCCAGTACACGTTCATTTCAGCTCGCTGCCCGCCTTCGCTTTTCTGTACATGTGTATATATGGCGAGCTAGATCGCTACAACACATGTACAGTGCAGTGATCGCGGCAAGTAAACAATCAAGCCGTGATGATTGAATGATTGAAGGACTTTTCATTGACGTTCCCACATCAGTTCTGGGTAATCATTTCCCATGGTTGTGGATATATATGTATTTATACAGAACGCCCTACGTGTCCAAGAATTCTACGAATGTTTAAGTAAGTGCTAGCTTTTAATCCACATATTTTGTATTCGAAGAGAGGTGACAGAAGAAGAACCTGGTTGCGATTACTCTACATCATTGCGAGAATGCAGGGACAGCAGCTAGAGGGTTGCGCCGAGGGGTAGCGTGGTTGTGTATTCATGTACATGTACAGTACGTCAGTATGCATGTGTGTGTGTGTGTGTGCACTACATAATGTACATGTCGTATGCTGTTAGTGCATGGTGAGTGCTCATCGCGAAATCGGGCACCCCGCTTAAAGGGGCCGTGTTTGCTACTCCCAACCTGTCCCGATTATGCGATGAATACTGTACTGGCTAAAGCTGTCAGGTGTTTAACAGAAAATATATGCTGAAATAAAATCAAAATCATGACAAGAGGGTTTTCAAAAAATCATCTTCCACTATTAAGCAGCAACAATAAACAGAACTGAAAGATTGTTTTAACAACATAAAGGAAGAAGTAATATGTGTTCTGTCCAATACTAGTAATAATTTTTTTAGAAATTAACTTTTTGGCTATTTTCAGTTAACATGACATTTTCACTTACACAACTGTAACATGTCAATAATTCACTAAGTGATATTCAACAGTATACTTCAGCTGCACTACCAGTAGTGTCTTATGTAAATGGTGAGCAGCACGACTTCATTCATTGAGCTTTTAGACATGACTACACATCCTCTATAGTCAGGGTCCTTATGTCTGAATTTTAATTTTCGTTGGATTTTTGTGGAGAGTATGAAAATTATTCATTTTTGGAAATGTTACAGTATAAGCAATCAGACAAACAGTGTTTCCATTCGCCCCGAGACATTTATGGCCGCCATCTTGGATTTTTCAAAATGGCTGCCATGAATAATGTTTTGTAAATATATCTCAACTTCTAAGTGACAGAGAGCTTTTATTTTGACAGCTAAACCACCATTTTCAAGGCCAAAGAATCGAATGCTTCTAGTCTCAAGTGTGTTGAGACATTTCATATTGATAGCAGCTCTTGCGAACATTTACTAATTTTGTAATAGATACGTGATATGAATTTACAGAGATTTTCTTCAAGACTATAAAGGTCATCATGCTTCATCCACAGGGGAAGCACTGTTTTTTGTTTGCTTGTTATTTTTCAGGTGTGCGCAGGCGTGTGCATATGGTGGGGGAGGGGGGCTGCAGGACTGGGGCTGTGGGGGAAATCAAAGTCAAGCCTCCCCCCCCCCCCCCATCCTCCTGCTTAAACAGGAAAGCTTTGGACACTTTATAGGCATTGTGATCCCCCCCCCATTTTTCCTAATTTTGTTACTTTTTTGAGGTGGGAGGGAATATGTGTTCGTGTATGTGTGTGTGTGTGTGTGTGTGTGCGTGTGTGTATGGGGGGGGGGGGGGGGAGGGGGGTTCAGACCCCTCCCCTTTCCTGAACCATATGTACATGTTCACGTACACCTGTAGTTCTCTTCTCTATGAAACAAGGAGGAGTTCACAGTTTTGAAAGTTCCTCGTCTTATCAAGTTATGTGAATACCATGAGGTGATGTAGGCAACACTGAGCTGGGTTTCTGAGAACAACCTGTGATGTAAGTGCCATGTAGCGATTTTTCTTCCATGAGTCTACAGACCCACGGAACGTGGTGTGACAAGAGTGACACTTGTTAAGCTCAATGTCGATGAATCTTCTCAGTAGGGTATACACATGCTTACTGTGTGTCTTATCGCCACACTCTGCTAATTTCTATAACCCTTTTATTCCCAGCTCAGTGTTGACCCTTTCATGTGGCAGGACAGTTTCCATAACCCTTTTATTCCCAGCTCAGTGTAGACCCTTTCATGTGGTAGGACAATTTCTATAACCCTTTTATTCTCAGCTCAGTGTAGAACCTTTCATTAGTAAGGACAATTTCTATAACCTTTTTATTCCCAGCTCAGTGTAGAACCTTTCATTAGTAAGGACAATTTCTATAACCCTTTTATTCCCAGCTCAGTGTTGACCCTTTCATTTGGCAGGACAGTTTCTATAACCCTTTTATTCTCAGCACAGTGTAGACCCTTTTATGTGGCAGGACAGTTTCTACAACCCTTTTATTCTCAGCTCAGTGTAGACCCTTTCATATGGCAGGTCAATTTCTATAACCCTTTTATTCCCAGCTCATGGTAGACCCTTTCATTTTGCAGGACAGTTTCTATAACCCTTTTATTCTCAGCTCAGTGTAGTCCCTTTCATGTGGCAGGACAATTTCTATAACCCTTTTATTCTCAGCTCAGTGTTGACCCTTTCATGTGGCAGGACATTTTCTACCACCCTTTTATTCCCAGCTCTGTATAGACTCTTTCATTTGGCAGGACAGTTTCTATAACCCTTTTATTCTCAGCTCAGTGTTGACCCTTTCATTTGCCAGGACAGTTCCTTTTATTCTCAGCTCAGGGTAAACCCTTTCATTTTGCAGGATAATTTCTATTTTGCGTTTGTACCCGCCAAGGTGTTGCCATGGTAATGGTATATTTACTTGAAAATCTTGTGGAGTGGACATCTCCCACAAGTTTGAAGCAATGGAACTCAAATTTGGTGTAATGGTGTCAAAATCAAGTTTTTAGGTTAGTTAGAAGCCGATATATTGAAGAACGCCTGTTTTATGGCAGCCATTTTGGAAAAATCCAAGATGGCGGCCATATAGGTATTGGGGCAAATGGAAACATCATTTCCTGATTTCTTATACAATAAGCATTTCCAAAAATGTATAATTTTGATACTCTCCCCAAAAATGCGGCAAAATTACAAAAGGAACCCGACTGCTATCCTCACTCCAAATTCAAACATTGACAATAAAAAGTTTATTGACTGCTTGTTCAAACACGTATTGATAGATGACTAACACAGACAGAAATTGTAAGTAAATGACCCCCATTGGACTCACCGTAATCTTGGAATACCCAGAGTAACGTTCATGTCTCCACGGCCAGCAAAGTGGAAAGTATTCAGGGTCATCTGTGTGGATGGCTCTCCAATGGACTAGAAGAGAGACAACAATTTGGCAGAAGAACATCAAACAAATTGCTGATATATGAGGAAAATAATAAATTCTGGATAACACGATTCCACGATACTTTGTGAAGAATCAGAATCCATGATGAGCAAATGAAGTTCTTTCCTTTGGAACTAGATATGCTTTTTTTTTAATTTTTTTTATTCATAATCATTTACTGTAACAAGAAACACCAGAAACTATAACTTATACTTCAGTCTATTTCTGTTTGTTCTTTGTCCTTTAAAATGATTTTGCATGTATTGTACTGACTTGACGAAGTGATGTCAGACAAAACTGTGAGAATTGTCAAGTATATCATCATATTTAAGTTTTATGGTGCACATAATGTTGCATTCACTGTTCAGAGTGCTAATGTGCCTTCTGCACTGCTTACTTGTGATAGAGCACTTGCAGTGTGCCATAGTATTTTAATCTTAATGTTTTGCTAGCATGTACCAGCAGTGTAACAAATATCACAGATAATAGGACACAAATAGCAAAGACACAGTACACAAATACCACTCACCAACTCAAAAATACAAACATATACTCCCATACACAAACTAAACTACGCAAAGCACCCACACTCACTAAACTACGCAAAGCAACCACACTCACAAAAGTGCACACGATCAAAAACACACAAAGCACAATACAGACAGCATGTGAAACACACATAAAAACAGACACACAGATACACACTCATAGATTCTCTTACCTGAGCTGCTAGTAATCCCACTGCTTCCCCTGGCTCACACAGGGCTCTCTGGTACTTGGTGTACATCAGCTTCCTGAGTCTCTGCTCCTCATCACTCTCTTCTCCCTTGCTCACCATGGAGTCATCTCTCCCTCCATCTCTCTCTGGTACCTTGGAGTCTAGGTAGTCTTGAATCAAGGCCTCCAGTCTCTCAGAGATTGCTCCAAGCTGGCGGTCAGGACGCATCTGGCAGCTGACAGGGTCTGGACAGCTCGATGTCTTCTTCTCATATCTATCAAGTATTAACATACCAATATGATTGATATTGACTGATTATAAGCTCAAAAATGAAAACAAAATATCTAAGCTTGTCAAGTCTGATAACTGATAAACCATGTTGGGAAATCACTACGTAAGGTGAGCAATACAGGGTATATACGATCCAGTCTTTGTTTGTTTAACAATCAATGTACAGTGTTTTATTCTTACAATTCAGGATTCATTCTTGACACTTAAAACGCATTACACTGATAAAATTTTTCTCTTCAGTTACATGAGATAGAGTTGTACCATTATTACCATACATAATAATCACTCAACTATCACTTCTTCAAGTCCAAATTTGGCTATCATCTGTGGAGATCTCTTGCAAAATAACAAAAATATGAATAACCTATTCATTAAAATGACTGTTTTACACTTCAATTTGTATATGATATTGCGATAAATGAAAGTGAAAAATATCAGGATGTAATTAAAAATATATATATATTTTTTCTTGAAATTCTCTCTAATAGACTGGGGTCTTTCCAGTAATTCAGCATTCAATTGGGACCTTCAAAGATAGGAAATGAGAATGACCAACCTTTGCTTGTCTGTCTCCTTCCTCCATTTCTTGATGACCTTTGACCTGGCCTTCATGTAGGCCTTCCGGATGCTAGTCTCCTCAGCTTGTACCTCATCCAGGACGGATGAATACTCTTTGAGGCAGAACTCAAGGAATGGTGACCGTCTGGTTGTCTTGTTCTGATCAGTATGTTTTCTCTGCCATCTCTTGATCTGAAAGCAATTGTATATTGACAACAAACATTCTTAAAACTTTGCTGCCATAAAGCTAGCCAAATGAACACTGAGAAAATACAACAATCTTGCATTTACTATAAGTACTTTTTTTTCCACATTAATATTTCTCAGCAAATTATACAGCAAAGCAAACAAAGACAAGATAAGGGTTCTACAGTAATCATTTCAACAATCATCATCAAGACCTATCCCTGAGAAAGGAAAAGGTTACAAAAATGATTCTGACTAAAAGTCTAATATGAACACACACAGTCCATTCTGAAGCCCAAAGCTTTCTACACTGACATATTTCTTTTGGATAGCATGTGTGACATACACAGGAAGTAGGATCCACACAGGATCTTTTAATAAGGAGGAAGAAGAGAAATATATCACATCCATCTCTCACCTTCCTAAAGAGCTTCTCAGCCCTACTAGGATCATCCTGAGGAGCACCATCTATCTTCCTTGCATTCATCCCCATCTCTTCGTTGTCGAGGAGAAATGAAAACTGCTGTTTCTGTAGGAACGGTGTCCGTGGGATGTCCAATCCATCTTCGCCATACTGGAACTGGATCACACTGCTGTCACTGTCTCTTACCTGTCAATGAAGAAGTCAGTGACACACAATCTTAAGATGGACATGGAAAGACTAGTGTTTGGTTATACATAAGAAATAGTCCCCTCTGATATTTGACTGACATCAGACTCACTATTGAGCACCTGAAGCCTGTGTTGCCTTGAATGATATCTTTACTCATTTCTGTTTTATCTCTGAAAAGAGGAATAGTTTTGATATTTGCCATACAATAAAGAGCCAAAACTCAACCAATGCCAACTGAAAGCAAAATGAGAGTGTTGACTACATGCCTTATATAGCACATGAATAATCCCCACTGCATTGGGACCACAGTATCCAGTATTGCTAATCCTTATGTGATTTTTCAGTTCATCTAAGATTAGATACATGATTCTATGAATAAATTTGACAGTTTCAAATACACTAGGCTATGGGCAGACGGTAAACATGCACATTCATGTAATGTAATTACTGCAATGCATATGACTCTTTTTCCATTGTCATGGTGAAGAAGGTTAAGAAATGATCAAAGGTCATGAGAATGGTTAAAGGTTACAAGGAATGCTCACAGTGAGGTCATAGTTGACAACCAGTCCCTCAAGATGTTTGATGATGCATCGCTGGAGATAGCCACTGCGACTGGTTTTCACGGCAGTATCCACTAGACCCTGTGTTGATACAATACAATGTAAATCATCTTACACTGTCCATTGTAGTTGCTTCTTTGAAGTTTCAATTGTATTCATTTTTTCTTTTGAATCAAATTACTTAGATTGCACTGTATTGTTTTCATAGAATTTCAAACCAAGAACCATTACTCGTAAGGTCTCACAAAACTTTTTCTAAGTACTTTGTCACCTATGTATCATCTTTAAACAATTACATTCATTTTGCTGGAAAATACTCCAATCTTGTGCAGAAAAGAACAATGAACAATGAAAGTTGAACTAAACTGCACTTCATTTATTTCTTTGAGTGGAGAGAATTAAGCCATGAAACTATAAAACATGACTATAAAACTCTCATTGGTAATGCACAGAGCAATTCCATGCCTATCTCTCATATAGCCAGTTCTAAATCTCTGCTACTTACCTGTTTTGAAAAAAAAACAACACATTATGAAGTTTGACTTTCTACTTACTTTCTTAGGTATCCTGCCATGCTTTAAATGCCCATTATCATTATAAATCATGAATGATATTGCTTAAGGGTTGAAGTAGAATATAATAAAGGAAAGAGATATGACAATGCTCACCTCTCTGCCAGCCATACAGTGGAAGAAGTACTCTTGGGGTTTGATACCAGTCAAGAAACGCCCATCAACGAAGCCTCCCGCCCTGGGGGTGGTGTCATAAGGCAGAAAGGATGGAAGGGAACGCCCACTGATCATCAGAGGGGGGCGCCTCCCTTCCAGCTCAATCTGACCCAAGAGACAAGAGATCTGAAGACAATTCACCTACAAATAAAGAGACAATACAGAACTTTTTATGATAAGTTGTGTTTCATTATAAAAAGATTTTTCTCTTAGAAGAGATGAAGAAACATAAAACCCGATGTTACATGTAACCAATAAAACAAACTGACAACAAATTGTAGCTTCATTATTGGCAATTTTCATCCGAAGAAAAAACAAATCATAGTTTACCAATGTACAACTATTTACTGTAATACCATCATCACTTTGAGAATGTGCAATCATTATAACCATAGTTATTTTCTTTGTTATTAAGTTTTATCACAGCAAACATACTGTAATATCATCACCATATTTATCATCATTATTTATTATGTGTAGCTTATCAACAACAGTGTAATATGCATGCTATTTAAAATGATGATACATTGTACATTAATAATCATCATTTGAATGTTGGCAGTTGTCATTACCATCCACACAAATTGTCACCTCTTTCTTAAGTGTGAACAGTACGAGCAATATAGTTATTTACAATATGTATTATGCCATCATCACCAATATGCTTATCATCGCATACCCAGTATCTCTGACGTGTAATATCCTCATTATAAAAGTATAATTGTTATCACCATCATCATCATCATATGAACACTAACCACTGTTGTCACTGATTCATCACTGCCAAGTTGTAATTAAAACCCATGGATTTCTCACCATTGATCCTTTGGCTCCAGACAGGACCACTAGCTGCAGGTTGTTTTCAGGGAATTGCTTTAGGAGTCCACTGCCCAGACAGGTGCTACTGACCTGGTTGCTATAGAGATCTGTCTTAGTCTTCATCTGGAGGTCAATCTCCTTCATGTCAGCACCATCTGGCTTTCTGCAGTGTTATACACAAATAGCAATAGCATTGGATTACCACTTCTGATTCATTCTAGGTGCAAGAATTCACCGTACATCCAATGTAATGTCACTGGCAATTCAGGGCTACCATACAACAGCTAGAAGCCATAACATGACCTTATCACACAATGGTAATGACAAATACTGAAAACGAGGAATGTTCGCATGCATTTTAATTTCGCAAATTTCGCAAAAGCCAAGATTTGCGAAATTAAAATGCACGCTAAAGTTCTTGTTTACACTATATGCATTGAATGCTAGAGGCAACTCGCGAAAATTTCATGCCACGTAAAAGGCCGCTAGCTCCAATACGCGAAAATTTTATGCCGCGAAAATATTGTGTTTTACAGTAAGGCAATTATAGGCTACTTCTCAAAAGTCATTAAAAAATTGAATAAATGATTACTCAATGCCTGTTTAGTCACCAGAACTACAAGTGAGAGTAAACTTCTCCGCATCTCTGAGATTGCATTCACAATCAATCAACAATGTTTATTAACTGCACCTGTTTTATGATGATGTGATGCTTTGTGATGAGATTTCAATTTCATGAGTGAAGAAGTTTGAAGAATATATTATGACAGTCCATGATTTAAGAACTTTATCTTATCATTATCCTATTAGACAGATAGACAACCCACTCTTGCAAACAATGCCACTGCCCCACATGAAGGCCACTGTGGAATATGATTAAGATAATTACTTAACTTTCTGCACTGATGGTTAGTTTTTAAGTATTGGTGTCAATCTGTGAAAATAGATAGAAAGAGTTAGAATGCATTCACACCTGTGAGCGTCTTCGTAGCTCTGTGTCAATATGACTTCCTCTTCCTTGCTATCATCACTCACTCCTAGCGCCTTAGCAACCGCCTCTGACCCACATCCTTTGGCCTCCTCAAGGATCTTGTGCCGCTTTTTGTCAGCCTTCAGAAAGAATAGAAAGTAATTATGACATCTTTCTGCAGAAATATGACAATGCTCGTACATGTATATTATTTATCATTTGTTTTTAAGACATAACATTCACAGTTACATCAATTCTCATTTACAACATTTTCCCCATTACTCTTCCTTCCAAATAGTTATGAAAAAAAAAATCACAGATTATTCTAAAATCAGAAGTTTTGAATTTGCTTGTACATTCTCTTCTTTTTTTTTCTCTGTGAAAGCTCTTCTCACACCAACTCCATCACAGACTCACAGATCTGCTGACAAGCAAACAAACACAACATATCAAACCATTTCATTTCATCTTGCTCAAGATCTTGTTGACTAATACAAGTGCTGTCATGCTGTATCTGCTCAACTGCATATAGAATGTAACACTACTCTGACAACACTTTTGTGGTCATATAGTCATACAAAACTCATTTATTTTTTTTTCAAAGTTTATATGACACATGTTCTACACCTAGTACCATTGGTACTATTTAGAGAAGTAAAATGGCATCTACAGAGAAAGCAAGGAAAAGAAATGGTGAAATATCTAAAATGACTACGTACATCATATGCAATTTCTGTATATATCAAGGTGCATCTAGATTGTGAATTTGTATTACTTATGTATATATATGGCAGAAGGGGGTTCTCTTTTGCAGCATTTTAAAATCTTTTACTACTATAAATCCTTAAAGAGAGGTCTGCGAAATGAAATGAAATCACTTTGACACAACAAAAGAGCTCAGGAGATATAAAGAAAAGGATTTCAACCCAACAGGGAGTACAAAAGTTTGTTGAACCTCAACCTGTAGAAAACTAAATTTAACCTGAAGAGTGAGGTCATAAACCTTGTTGACAAGTGACCGCAGGAAAAGTTCATGGACCTACATAACAATAGCCATGTTCACATGCTCACCCTACCACTGATGATAGTCATGTTAGGTCCTAACTACAAGTCACATTCATACATTGCTAATAGGGCTCGGAGCTAAACAACAAGCTTCACTTGACAAATCCAAAGTGTATTGTGGCGCATATTTCATGCATACTGAGCATTTGTGCACTGGTGTTTGTTCATCAGAATTTCAGCACCCACAGGGCTCAAGCCTGATGACAAACTTTTAGTTGACTGCACTCACATGGGATTGCTAAACACAATGCTTTGCTAGGTTCACATTAATCTGCCGACTTATTACAAGTTAACCTATCATTTACAGCTGAGATTTATGAAAGTGAAGCCTGTGTGAAATAGTTTTCTAACTTGAAGTCAGGGCAATGTTTCAAACCAAAAGAAATCTTGTAGTTAGCCATTGCTGATTGATAATAGGGGCACCCTTGCTACGTGTTGCAATAAGTAGGTCCATGTGAACGTATATAACCACTAGCTCATGATTAGGTTTGACCCCTGTCAGTGCTGAATTACTTCCATCATCTGTGCAATAAGTGTAACCGTGTAAACGCAGTAAAGTGTTGTTTGTAATATATGTCATCACCTCATGGTAGATTTCTAGTCATGTGGGTGTAAATAACAGGTGGCACCACACTCTGCACATCTGGCAATCTATTGTCCGCAAGTTTGATTGACAAGTCAAGTATTGATTTTTCCTGGTGTTGTTTTGTAAAGGACTCCTCTGGGCACCTTGTCAAACATGAAATTTACAATTTTCTCTATTTGTTTGGAATGTCATTGATTAGTGAGTCAGGCATAAATAAGTGTTATTCACTCACAACACCTGTGACTGACATGTTATTGTTCTCTGTATATCTAAGAAAACAAGTTCATTAAACTTTCAGTTGTGCTTTTTGTATCGTGAAGAAAATATGACTGTGACACTAACTTGTTACCTCAGCAATTTTTTCTTTTCTTTTTAATCATAGAGATAGTCATAAATACAGTGAATGGGTCAGAATATGGTTCAAAAAGACAACCCATTTTATTTATGAATGGAAGTGTGAAACATGCTTTGCTAGTGATATTGTGAGAAGAACTAACTAAAAAATGATTAAAAAAAAATCTGCAATATGTGCAAATGGCCTTAAACACAAAACTCCTCCATTTTGCAAGAAAAAAAAATGGAGGTAGGAAATTGAAGGGAAGAACAGCAAAATACCACTCTCCTCTCTCCAAACAAAAGAAAAGCATACATAAATGATATCACAATGTGGGGTACAAGCAAATCAGTTCACAAACCTTCAAGGTGACAATAATATCCTCAGGTCCCAAGGTGAAGCCAGTGTGCTGCTGTAGGAAAGTGGTGAACAGTCGTCCAAAATGACTTAGCAACTTGCCTGCAACTTGCCCACCATATAGCTGAAAACAAGAGAATAGCACATACTATACTGTTGAAATTGTCCTAAGCAAAGTCATTACAAAAGTAACCAGAATATCAACTCTAAAGATGCTCCTAGAAAGAAGTTCTGTGGTTGCATGAAGCATGACCTGCTATTACTCAGACCAAGGCAATATACATGTAAAGATGTCACCTTTGATATTGCACTTATGCTGCAATGCTATGATTTTATTTTCGAAGTTAAGCTTCATATTAGATTGGAGTAGCAAAATAACAGTAGGTGATTGAATAGACATGATCACATGATAATGGACCTTTGGTACTGTTCTCCAATAGGCAAAACAGTCTGGGATGTTATCCAACAATGAGACAATGAGTGTTAACAAATTGCACATGATACCAATAGATAGAGCAATACAATTGTATGTAATGTCAGCCATTGAAATGTCCACTCATGCATCTTCTTGGAAATTCAACTCAAGTTTTTGATCCCTAAGGAGTTTGGACACTTCAAACGCTCACCTCATAAATGCAGTGGACAAGTCCAAAGGGTGTCGGTCCATAGTTCCCTTTGTCTAGCACTCCACAGAGTAACTCGCCATCTCGGACCACTACCTCGGCCTCGGACATGCTATTCCCCTCCATAGGGCTCCCTCCACCTTTAGGGATGCGAGGCTTATGTTTACTCCATGACTAGCAAAGTGACGATGTGCAGTAGACAAAGGGTTAGGATGAAAACATCATTACTCTTCCTAATAATACCCAACAATAAATTGCTAGTCGTTTTGATTCGTTGCAAGTCAGGAATGTATTGATAATCAAGTTGGAATCATATTGGTTAGACGCTGATGACAAAGTCTGCAGTATTAACAACCTGAAATGTATGTGCACAGAGTAGCAGTTCATCTCTTCAGCACATGTTCCTACAGTATTCAATGTGCAAAAGGGTACCATGAGGCAAGAACTAATTATATCTCAATTATGACAGATACACCACGCTCAAACACACTTCACAGCTATTTTCATTTCCAAAATTCTGTTTGACTCGATTTGAGCAATATCAAGCCATGTTGATACTGTAACAGTACAAATTCATCCCTCAGCACCATCATGCAACATTGACCAAAACTGTCGTCCTGCCGAGTAAAATAAATTTTGTGTGTTTTTACTGTCACAGAACCGTGACATCATATAGTGACCACATATACAACAAGTAAAAATATTTGCTTGCTTTTATTTAACCGTATCCACCCAGGCGCATCCACCCCATGTGTATGTGTAATAACATTGGCAGTCTTTGCCTGCAAACCTTATGGAATCTTGACTTTTTACTTTGTTCATTACTGTCAGCGTTAATTGCAAAGTTATGTACTGCTAGCATTCAACACATTTCATTTGATTTGCATTTGTCCGAATTGCCACTATTGTTCGATCTTCAAGGCCTGCCAAAGTGTTTCATGTGTCTAAACTTATATGGAAAGTATTGAGGCAAGACAATGAGAATACTTTTTTTTTTTTCTCTCTCTCTCTTGAACTGTTCATCTCACCTCTGTTGTTGGTTCAAAAATGCTAGGAGATGAGAATGAGATTGTTATACAACAAACCCAGATTAACAAAACATTTCCTTAGACCAGCGGTCCACTTTAAGTAATTACACCATATTCGTAAAATCTATGTAACAAGAACTAAGCCATCAACAGTAGAATTGAAAATGTATTCATTTATATCACAAAAAATGTAAATGGTAATGGTACTGTAATGGTTTATTTAAAAATTCATTTGCAGCCATGGAGATGGCTGAATTGCAGAATTTTGTACAATATCATATTTCATTTTATAACAACATACAGTTTACATAATCATAAAATTATTCTTCTATTAAAATATAAAACTAGTCAATCATATATACATATAAAAAACACCTGATGACCAAAATATCAAAATTAATCAAATATACTGTCTTGTACATACACATTGAAAACAACTAGTCAAAAATGTAAAATCCTAACAAACAGTTGTTTTCATGCATCTCCATTGGCAGAAATACCTCTCAAATGAGGGAGACCTTCATTTTCTCTTGACTAGGATATGAACAGATGTGAGATCTTTATGAGAGCCTCCTGCAGAATGAGGGAGACTTGGAACCTCTGCGTAAGACAAATGTGTATATACCTTGTCATTGATCTTTGACTTCCCTTTAAAGTTGAGCGGCTTGCAGTCATCTGGGATGGTGTTAATGATGATGGTGGAGATGAGCTGCTTGCCAGACCACAAGAGGGCAGGCTTCCTAATGCATGGAGGTACACATCTTACAGGGCCGTCCTTGTCAGTCAGTGCACAGAATACCAGCTGCTGGTACTCATGTCTACAAAGGAACATGGTCAAAAGGAATGAATGAATAAGAATATTTAAACAACCCAAGTACTCTTAATGATGACTGTAAGATGATAAGTACAAATATTCTAATGTAAAATAATAACACAAACAATAAACACAAAGACAATTTGCAAACACAAATTCATACAAGACATGTAGGGATTAAAAAAAAAAATAATGTACTGCATAGGCTATGTCTATTTACATTCACAAAATTAAAAAACTCATCAAAAATATTATTCCCAATAACAGTAAAGAAGTGTACCTGTATATCACCTCATAGGGGGAATATTGCTGAAAATGTTGTTGTAAATTTGAATTTGTTCTCAAGAACAAAACTGCCTCACCAGTCTAAATTTGTGAAATGTTACTCTTGCAATGTAGATTATGTGTACAGTAATTCTTTGTCAGAGAAATATCTCAGCGATTATTCTATAGAGATCCACCAAGAATGTGAATGGTATTTTATAAGTACATTGTACGTAGAGGTGAGGAATAATTGTCTGAGGTTCACCTAGTAAAGAAGCGCCCTCTGATGGTCATTCTCACTCCAGACACAATGTGGTCCTGGATCAGACCTCCAAGTGGTGTGCCATCCTTTGGGACCAAGTATTGATGACTGGTACTGGCTGCAAGTTACCAGAATCACACATTTCCATGAAAATTAGCTAAGCAGTATACAGCTCAGGATATGCAAGAGTCAATTACAGCTGTAACTTATTGCTAGAACTATGCATTCACTCGAACAGTTTTCTCCTTACATATCACGGATAATCATTCTTTATAAAGACAATGGGAGAAGGGAGCTTTGAAACAGAAATAACAATATTTTATTTGCAAAGGCATGATGACCAGAATTTCATAGCTGGCCAGGTTTGAAAATTACAATCACTCCTTGTGTGGAATATGTAAAACAAACAAACAAATAAATAAATAAACAAAACAAATCCAAGAATTCCATCACGATAACATGACAAAGACATCACATAGACATTACATGTGGGAAACTTATAGACTTCACAATAATCTGAACATGAAGATATGGACATTTCTTCTTTCAATCAAATGATTTGATCATTTGTTTGTTTGTTTGTTTGTTTTTGGCATATGGAAAATTATTGTTGGGTTCAGAACACTCTAGGCCACTCAGGTACATAGAAATGTGCCCCAATTTCCTTCAATATAACTGCTTGATATCTGAACTGCAAATGGGTTAAGGTTATGAACAATCCATGAACGAGTACCAGCAATCGCAATTATGACAGCCTACTTCACACTCCTTTCAGAGAAAACAAATAACACACTATAATACATCAAACATCAATTACATAAGTAAATATAATACAAAGAGTATGCTGTAACAAACTAGATGGCATCATAATTTCACATCTTAAGTCAAAATTTATCACATATCTAAAAGTAGTCCATTTCTGCGACTACTAGATGAAAAGGATTTTTTAAAACTATAATTGTTCGTGAAATGTTTATGTGGGAATGGCATGAAAAGAGCAGGTATGGCCAGCAATGATAAAGCTAATTTTCTTTTAGACTAGATTAAAGACAGCTTCATATAAATTTTGCACAAAGTTGAAAACATTACCAATTGTAAGTGCTTCCGCTCTTCCGAGTTCATTCTGTGGGAAGTGGACATTCATCTCATCTCCATCAAAGTCTGCATTGTAAGTCTTGCAGGATGAGTAGTGAAGACGGAGTGTCTTCTCTCCTGGGAGCACTCTGACCTAAAAAAAAATACAATTTGGGTTACTGGTACTTTGAAAAAGGGTTATTGTAATACTGAGATATCTACTGAAAAATACATGAATCCCTTTAGAAAATGTCGTGCATAGTGCCTAGGATTTAATCTGCTTTGCACTGATTTGCTTACGTGACCTAAACCGAAAGTACTTAAAATGTTAATGTATGTACCATAACAAGTCTCCATAGAAAGCAAATATACAAACAAACTACTGCATACTAAAAATATCTCTGAATCTGTCAATGCAGGTTCAAGATGAATAAAGCCATAATGGCCATTCATCTGTAGCACTTAAGAGTCTTTAATCATAATAATATTTCACTAGTGGAATTCTAAGAACTAGAAAAGCACTTTGAGAGTGCAGACCTCCGCCAAGCAGTTACTTTCCACCGATGACCTTGCTCTTCCCAAAGAGATTTTTTCTCCTCTCTACCACTGGGGAAAAGCTCTTTGGGCTCTTCCATAGAGATCAGTGATTTCCACCCATAGGTCTACATGCTGAAAAATTGCCCGATTTCCCAATATAGAAGCCTTTGTTACGTCATAAACCCTCAGCTGCACGGCGCGCCTCGCCCTAGCAGAAACTAGAGCACGCACTTTAGTGCGCGCATGCAAACCTCAAATACGCACAGCCTGAACTCCCAAGTTCATTGACCCTACCTGCCAAAATATCAAAAATCCTCCATAAATTCCCCAAAAATTCTCGGATCACTACCATAAGTTAATCGTTTGTTACTTGTGTCATTCTCAACCTTTCCTGCAAGTTTAATTCCAATAAGTTAACTATTTTTTTAGTTATTTTGCACACGGACAAACTAACGAACTAACTAACAAACAAACCAAAGGTAACGAAAACATAACCTCCCTTGGCGAAGGTAATAAAGGCTCTCTTACAGTACACCAAGCCCTGTAAAAAGACATTAATAACTCATTCAGAGATGCATCATTCGTGCATTTAGGTGATTGCAGGGCTCTAAATCTTTAGCAGTACCTTGCAACCCATGCAAATCACATCTGTGTCAACAATGATATGAAACCTGGAGTATGCACTCAGAAGCACGATATACATGTAAACACAACATGGAAGACATGCTCATAAAAACTTCATAAAACAAAAGAGTCTTTGAAAGACAATGTGATGGTATGGAAGGAGCACAACTCTGTGTAAGGAAAAAGCAACAGAGCAAGTACAGTACATTGTATCCTGCTATAAATGCTTCTCTACGAAGGACATACCTTGTGTGCCATGATGCCTGGTTTGTGAAGAGTTGGCTGTCTGTTCAGCAGCACTATATCACCTGTCTGTAGATGTCTATGGACCTGCATAGACAAGGAGACAAAGATTCCACTCACTTTATTCGTGCCTACCCAGATTACAGAGTACTACTCACGACAACAACAACAAAAAAAAAAAAAAAAAAAACTTGATCTCTACAGTCTACCAGGACTGAATTTAATGGTTAAATGGAATGACACATACACTTTTACAAACCCAAACACAACATGATATTGGGATAAATCAAAACCACTGTTTAGTGATGTACTTAAAAGATATATGAACAGAAAAGCTACCATCAGAAAAATACACCAGATACAATGTGGAAATGGAATGTTATACAAATATCACAAATTTATCTCTCAAAGCTAACTTGAAATATGAAAAATTGACTGTGTACTGCAAATTAAACAAGTAACTATTAAATGTACTATACAAGTGTACTGTTATTCTCATTTGCTAACACAAAATATGTAAGAAGAAATAGACGATCCCATTTATAAGGAAAGATACCTTTTTGGATCCTGTGATGTTGTTGCCAAGGTTACTTGGTGTCAGGAGGCATTTGGCGACTGACTCTCTATGGGCTTGGTTGACGGCACTTAGTCTAGTCATTGATCCAGTCTCATTTTCAACCAGCACAGCTCTGCAGCAAGTAAATATGACAGCACAGACATTATATACCTCATAATCAAGATTCTTATCACTGACTGATCAAAAGTATATCATGTGACATGGTGCAGTTCCGGCTATCATTGCCTCACGGTTTTGACTTTCTATCACTTGACCTAAGGTCAAATGATAGAAAGGCAAAACCCTCTGATAGAAAACGTAACCCCTCCGCGACTTTTCCACACAATACTGTACACGTTATTGTCTGCAGCCCACACCTAAATTCACTTACGATTTGATTTTCCAATGACGTTACTAGGCTATTGGTTACGTTCACTACTCGCATCATAGATACGTGTAGCACAAGCGTGTTGGAATATTTCAACACGGCAAGTATGAGAATCTCCAAGATTCGAAATGTTGAATGTGGAGGATTTGGAGCAGTTTCTAAGAGGAAACAGATAGCAAAGCAAAAAGAGACCAATCAAGTGTGCAGTGTCTATCTTCATGGATAACTGTTCAGCAGGCAATGTTGGAGATGTTGAAAACATGAGCAACACAGAGTTAGATAGTCTGCTGTCAAGGTTTTATGCAGGAGCTCGGAATAAGGCTGGTGAGTTGTACTGTAAGAAAACGACTCACTGCAAGTGATTTGCTATGGTCTGCACAGGCACTTCCAAACCACTCCCAATGTTGACATTGTGAAAGTCAATGAAATTCAAGGGTTCTAACAAGATCTTCAAAGCCTTCCAGGAAAAATTGAAGAAAAGTGGAAAGGGTAATGTCAAACGACACCCATCAAAGCACCCAAGTGACATGGAACACTTTTAGCAGAGCCTGGATTTGAATACTGTGGAAGGGTTACAGCGAAGTCATAATTTATTTTGCCAATTGTGGATGAGAGAACGTATTATGAGAAATGACACCAGATTATTTTGAGCTGCACATGGAAGAAAGTGGTAGCCACTACTTTTAGAGATAAACTGACAACAATCATGATGATGAGCACTCACAAGCTGGACTAATGTTTGAGATACCAGGACACCCGAGATGCCCAGTGAGTAATTTGACGAAGTACAAGAATAAGCTGCACCCTCTTTGTCCATGGATGTGACACAGACCAAGGCCACAGGTTACTAAAGATGATCCTCAGTGGTATGTTAACATGCCAATAGGAAAGAATCAGCTGGGAGAGTTCACAAAGATCATATCCAAAAAGGATTGATGTAGAAAGTAACACAAACCACTGCCTGAGAGCTACAAGTGTGACAACCCTGGATCATGCCGGCTTCCCAACCACACAAATCATGGCAGTTTCTGGACATCAATCTGAAACTAGTGTTAAATATCACAGCTGCACCAGTGGTGCCCAAAAGGAAGATATGTCTGATGCCATTTCTTCAGTCCTCAGTGTGAGGCCAACAAATGAAGAAGATCTAGAAATTCATCCTGTAGATCCACAACCTGGACCTAGCAAAGCTGGATGACAGGTCTTTGTCCAACCCATAGCCTTCAGCACATGTAGCTGTTAGCTTGACAAACGAACCAAAGAGTGACAGTCGGGTTGAAGATCTCATCAACGATATTGTAAAATCACCAGCCATATTGCAAGACATCACTAATTCTCCCATAACGATCACCTCAACAAACACAGTCAACACAAATTTCCACTTTCATGGCTGTTTTGTGAACATTTATAATAAATAGGCTAAGTCTCTGGCCTATCTAGACTGTAAATATGTTCCTGTGTTGCAGCCAAACTGTCAATATATTACTCCGAGAAGCAAAGATTGTTCACGTTTGAGTTCTATTTTTTCATTCAGTGTTGGACACGAGATCTGATTCTATTCTGGTAAGTAGAAATTCTTTTGATCTCATTTCCTGTCAGATCTACAAACGGAGGTCAAGACCCATACGTTTTTATTGTAGGCCTATGTTGTGTGGCTACAGTATAAGGTCTTTACAAACACTGTGACTTTTGCATGAAGGATTGAAATAGTTATATTGTGAGCAGTGACATCACTTCAGGTAATATAATTCCAGAATTTGATTGGCTTCTGACAGGGATAGCAAGCACAGATGTGTACTACATATATAGACCATAATATTCCCTTGTCTATCACAGCTTCCTAAGTTGACAGTCTCTTGAGAGTTATATTTTACCTCAAAGACAATATTTTTCCTCAGTGCTGTGCATTTTAGGTAACATATATCATTTTCTTGGAATATATAACTCCCACTAGGAGTGTTTTTACAGCTTCAAAAAAAAAAAAAGACACTATCTGCAAAATAATCCCACTTGTACAGACTAGCAATATGTTAGAATAAAAATCAGTACTGTTTTCACAGCCAGTAGGTGATAGTTGCTTCATGGTGATAGTTGCTTCATTAATGAGAGGTGGCAGACATCATTGAAAGTTCCTCACCCTGGGTGAGCATCTGGTCCATTCATGACCATCCGTCTCAGCTGCTGGACATTCCAGTCAGTGACCGGCTGAGGGTAGGTCAGTCGCTTAGCAATCACCTCCGGAATGCCGATCTCATCGGTGTTGATGTACGGGTCAGGTGAGATGACCGAGCGGGCGGCATAGTTCACTCGCTTCCCCATCATGTGCTTGCGAAAGAGACCTTCTTTTCTCTCTAACAGCTGCAGGGCAGGATGAGTTGAGGAAAGCATTGGATTGTGGTCACATACTTTGAATTATGAGATAAAGATACAAATGTACTGTATTGTTATTACACCAGCTTGATGCTTTATTGAACATACAAGTACATGTAATCTCTGATGCATCCTCTCTCAATTCCCACAATTATAGATGTATAGAAGAGATTAAGAATCAGAATGAGAATATTTTGAATTTTGCCAATTATGATGTTACATTTGTCAGGGCTAGGATAGTTGATTTTACACAATACATGTACATGAGTCCTATTTCTTTCAAGCATTTACCAGACTTTGAGGGTATTGCCCCCCCCCCCCCAAAAAAAAAAAAAAAAGACAAAAAAAAGAAGAATTGCAATCAATGGCAAATTGCATATTAATCACAAGACTTCTGATTAATTTTAGGGATTTACAAATTGATTGCAACTTCTGGCAATGCTCCTTGTGGCTTTATTAACTTTCAGCCCATATCATATGGACAAGGTGACCAATATCATTAGCCTTGCAAACAGCAATAGAGCTGTTCACAGGTGAATGTTTTGTGGAAAAACAGTATTTTCATTTTCCTGCACTATACATGTGTAGTAACAAAATTTTGGGAAAAACATTATTTTCCATGAAACATGATTTGTGGCAAAAACGAGTACAAAATATTGCCCCCCAAAAGTAACAGTTAGCATCTCTGATCATGGTTTAACATTGAGTCAAGTTTATATTTGATGTAGAACACAACTAAAATGGTAGCATGGTGTAAACACATATCCTTCTTGAAGTTACAACAATACCTGTTTAATCCCAGGGAACTTCTCTGTGGAGAGTCTGTCCAGGTCACTGTCCACCACACAGTTGACGTGGGTCTGCAGGTTGGTCCAGGCATTCTGGAGCTTCTCTGGGAGAGTCTTACCAGGGATGGAGCTCAGCACACTCTGATAGCACATCATAAAGACAAACAATGGGTAGTGCACACAACACTAGATGCAGCTATTCTACAACTGACAATGACATGTGACAACTACCAAAGCAACAACCTACAAATATGTGCACAGACAGTTGTACAATGTGTGGATCACAGGCTCACTAGAGCAGAGAAAACCCAATGTTTGCCTACTGTGCAACATGCAATAAATGCAACTGCTGTAAGTGCTTCATAAAATTCTCAAAGAATATGTTTGGAAAAAAGAACAACATAATTGGTGGTAAGGAGTAATTTGTGCTCATTTGATGGCACAGATTCTGTGACGGTAATAATTCAATGTGAATGATATGAACGAAAGAGTTTGTGCTCCAGGCTTTTAGTGAGCAATGTCTCAGGCTATGACATAGAGAAAGCAACTTTGGGTATTTCACAATGAATCCAACAACATAATGCTTAGAAATCATGGGAGTAAACACATACTCGCACACTGCTGCCTTACAAGATACTTGTGTGTATACTCTATGGAGGATGACGGTGGCACACTGACACAGCACAATGCCTATTACAAGACATGCACTGAGATTGTGGAAATGCCATCACTGGATTGTGTAACAAAAGCTCCTGCAACTGGTTGTTTACATGCAAAAAAACCCAAACAAACAAAAAAAAAAAAACCACCCAAACAAACAAGCAAACAATCCATGAAATGAAAAGCTACCTGATCAATATTCTCTTTGTTCTCTGATTGCTTCTTGTTGTCTCTTGTCCTGGGAATGTCTTCCAGCTTGACAAGCTGCTCTCCAGCACTGGCCTCCCCCTGACTGGTGGCATGTCCTATCACCTTGAGGAGATGTTGGACGGTGTGGCAGTCTGACAATACTTTACTCAGATTGGCTGTCTGGGGATTCTCAAAGGTTTTATCACCCATCCTGGAAATCTGGAAGCAGTAAGTGAAACCAAATCTAATCAATTGCATTATCTTTTCAACTGCATAAACATGATTGTCAGGAAACACTTACCCAGCTGCCATAACACACATTTGCTTGTTTTGTCAATAAAGCTGCACAAGTGTAAGATTTTAGATTTCGTATTCTAAAAAGGAGTTAAAAATCATAACTATAAGCTTAAAACCCAGAAGGGCAGGAATACTTTCTTATAGCTTGCAATCTGCATTTCTGGTAACTTGAATTAATGTACATGAACTACAGATGAAAAATCAAAGACATAAAGAAAAAAAAAATGTCTACAAGCCATAGGTCTCTAGCCTCCACAAAGAGAAAATCAAACCCAACAAATATCTACAAAGAAAGTATTTCGTTTTGTTTTGTAACTCATTGTCTGTATTCTTTGTGTCTTTTGCTGCTTATTCTCACCTGAGCATTCTTTGTTATCCATTTGCATTCTGTTTTTCTTGATATCTCTCTTGCTGTTGTTACTCTGATCTATATTATTCACTATTTTTTCCTCCTGGAGCACATCTTTTTTTTTTTTCCTACAAAGATATTAATATGTAGACAATTCTACAGTGACAAGACATTTTACTAAATAATAACCCTTTAAAGGGGCAGAATAGTTTTTGGTTATGATAGAGATTATTACAGGTGCATAGTCCCGGTAGTGTAGAGGGCGCTGTCAATGATACTGCCGATTACCGTTAGCATTGATACGAAGATTACCGAAGTTGAGCTGTCATCAAGAGTAAAGTGCGTAGGTGTTGCTAAGTACCGTTGCCTTCGTTGTCTTCTCTGCGCATCGCGCAATCTGTAGTAATGCCAGGGTGCGTGCATTATTCTTGCTATTATCACAAAAGAAGTTTGCTAAAGCGGTCATCCCCCTCAGCCGAATCATGAGCCGAACTGTGATCGGACCATTGACTACAGTGAATCGGACTTCTTCGGACTCGGGGAAAAGGGCCACAGCATAAGCGCCAAAGAGGAGTCGATAGCGTAGGTCTCTATTGACCGATTCGGGTTCGTTGAGGGCAGCAGACATTTTACGGCACAGGGCGCAGCCATAGTGGGTGTATCAGCCAGACCCCCCCCTGCTCTCCCCCACCCCGGGGCAACATGTTTATCACGCACTTGTAACAAAGGTTCGCGCACTAGCAAGCATTCGCGCACTCAGTACGAGACGCCCATTGGCTAAAGCAGTTTTTCATTCTGCGCGCGTGCTAATGTAGGAAGAGGGGTGGGGGAGTGCGGAGGGGGGGTCGGCTGATACACCCACTATGGCTGCGCCCATGCCAAAAATACACATAGCGCGTCACAGAATCGGTCAATAGGAAACTTGCGCTGTGCGCCCGCGTACGCATTTGACTAAAACACCGGGACCATGCACCTTTAAACTTTTCATGAGAAAATTAGAAACCACTAATATACATATACCATTGAAATATCAAAGAGTAACCATTCTAAGAGGAATTCAATTTATTTGATGAAAATTGGTTTTGAAATGATAACCACAAAAGATAACCAAAAAAAAAAAGAGAGAAAAGAAGAAGTACTAATAAAAGTTGGAGCATATATTTTATTAGGATGATTTTGGATATTTCAGCCATTTCACAACAAACTTTCATCAAATAAACTGTTAATTCCTCTTAGAATCCCATGATCTTTAATATTTCATATAAGTTGTTTCTAATCATATTGCAGAAAGTTGAACTCTAACTTCTCATCTCAACCAGAACTATACCATCCCTTCAAAGTCGTGATTAGACAAAAGCCACAATAATCATTTGGGAACAGAATTGTTCTGATTTTCCTCCGTTTGACTTACAGGTCTGAACTTTGAGGGGATGACAGGCAGAGCTTCCAGGAAGAACTGGTCAATGGCTGAAACCGAGTTCCCATCACTGCCGGAACTTGGTACATTTAGGACTCCAAAAATGTGGCGCAAAACTCGACCTGAAATGGTGGTAAGATTTACACTAATCAAAATTTTAACAAACATATACTATATTTTGCACCAGCAAAAGCTGGAAAACACCTTATGAATACCATGTACATTCTAAATGTAGTAATGTTTTTCTGCATATCTAATGTAACAGCATGCTGTCACATACAAGTGAACCATACGGTAATTCAAGTATAAAAATTGTTGACAAATTGTAAAATCATGCTCTCTGAAGACCCCAACATCCACCACCATCACCACCAAAAAAAGAAAAGAAAAGAAAAGAAAACAAAACAAAAGCCTAAAGCTTCTAAACTTTTGTGATATTCTGCATTTCAAGGGCAGACTCAGCATTCTTAAAATTTCTCTCTCATTTGCACTTTCAGAGTCATGCATTGAAGGAAACCAAAGCCCAAATATAAATGTGGACCGAGTAAAAGCAGGAATGTCAGTAGAATATATCAGTGAAAGTTTGAGGAAAATTAGGCAATCTATCAGCATTTGACTAACCTCTTTCAGAAAGTATGGGAAATGACATTACCCACTTGCATAATGTCAGTAGCAAGTCAATGCAATGTGTACAGTTCATGAAAAATGAAATTTTATGGACTTCTCCTTACATATTCTTTCACCTGTTGTCTATAATAACCTCACAGAGCGTAGCAGTCTCCTTGAAATTCTCTAATGAACTGTTTGATTTCCTGAAACTTTCATTAATATCGCTACTTTCACTCAATTCACATTTGTATTTGGATTTTGGTTTCCTTTAACACAAAGAGTACTATCTTCCTACCAAAGGCCTGCATTTCAGAGGGGGAGGCCAAACACTCACCATCATTGGCCATCAGCTGACGTAGGTGGTTGCGAGCCTCCTGGGGTGACAGGAAGACAGTCTGTAGTCCCTGCCCTGGGCCGGCACTAGCCTTGGTTAGAATCACACTATTGTGTTGGGGGCGGATCTCACGTACCGGGGTCTGGCACAAGGCACACTTGCGCCCTCTGGAGGCCACGTAATGCCGAATGAAATCCTGGATGACGTGCCGGCGGCTGTCTTGGATGTGACGTGCTTGCTGAGCTGTCACATGTCGAGATGCTTGCTCTGATACAGAGGGCATAAAAATTCAACAGTTCTTTTCATAATTTGCGTAACTAGACTCTTTGATGTGAGATCATACTTGACTGTTAATCAGAATGTTCTGTCTCAGCTGCTAGTTGTAAACCAATGCCAGAAAGAATGTCTTTCTAACCTCCTTGAGCTACTGCAACAAACTGTATAACAGTTATATTCACACAAATGTGCTAAATAACCTTCTTTCTCAATTTTGCTCGTTTAACCCTAAAGGGGCCGGGCTTTTTTGGCTATGCTCAGACCGGGGGTGGGATGGATTCCACCCCCCGCCCCCAGATCTCGGCCATCGGTGGTGCGATCGCGATGAAATTTTGCATGCGTGAGACTTGCGTCATAATCTACAAGATTGTGTCATAAGATTTTTTGAAACAATTAATATCTAATTTTAATTAATTAATTATGCAAATTAAGCTCAAGATCATATTTTAGCCTAATCAAAAGCATTGAGAGTCTAATTTTTGATCTGTAAATCTGTTTTAGCATATTCAACAATTGTACATCACAAAAACTTCAAAAATTCATTTCAATTCTTATGTATTTTATTGTTTTCAGAATTTCTTATGTATTTCTTTGTTTTTCACTTTTGTTTTTTCTTTGTTTTTTCATTGGAAATTGTCACTGACCACTTTCTACCATAATTAGCACAAAACTAATCAATGAAAGTGATTAATTGTAAAAATAATCAGGTTTTTATGACTTTCATGACAGAGCACTGTTTTCCATAGAAAATGTACACAAAATCACAAAATTGTTCCCGTTTTGGGGCGACATTCCGTTACAAAAATGGGCGTGGCTTCGCAAAAGTATGCGCGGACGTCGCAAATTTGGTCTCAAAAGTTGCGCGAGACTTGAACAAACAAAGTCAAGAAGCCTCGCGATGAGGCCTTCTCGCATTACAGAATTATAGCGCGAAACGTCGGGGGGGGGGGGGGGGGCGGATTCCGCCCCCCCAACTACACAACATGTAACATGGATTGTATTTTGGGAAAATTAGAACCACGTGAAGGAATGATATTTGGTTCTGTGTACAGTGACATAGCCATAACATATATCATACAAAATATACATGTCAGCTAGAAACTGACAACACAAATACATTTCTGTGGAATATTAGGATACAAAAAATCTGCTTCACTGTAAGGTTATCACTATTTATTTTTAAAGTCTTCACCTTTCAGAGCATCAGTCATGTATTCCAACAGTTTGGCATCAATATCATCAGCCAGCGATTCATCATCAGCTTCAGACTGTGCAATAACCTGCTGGGCTATCTCTGTCAGGTCTCGCACACTACCTAGGAGACCATTGTCAAGGCAACGTAGCTGCTGGACAACCAGACGGAGCGTCCACCTTGGGGCCATGAGATGGTGACATTTCAGACAGCTCCCTCTTAACAGCTGAAAACAACAACAACATAGAACTCAATCAAATACTGCACTCTCGGCCTGCTTCAATATGCATTTACCCATCTGTCCACACTCCACAAGCCCATGTTGTGAGTAGAAATGATATTCACTGCAGTGAAGTTTGTAGAGCATTATTTCATTATACTAACGGTACCTTTCTAAAGAATAATTTTGCTACAAAAATTATAATCCATACTGGCATTTCACTGTCAACAGCAGAACAAGTATGCACTGCATGCAGATAGTCCTTTGTGCAACAGGGATGCACACACTGGGAGGGAAAGAGTAAATATGCTCTTTTTACCGCACTCAGGACATTTGCATATTATCTATTCTTCTCTCTCTCTTTTCTTTTTTTAATACACAATTTCTCACTTGTGAAAACAACCACATATCTTTATAGCATTGCAAAGTTTGCAGAGCTATTGAGAGGAGAGACATACTCTGTCAAATCATCCAGCAAGGTAAGTATCACAGTTTCCACTCAAATTGGCTCACCTGCTGAACTAGAGGGAAAAAGAGGGGGTTGAAGACAGGAAGTGGTAGGGTCACATGACCCATGTGACCGGGACAGTGCAGCTGCCTTAGGCTGCATGTTCCACACAGTTCGTCACGGTCACTTGGTCCTATTGAAATGTGAGAAAGAGATCATACGAACACAATATGACTTGTATTGGCAATCTTATATTATGGTCACTATTTCCATTCGTACAGTATGCTTCCAACTACAACTAGAATTATCACTGAAGGTGGTTAATAGTACCCCCGCCCCTAGTGTTGCTTCATACAACTATGTCATGAGGGCAATGGCAGAGACTCCAACTCTCCCATTTTCGACGGGAGATCTCCCGCCGAAAGCCCATTTTTGCAAAATCTCCCGTTCTCCCACTTGAGATTGAATTTCTCTCGCCCTGGCTCTGTGTCTCCTGCTTGAAATGATTACTTAATATCATTGTATATATGTTAAAAAATAAGCCTTAGATAGCACGAGAGAGCATCTAGACCCCGGCCGCAAGGAAGTTCGCGCTTTGTGCTCGTGATGTGCGCTTTGCGCACATCAAATTGGATTCTCCCGTTTGCTAGGGGTTTCAGGCGGGAGAATCTCCCGATCAGAAGGTGCTTGGGGTTGGAAGTCTCTGCAATGACGTTAATACCAAGTTTGTACACTTGTCGAATTGGAAACAGATTAATTTTCCACAAGGTTTGGGTAAAAAGTGTGGTTACCTCGGCAATGCATTGTCTGATACAGACACAAGGGACATTTTGCATAACTATACTTAAAGACCATCATACACACCAAATTTGACCTTCATAGCTTGAATGGTTTATTTTGATACAAAAATGAGTGGTTACCATGACAACACATTTTCCTTAAACTAACACATTGGTGTCTTGCAAAATTACACTTCTAGATCATGATACATACTAAATTTGACTTTAATTGCTTGAATGATGGAAAAGTTATTCAATCTGCAAGGTTTTGGTAAAATTGTGGTTATCATGGCAACGGTTTGTGTGACAAACACAAAAATTATGTGCTCCACATCTATACATCAGGGCCATAATGCCTACCAAATTTGGTTTCAATTGCTTGAAAACTGTGGAAGAAGTTCACTCCACAGGATAAAAAAAAAAAAATGAGGTTGCCATGGTGACGCATTGTCCGATACAAATACAAAGGACATTTCGCAAAACTACACTTAAAGAGAGCATCATACACATCAAGTTTCACCTTCATAGATTAAATGGTTCAATTTGATACAAAAAAGAGTGGTTACCATCGCGACACATTTTCTTATATTAACACATTTGTGTCTTGCATAACTACACCTCCCGATCATCATACAATTGTACATACTAAATTTGACCTTAATTGCTAGAATGATGTGGAAGTTTTTCAATCCACAAGGTTTTGGTAAAATTATGGTTACCATGGCAACGTTTTGTCCGACAAACACAAAAATGATGTGTGTCACATCTATGCCTCAAGGCTATAATGCCTACCAAATTTGATTTCAATTGCTTCAAAACTGTGGAAGGTGTTCACTCCACAAGATTTCGAAGAAAACATGCGGTTACCATGGCAATGCTTTGTCAAGCACAAACACAAAGAGTGTCTTGCATAACTACACCTATAGATCATCACAGATACCAATTTTGAAATTGATTGCTTAAATACTATGGAAGTTATTCAATCCACAAGGTTTTGGTAAAATCATGGTTACCATGGCAACGCATTGTCTGACAAACACAAAAAACATGTTTTGCACATCTATACCTCAATATCATCATTTACCCTAAGTTTCACTTAAATTGCTTCAAAACTGTAGAAGGAGTTCGCGACGCAAGATTTTGCAACAGACCGACCGACCGCCTGCCCGCCCGGCTGACCAACATCACGGTGATTCCTACATACCCCCTTCACACTACGTGTGGCGGGGGTATAATAACGTTATCCCTCAAAACATCAAACTTCTGAGTCAAATTATCAGAATACTATTGCAGCATGACAAATAAAAAAATGCAGGCCTGTAATCATATGTGGTACAAGTCACAAAACTTTTGTAAAATTTCATATGTGACCCTGCACCTCAAAACAAACAAAAAGTCGCCAGACATGAATTTTTAGTTAAGACCATATTCTGAAAGAGCAGACTTTAAGCTTTAAAATGATGTATAACTCAAATCAAATGGACTCTCCTAACCTATCTAAATATTGGAAAGAAAGCACAAAGTCAGGAAAAGTGTGAGCTGAGAAAAGAGGCTCTGAAGTACAGTGTCTATTCAAGCGCTTAATCTTTACCAAACCGTGCTGGCTGTGCGATGAATGGGACAAAAAACAGGAAGTAGACCACCAGAGTAAAAACAAGGAAGGGATTATCAGATTAAACTGAAATTAAGCATGCCTCATTAACACATTCTGTCCATAATTAATGCCAACTTTCAAAGCAGTAGCACTATCTTTTCAAAAGTTATTAGAGTTGAAAGTGAAGAGTGTGGACAAGGTTTTTCAGAAATGAAAAAGGGATTCTAAAGACACACCTAATCACACTATAGTCTACCAAAAATGCTCGAGATAAACTGCTAAAAAACAAACTTTCCTGCCCGTTTTATGATACCAAATTTTAGCACAATGTAAAAGAAGACCCGCTCATTCAGACAATATGAAAAAGTCAAGTTCGGCTAGGTTGACCCATTTCACTTATTTTCAGTCCTCACGCAAAATCAGTGTGTGCGACTTTATGTTCGTTTTGAGGTGCACGGTCACATATATGAATATGACAGACTCTAGAATGATGTATGCATTAACTTGAATTCTCATCTCAATTTCTGTTTGTATGTACACATGATTTTTTAATATTGGCTACTATTCATTGATCTGCAGAGGTACAGTGTATGTCACAAAAATATGATTTGTGTGGAAAACTTAATAAATGAAGTAAAATGAAACAGCACCTTTGAAGTAGTTAGCTTTTGCCTCTTTCCTTTCCTCTTACTGTATCTACTTTAACACACAACAGGAGTCACGCTCTTGTGACTTTGATACTGACTTTTCACTACGAACACATGAAATATGCTGATGGGATGGCACTTCTCTACATAAAAGCTCAAAGTTAAAGTCAACGGTGAAGCACACTCACCTAAGTGGGGATCATAGAGGCCTCCAAAAGTGGGATGGCCTAGGTCATCAAAGGCACGGGGGTTCGTCAACTCCTTGACACTGAGGTGTCTCAGCTCATTGCAGCTGTAGGTACTGAATGACACGGAGTCGAGCCGTTTGCTGGGAATCTCACGGACAGACATTGTCAGCTAAGCCCCTCAGCGGAAAACAGCAGTCTGATGAGCTAGCGATACTCTCTTTGGTTGCTCAACTACCTCGCAGCGTCATATCTGAATTAAACAGAAAAATATGGTAGCATACAATGTGTAAACAACAACACTCCAAATGTTTGATTGGATTAAAACAGATTCATGTCTCATTTGTTTGTAGGTATAATATCTCATCACTGTATGCTCTTGTACAGGGAGGTTGAAAAAAAAAAATGCTTTCATATGAGCATGATCATCAGACCCGATATACAGTGAAAATCTGAGCCCAGCCTTTATTTCACTGTAAATGCTCAAGAGGCTACATGTGGTACCAGAGGTAGTCTCTGCAAGGGCCAGGTCTAAGCTTGGCCAGGCCTTTCTCACTGTGAACTCAAGCTGGGCAAAATGGGGTACAGTACCAAATTGCGACCCTGGAAGTCTGCAAGGATGAGAATGATTGCGACATCCTAGAATATAATGTTGTAATCCTGGGTTTACTACATAGAAATTTGGTACTATAGTGTACGCTACTCATCATTATCATCATCACTATTTGAGGAGAGGTAGAATTTGTCTGCCTTAATTTCCAAACTTGTGTTTGAATCTTTGTTATCATCAAATCATCTTGACTGTAGAGTGTAATACACTGTTTCGTTTTTCCTCACGCATATTCTTGTTCTTGTGAAAATAGATAACCAGTAAGGAATGGGCAGCTGTGAGTGTGATGTTCAAAAGTTCACTGTGTATAAACACTGTAGTCCTTTGTTCACTGCAAATTGCCCACACCAGCACCTCTGCACTGTGACCCCAATGGCTCCCAAATAATTGTTTGTTTACATGAAGAGCACCACTATGACAAAACAATGAAAAGTTTGAATTTAGCCTGGGCTGAGTCTGCTAAGTGATGTAAATGCACAGAATGGGGGGGGGGGGGGTACCACGATTCAGGCCAGGCTTGGCCCAGCCCTGCACTGTAAATGGGTCTCATATGCTGTCATTGTATTATACTAGAGCTCATTATTTTGCTTACTTGTAAATTCCAAAACAGTTAGAAGATTGCAAATAGTACACCATGGCAGCTACAAGGAATTGTCATAGCTCCTCAAACATCATCCATGTTAATGGTATGAAGTGTCTTATTACATACTATGAATACATTTTCAAGTTGCTCTGGAAGAATCTGCTATTATATCAATATCTACAAGTATAACTACAGTTCGACCTCAATTATCCGGCCATGTCGGGACCAGCACTCATCCGGACAAGCGAATTGGCCGGATATGGGAGACACAATGCTAATGTATAATTATACAATTGTAGCTGCCGTCCCAGTGCACTGGCAGCTAGGCAGGTTGCGTACCCCACAACGGTGGTGTAATCTTTACTGTATGCTAGCCTGCACAAAATTGTAGTCCCTTCTTCACAAAAATAAAGTGTATCTCAATGTGAAAATCATACATGTTTTACCTCAGTTCTGTCGGGAATTTAGGTAAATCATGTGAGTTTTGTAGAAATTTTAATTGACTTTAAAGTCACTGTTTTTTCTCAATTTTTGGACAAAAAAAAGTCCTTCACTGCGTGAACGCGTCCGGATAATAGAGATTTCCGGATAAAAGGAGGCCGGATAATCAAGGTCGAACTGTAGATAATTTGGAATAAATTTGGTAGACAATGATAGTAATACAGAAAAATGTACTGGTATGTACAAACAATATATTGTAAACATTGATATATTCCACGATTACATTATTTGCACAATTACAATCAATTTGAGACTTTAAATACCATTGATCAGGATGCATCGCTAGGCTGTATCGAGGCTTTGCCTTTGTTTGGTTCTTACTCTGCTTATGTTCCACGAGGGGCTGCATGCGAGCAAGCTAGACATGTGAACGGGTATTCGCAATCGCAGCTAGCAGCGCCACGAGCCTTGCTCTCAGAGCACATCAACATCACAACACATGCATATTCTCTCCTGCATACTACTAGTAGGGTACACAAGGCAGCTGATGCGCGGGTCTGTGCTGAGGCACAACTGCGCTGGCTGCGCTGCTGGCCATTGATTGTGGAGTCAGAATCAGGAAGTAGATCTTTGAGAGAAAATTTACAATTAAAACAGACAGGCACTCAAAAAAAAAGAAAGAGCAAAGACGAAAAGAACAAATTTAAAACCATTTACAGATAATCAAGCAATCTAGAAGTTAAGGAAAACTAGGCCTGTTATTTCCAGAGCGGCACTTGCTTGAGCAATTGCTAGCACCAAAGGCCACGATGTAGGGCCTACCACAAGCACTTGCAATGTCAATCTGAAGTCCCTTAATTTAGCGGCCATTGTAACTTGGCTATTGATTTTAAACCCATGGTTTCCAACAAATATGAAAATGGAGTGAAAAAAAATGTATTTTTACAAAAATAACATTTGAAGTTATGAAAACAATACTTTCATCAACATCGCATCGCTTTGCAAGCAAGCTGGTTTTGTGGTGTTCATGTGGTTAACAGTATGGTGAGTTCCCCACATGCACGGCAATATCTAACTAAATTGTATACACAGCCCAGTTGCTGTAGAAATATGACAGGACTGTACCAGGGTGGCCCACAAGACAGAGCAAACACAATGCGAATATCACAATCACGTTGAGTTTTGATACTTGACATCATTTTTTGTCACCTCAAACTCATTAAAGATAATCTTCATTAATTAGACTTCGTAGCTATGTTATCGATATCGACATGCACAATTCACAACTTCCCGAAAAAATTCTTTGCAGCGTGTGCAAACGGTACATTGTCTTTCATTAACGGTGATTTTGATTTTGAACAATCAGGAGTTCACGCGATCTAGCTGCATTTCTAAAGGTCATGCTGTCGACTGTGCTGCTACACTCAAGCAGCGCACGCATGCAAGAGATCGCTGCATTTCCGGTCACGCATGCGCATAAATTGCAGAGGTCAATGCACCATTTTGAATTCTGCAACGATGAACATGATGAACTCCAATGGTCAGGGGTTGTGCTAGTAAAAATAAAGTGCCATTTTTTTTTTTCCATGGACGGGATGATGGACTTATTGCGAGGGCTCTTTTGGACTTATGTACCTTCTGTAGTATAACTATAAACATGCACTTTACGTAAAAAACGTATGAATTTTTGTAAGTTTTGCAGTTGTGTTGTGGTTTCTGATGTGATACTGATATTCGGATAATGGATGGCGGGGCCCCCGCTTCACACTTGTCTGATGCCGTGCTTTGCACAGCGTCTCGTCGACTTCTGTTCTGGTCCAGCTTCTCCTTGTGTGTGGATATGTAGAATCTACAGTACACACGAGTGTGGCTGTATCCCGCGACTCGGGCCATGACTAAAACCTAACCCCGGGACGCTCCGTGTACACAGTTACTGTATACTGTGGGAGCGTCCTGAGTCAATAGAGTGCTATATCGGTAAGCTTGAAAAACATACACAGTCCGTCACAGATTTTCGTGCCTCCATATTAGTTTCGAATATCACTAGAAAAAAACTTACTTTTATAGTATACATAAGATTCTTATCTAATTCCTACCATCCGTTCACCTTGTTCTTGTTCACACTGGTCCAATGATCTTGAAAAAACATTTTTTTTACAGGTCCATCTCCGAGTCCTAGCTCCCCATCCCATTCACCATTTTCGAAATCAGTATGCAGTACACTGCGCACGTAAATATTCATGTGCTGGCGGAGTCGCAATGCTTTTAGCCTTCTGACAAGGCCTGCGCGCACGCGCCCACCCTGAAAGCAACGCAATATACAGCGAGAGGGTTTGCCAACAGTATGATAAGGCCTTGCCATAAAGCTAGAAATGCTTAGAGGCGCTTAGAAACATCGGTATTAAGCGCCTTATAAATGCATTGTATTATTATTATCACTATTAAAGCTACAGCTGTAAATTACAATGAATTGACGGCCAGCGCATGCACACAAATTTCAAATCCATTGACTTTTATAAGATGTCGTTCTCCCAAGTTCCTCTCGACCGAGTCGCATTTAACTCATCAATTCGAGCAGAAATGGACTATTGGCAGAACCAAAAGTTGAACGCAGTCAGTCTTCAACATTATAACTTCACCTGTAAATCAAGTCTTCATATTACAGAATTTTTGCGATTTCATATTGATATTTAGGCACTAGAGTAACTACGGCAGTATGCGGCCTTGCAGCCGTTCGCGGCAGGTACAGCATTACACGGTAATATACCGCTAAACACAGCACTGCACTGAGTATGCACACTACACATATACTAACACACTAGCAATGACAACCATTAAAATGGGCACGATCTCTGACGAAAGTGAAATTTTCTCACCAAAATGACAACATATTGCATCCAAAATGAAATTTTCGGTACTTCTTAACATAACAGTTAAGAAACAATGGTCCAAGAAACTGGATTTTTTGTCGTTTTCTCGATGTTCATGGATTTTGAAAACATATCCTCACGTAAAATAGAACTTTCGCGAGCCGATGTGGGCCGCCATTTTTTTCGGAAAGTGGATGTTACCATCGAAAAAAATGAGAAAAACACGAGAAAGACATCAACAACACCGCCAGATTTGCGATCTTGTTTGCGGCCAATGAATGTGCGCCCGCTATTTTCACGTGCTTTAGCAATGGGAATTGGCGCTTACGCAATGTTCGCGAGACATGTGAAGGCGTTCAGCTACAGATCGCGGAGCACGCGCGTATTGCATAGGGATTGTACATCGTGCCGCAAGCAGAAATACTACGTCGCATATCGCCCTTATCAGCGAAAATTGTGCCGGGTTTTGCCCTGGTAAATCATGAAAACTGCGTTGGTCAATGGTAAATTTCTTTTATGAAAACAACTGCGTTAATTAATAATCTTGTCTATGATATATGAAATGGTTGAAAATAATTTGCCTGATTTGTTTACAAGTTGGAAAAACCCTTAACAATGCTTAAACTGCCGCAAACGGGATATTTTACTCTATACTTCGTCTGTCATGATCATGTCTGCTACAATGCACAGCCCCAACACTGCGTGTTGGGGCTGGTCGCAGTTAGACTAAAACCCAAACCCCGGCTACATAGCACAACCACATTTGTGAGGCTGGATGGATGGTACTATAACAGTAGCACTAAGTAACAGTTTAAACGTTACCAAGTTACTTAGACTTTTAGTATGCGCGTGTGCATGTGGTTGTACACTGGATACACGAAAATGAAGGTGTGGGGCAACGTTGTAAATGCAGCAACTACCACTGTCTCTTGTGATAGAGCGAAGTTCAACAGTTGTGACACACCAATAACGAATCAAACAAATAGAGGCTGTAGGAAAACACTTACTTTCTCAACAAACAACCACTTCAGGATTCGTGGACATGAAACAACTAATTTAACTCTAACTTCCATTCAGTCCAATTACATGCCAGTCAGTGCAGGGGCCAGGCCAGGCGGCGATGTGCATGCTGATACACGTCCACGCATGTGCAATTGACAAGCATGCAGCATGTGTGGTGCAGTTTGTTGTTGTTGTTGGGTTTTTTGGCGCTGTGCGCTGTATGTTCAGTCAAACTTGACTACACTACTAACTAGTACTAGTATTTACGTACAGGTACGTGGTGCGGTGGGTGGAAACGGGTATTAAAGTACCATTCAGTGACCGGTCGACAACTGGTGACGGAAAATCAAATATTGCGTGGAAATCCCGTCGCCCGTCGGCTATTTCAACGGGAAAATGAATAAAATCTCAATATCCTATTTCCAACTGAAAATGGAACATGGGATTTTTATGGATTTGCTCTGAAATTCTGTTTTGTTTGGTTGCCTATGGAACGCCATATGTTGCAAAAGTAGGGGGAATAAACCTAATCAGGTTTTTCAAACCACCGATCTCACTGACCAGAGTGTTTTTTTCGCTTTGTTTTTGTTGTTTGTTTTTACTCTACCGGGCAGAGTAAAAACGGTACGTTGATTCAACCCCCCCCCCTTCCGAGATCTCGGCAGTCGATCGATCGCGCAATCGCCATGAAAATTGGCACATGCATTACCTATGGCGCAATTTACCACATTATGCAAAAAAAAGTGGAAATTTTCATTATATTGATCAATTATGCTAATATATGCATAAAATCATACATTTTGCCTTAAATCAGAAAATAGAGCTCCTGGCTACTTTTTGGTGATAACATTCTTTGTAGCATTCCTAACAATGTAGGCCTACTCGAAAAAGAAATCTGGTATCAAACTTGATTTTTATGTATTTTATTGTTTTATGAATTTCTTGTGTATTTCTTTGTTTTTCAACCTTTTGTTTTATCATTTTTTCGCAAAAGTTATGACACAACCTTTTTCAAGCATAATTATGGAAAAATTATATAATTTCAGCCTATGAAAGTGAACATAATAATATCTTTATGAACAAGATGAGAAAACTCCATTTGCATAGACTTTATACACAAAATTACATTTTTGAGCCATTTTCGGTCTGACAGGCTAGTATAAAAGGTCGTGCAGCGTCGTAACGGTATGTGCGATTTTCGCGAAATGGTGTCAAAAAATGCGCGAGACCCGAAAGTAAAAAGTCAGCGAACGGCGCGGTCAAAAATTTTTGCGCGGCGGAATAATCGCGAAAAATGTCGGGGTGGGGGTGATTCAACCCCCCCCCCCCCCGGCCTTTTTAGGGTTAAGAAAAGCTATATAATTTTACAACGAAAAATAGTCATTTGCTGTCTAAATCATCGACTATACATCATGGCTATACACTCCAGAGTGTAGGCCCTACTTTCCAAGAAGAAGGAGAAGAAAATCTTAGCGCCCTCCAAATGAGTTGTGTACGGAGCCCTATTAGGTAGAGGGATTCACCTTAAACAGTATATAGCCGGTAGGTCTAAGTAGTTTTGAATAAACCCATTAGTATGACTCATTTGTCGTCATTTTTTCATTTTTCAGAATTAACGTTAAGATTTTCTATCATACATTTCATTTTCTCTTCATAATAGGTTATATCTAAACTCTACACGGACTGATAGTCATGTTGTCAGCCAGTAATAGGAATTACTTATGACAAAACAAAATTAGTAGTGGGACTAAACAATTTATGCTCTTATTTGCTGGCTATTCTTATGATTAAACAATTATAGAGAAACGGGAAGTACAGTATTCGAAGAGCTTGATCCAAAAGGCGCTAATTCCATCATTTTGTAATGGATTTAGCACATTTTTGTTGAAAGCTCTTTATTTGTAAACTTGCACCATATAACCCACAAAAGGTCGCTATAGATAACACTTCAACGGTCTTTTTTTTTATGCCATGGTCGGCTACTGATATAAAGAGATTTTAAAACAATAGTCCTTTATAAGTCAGACGAATTAATGATTGATATGATCAAACATGTATAGGAATGTTGTTGTCGTTTTTTGGTACTGGCCACGTTTTGTGTATTGTGCCTATAGAACAAAGGGGATTTAAAACTCTGTGCCAACTCTATAGTAAAATAGTTAATCTAAAATTACTCATCATTATCAATAAAATTCAAGAACTATTATGCGTAGAAGAAGTCCAAGGGACTCTCGGCTTTTCGTAGGATTTTCATACACATACTACTCCATACTCCTCATGAACGGAAAATGGAGCAAACCACCACGAAAGTGAAACAGACAGGAATACCAATTAGAAGTTTGAAAAAATTACATGAAATTTAATTTATGCTTCCACACTTTGAATTCAAATGAGAAAATGGTTTCCTTGTCAGAAAACGCCAAGAAATATCATCAGCGTTGTTAAACTCAAATCATATTTTCAGGCTATTAATTTGAAAACCAACCAATGTGATGCTTCTTTTTTTTTTTTTGGTTCTTTTATGTATATGTGAGTGAATGTGTGCTGATGGGGAGTGGGGAGGTGGATAGGATCACATATTAGTTAAATGTTTGTCACTTTTATACTTCTGGCTTCACCTTCTCTACAATACTAAATACAAAATAATCTAAAACAAAATGATATCAAACACACGTGGAAAACAATAAAAATGCTATCAACACGCATTAGATGATGCTTCTAATAATCATTTTAGAAGATACTGACTCCAGTTAAGAATCCGCTGACATGGTTCAAGTGATTTCCTTCCTTCGATTGAACAAAATCTGTCACAAAATATCCCTCCATGTAGTAAACATTTTACAATTCTTATATTCACCTATATCCCCGAAAAATTTCGTTGACCCAATATTGAGTGAAGAAATAATAAAGATTGTTTTTAATTTGAAAGAAAGAAACGATATTGACATTGTTTCTTACCTGTAATAGATACAATTTCCAAAAATAGTCAAGGGCATATTTTGTTATAGTATGCATTATAAATCTATCGCTTATGGCAACTGGCCTTGTGTCAAATAACATAATGATTGCAAAAGTTATTCCTATCCATGAGGACGGGGAGAAGGATGATGTCAATAACTACAGACCCGTGTCTTTGTTAACTTTGATTTCTTAGAAAGAAAAGGAAATATATGGTGTAATTGTCGGAACTCTGAAATTCTCTTTTAAAACGAGATATTTTCAAATGTCTCCTTTGAATTTAGAAAAGCAGTTACATAAGCCACATGAACCTTTGTTGAGAAATTTACACATGATATTGTGTACTCGATACATTTTCACATACAATACGCATCTTCCCCTGGTATCCTGTTCTCCATATAATATCCGGTTTCGGTTCCCTTGGAAACGCCTTGGAGCGGTTAACGAAATAGGGCCTAGATATCCATTCAACAGATACCACCATATATAATGTATGTTCACGTCAACGGCTTCGATTCCAAATTAATACAGTTTAATGTGGTATTCCACAAGGAAGCTTGCTTGGTTCATTGTTATTCATATTTTACATCAATGATTTTCATATCCTCATACAGACAAACTCTTATTTAAGTTTACATTATTCGCGAATGACTCCAACCTTTTGTCTTTCACCCTGACACATATTTTGATAACAACATCTAAATGAGTTAAAATGTTATACAGTGAAATCACGCAAAATAACTTGCCATTAGATATCGAAAAGACTATTGACAACTCTGTTTATAGACTTCGAGGCAATATTGCTGCTGAAGCTACTCCCATAGAAAACGTTTCTTATATGTTCATTACGTTTGTGTTTCTTGATAACAGTCTTTCCTGAAAATGCCATATCTATGATATGTGCAGAATTGGGTGCAAATAGGTTATCCTCCTTCATCTGCATCAATGACACTGTATGCAAGTCCTTAGTATTATACCGTAATAAAATTATGGAATATTTGCCTTGGGCAATGTTTATCAGTCATTATCATATAGAAAAATCTTTTATTGCAAAATATGGGGCTCAGAATTGTTTTATGGCTTCCACATCCGAATACAGTGATGCTTTGTTTTGGAGCACTACATTTTGAAAACATTTGTGTGTTTGTTTGTTTTTTTCAGCTTGGTCAGCATACATTCAATTCTAGCTGCAATTTTACCAAATAATGTTGTTTTATGATTTATCCGATGATTTCCATAACGGTTTAATAAGAACTAAATTCAAAAGAATAAGTAATAAAATCAAAATCAAATCAAAACAATTTATCAAACTGTACGAACCCAGAAGACATTTGATTATAGATACCGGACCCAGATTTTGGAATAAGTTACATAACAGTTCAAAGGAATCTTCTAGGCCCATCACATTCAGATACATACAACAAAGTTGCTTTCTATACATACAATACTAGATATCAACTGAACTGCTCATAAAGTAACTTTCATACTCTCTACAAAAAAGAAAGAGTGAAAATGTTCACTCGTGAAGGAGTGAATGACAGAAAAGAATGAATTTCGTGTGAAACTGGAGTAAGTTTTGAGTGAAAGTTAATGTTCATTTTCATTTATTTTAGAGTGAAATGAACATTTTTCACTCAAAATTCACTCCAGTTTCACTCGACTCTCACTCTTTTCTGTTATTCACTCCTTCAAGAGTGAACATTTCACTCTTCTTTTTTAGAGAGTACTTCCCCCTGTCCTTGCGATGGAGTAACGACGTCTTGTTCACAGACCACTCTCTCTTGCTTCTTTACCCCCTCTCCTATCTCATTAAATACAGTTGTAGTGTTGCATTGTAACCATAAAGTTAGATTTTTCTGCTACAATATAGCGTCTTTTCATCGTGTGTGAATTCTTTTTGGTGTGATCAATCAGTGTTTGTATACATACTAGTATCGTTGCTACAGTCACCAAATCATCCCAATACACGGCTGCTCTTATTGCATGCATGTCTATGCCGTAAGATTTATTGCATTTTAATGTCGTATGTCTTGTGTATTTCAAAGGCATGGTATAGTTTTTGTTGAGATGTGGGATTCAGGTTTTAACTTTTTGTGAGATAATCAGAAACCTCTTGTGAAATACGACAGAGAATACAATTCTAAGAGGAATTCAAAGTTTTATGAAAACCGATTTTGAAATGGTTTAGATAATCCAAAAGCAAAATTGTCATAATGAAAGGTGAGCCCCTCCTCTTATTAGGACCTCTTTGTATTTGGATATCTCAGCCATTTTAAAATCAATTTTCATTAAAAACTTTGAATTCTTCTCAGAAATGGATGCTCTTTCATATTTCATGAGAGGTTTCTCATTATCTCACACCAAACTTGGAACCTGAAGCACCATCTCTACCAAAACTATATACTATCCCTTTAAAACAAGTACTAGCTGTAAAGTTTAATTTTTCCAATTTCACCTGAGACATATATATATCAGATATACAAGGCTCTAACTGCAACTCCGTGCACTATACTCGTCCTGGTTGCCTTACAGTATTTTTTTTTTTAGAGATCATTTTATGTTGTTTGTGTACACTGAAACAAAAACCCGCAAGCACATCTAGATATATGTTAATTTTAGGTACCTAAGAAACAAAAAGTGTTTGAATGTTTGTTTTTGTTTGTGTACGCTGAAACAAAAAGCCGCATGCACATAGAGATATATAAATGTTATTCTTAGATACCTGAGTACAAAAAACATGTTTGAATGTTTTTGGATTTTTTTTTCAAATTGAAAAGACGAGAAAGAGGTCATGTTAGAAGACACCAAAAGCACTGAAATATGAAAATAACTTGTAGCTGGAATCACCATTATACCCTGTTAATACATATATTTCAAAATTGATATTGTGATATGGGGGGGGGGGGGGACTCTTCATTTCAAGACATGAGTTTTGACAGTGAAAGTCCTTTACATCGTAACACTCAGCTACGAAGTACAAGCACGTTTTCTTCCTTCCTACTAAATAAGACGCATTACTTCAAGTGTTGAAGTAATTTGGACAACATTTATTTGAAGAGGTTTGATCATTCTCTACGAGAGCTTTCGTAACCATTCAAACGGCCATACTGCTTTGAATAGTGTCATCCATGCTTGAAAAAGAGGAATACTTTTGGTTTGGTCTTGTTTCTATTTCGATATTGTTGCAGGAAAAATTACACGTTCGGTTACTTGTTCATGGTAAGGGACTTTCCGAACACACGTTCGCCATTTACTTTCCAACAACAAACTCATTGTAGATTGCAAACGATAGGGCCTATTTATGATATTATTTGAGAAAAAGGACCGTAAGTTCTATGCCTGTGTTGCTGGATTTTTTTTTAATAGCCAGAATGTTATATCATTTTAAGGCATAATTTACAACGTTTTGTTCAACAATGATTATTGACTCACCTTACTGTGGGACAGAAGAAAGTAGGGCCTTTATAGTAAATGTATAGTTATACAAAATCAAGATCCGTAGGGGGAAGTGGTATAATGTACAGACATACGTGCCCGAGAATGTCTTTAATTGATGCTTTGTCAAATGAATATGAATTATGACATTTACGATAAAACGGCAGGGAGAGGTTGAGAAATAAGAGCTCTGGTAATTGCCTTGACACCGTCTGTGTATACAGACACTCATCTATAAAAAGTTTTCAAGAACACTTGTTATTTAACACTTATAATAGAGAACGAAACTGACGCATTAAGTAAACACTGAAACATGGCATATCCTTATCATTATTGGCAATGATTTTCATGCTGTTAGATGGCGTGTTTATTGTGGATGTTATTGAAGAAATGTTCATGAAGTTGGGCTCAAAGCAAGGAAATTTCCCCTTTGACCTACTTGAAATATCAAAGTAATCTGAGATGGACTCGTGAACTGATGATCGTGCTAATCCCTATTACAGTTTATCAACTGACAAGAGTGGTTTGTACTGTGTTTTGAGATCGGTATTAAAACAGACAAGCATGTGTACCTAAATATAGTGGGGGTGTTGATGATTTACAATCATTTTTCTTTTTTATTGAATCATTTTCAACAAATTTCGCTCAGATGGGGCTTCACGTTTGACCAAAAACTGCTTTTAATCGATAACCAACCCAACCCAAGCAAACTGGTTGTAACATTGCAAGATTACTAAATAGTCTGAACTTTTTTAGACCTACTTATTGATTATTGTTTATAATGATGTTGTTTAACGAAATGTTACGTTTTGATTAATGCACTTATTGCAGGCCTTAAATTGCTTTTTAGTGGATCACTCTTTTTTAATCCTTTTGTGTCAGCCTTACAAAGTAGGCCTATACATTCATGCTCTTAGTTATTCTTTTCACTAAGTATTGTATATTACATCTTATCGCATACTTTTTAATGTGTATTCACAATGTGTTATGTATTTCTTTTCAAAGTGACCAAGCAATGTGATGGTGTAGAATGCATACTTTCTATTTTGTTGTACTCTTTGTGGGATGTTGGATGCAAAATAAATGAAACTGAACTGAACTGAACTGAAAAAAAAAAAAACGGAAAAAAGACTCCCCAATCAAAGAGACACGACAAGGCATCTCTCTATATAAACGCATTATAAAACAATGCATTGCCACGCACCTCTTCAACAAACATATTTCACTTCTTGAGTAAAGGAAGTGATAGGCATATTTCCAGCGCTTTACTGTGAAGTGGTTCATCCGGTTTCATGCCTTTTGCAGAAGAACAAATATCTAGATTAGCAGATGTCTCCTTGATAACCCGCATACAAAAATTCTTCGACTTCCTTTGAAATGATTCTCTAGATGAGAAGACGGGAAAGGGAGAGCCCCACCCTAAAACCTGAAAGACCTCTGTAAATGGGTGCACGTCACGAGTATACGACACTAGGGAGTCATACAGCCCAGGAGCTTGACACTGAAAATAAAGCCATGAGTCTATTAACTAATACTGGGCAAACAATTAGCCCAATGAGTCCGACACTATATGCAAATAGGCAAAAAAGGGCCCATGAGTCCGACACAATAGGAAAACAAGGCCTAGCCTGGCATCCAGACAATCTGCTCATACTACTTTGCATCCCAGAATATCAGGGTCAAAAGAAGTACGACAAAACAGAAGTAGTGCAGGTTAAGATAAATGGTTGTTCCCACTACTTCGTCGCCGCAGAGGACGCATTTCGTGGAAGGAACTACACAGTTGGAAAAAGTCTCATTCACGGTATCATAGGCCTTTTTGCCTATAGTATGGGACTCGTACTGCGTGGACCTTTCTTTGCCTTCTGTCAGACTCGTGGCCTTATTTGAATATGAGTATATCGAGCTCAATGGAATGTATGACTCTTTGGCTGTTCAATGTGTCACTAATTTCATTTCATTTCATTTCAATTTATTTTCATATTTCTCACATATATCACAATATAAAGTAAATTGATACGAAATTTATACAGAACATGATTCAAAATAGAACTTCACCGGAATGTTCAAAAGTTTGTCTTGGTAAACACAAGGTCTGTATGCATGCGAGTTAAACTGAGATCATAATGGGAAAAATGGGATGGGGCCTGCGTAAAAGCAAGCTTGTATAGAGCCGCAGGTCCCGTGATAAAATCAGACAATCTCGAGCTCGCGGACCGTACACTGTAAAAACATCGGTGTTAGATTTAACACCACGGGTGTTAAATCTAACACCGATCAAACTTCAATAAAGGACCACACCCACAGGTGTTAAAAATGCACTGTGATGGTGTTGAAAAGTGTTCACCTGACACTTCGTGGTGTTAATTTGACACTGTACCTGGTGTTATTTTGACACTGTACTGGTGTTAATTCAAAAATGACACCACATGGTGTTGATTTGATATTTGCTGGTGTTAATATCAATGGTTTAACACCCGTCCAGCTTCAATAAGGGACCACACCAGCTGGTGTTACTTTGGTGTAAATTTATTTTCACATTTTTTCAAAAATCTAGTATTTTAATGTAAAATTCTTGATCGTCTTGTTTAAATTAAAAATCAACAAGAAGTGCAGTTACTAAGAAACTCTTCAAAAAAACAGTTTAAAATTTGGAAATGACACCCGTAGGTGTTAATTTAACACCATAAATGAGCACCGAAAATTTAACACCAGCTCGGTGTTCACTATTTAACACCGGACTTTTTGCAGTGTATGATTCGTGGGATGACCCATATAAAAAGTGCATGTTCTTATGGTGGTATATGACTTCGCGAAAGTGAATTGCTCTTTAGTTACTCTGGTAGTCTCAATATAAATGTGTATAATGGTATATTGACCCCCCGTTTGGCTACTATATGCAATTACCATTGCCATGCCATCGCCATCACTGTTGTTATTATTGGCAGTTTGACTCTAAAATATGATATAAAAAGAGTAACAATAATATTTCAACATACATTATGCTAATTCCTTTATACATCAAGACAGCACGCAGGAATCCCACCCACTCTTGGGAAGAAGGAAGTGCCTGTATTTAGTATAATGAGCCTCATGAAATATTTCCTTTATATTCGGCTCTATAGTTTTCAAAGAATTCCTACAGTGGGCACTGCTGATCTTTCAGTCACTATTGTAAATCTACATAATAATCGAGACACGCAACATTTCAGGTGCGATGCAATTTAAGACATAACTTGTATCTATGGAATAAAACATACAAAAAAACCAAACCAAAACAAAACAAAACAAAACAAAACAAAGCAAAACAAAGCACAACCGTGCATTGTTTTATCGCGCGCTTGTGAATTTGAAGTGTGTTCAATGACTCTTTTTTTTTTATGTGTGTACTATGTTCATTATTTATGTTTGGTAACCCAAATCACCCCTTTGCGGATTATCAACAAATCATATAATGTTGCCGTGGTAAACTTGAGTTTATTTTATTTCAATATCCCAATTTAAAATTGCATTTGTATATCCAATATCATCCATGCAGACTTCATGTTACCGACGCTTTTGCAAATCTTTTTTAAATGATAATATTTAACAACAGCATGTATAGAAAGTGGTAGAGTCGCAATTAGGCCTATGCCATTTTCTCTGATTGCAGTACACGTTTAATGACCTACTGTTCGTCGAAGGGGAAGAAGGCACCAAGAAAGAAAGAAAAGAGAAAGAAAGAAAGAAAGAAGACAAACAACAGAAGTTGAAGGAAATTAGAAAATGTTTAAAACCTAACTTGCATGGCACATGGTTCTTTCGATGTCTGGTCATCGAAACGAATAATGATGACATGTTAACCCGACAATGGGATTCTCACAGATAACTGATAAGCCTCGTACAAGGAAGTATTTACCTTCCATGATTACCCTAAAACATGATGTCTTTTGATCTTGGATCAAATTTCACATACACGACCTCTGTAAACGGGGGACGGTCGTAGACTCCTACTTTTCAATCTCTGCGTTCTCTTTTGGCAAGAAGTATAGTAGTTTTAGGACTTTTTTGGAGCTTTTTGTCACACGAATGTGCTTTTGTCTCACTCGGACCTATTTACCTGGTCACAAAGATGGATCTGACAAGAGAGTGGCGGTGTGTGTGGACTCTCGTCCTTCTTGTCACACTTTTTACCTGTGTCCTGTCACGTAAGTTGGTTGTATATTATTTTATCATACTACAATGTAAAGATTGTATAGTTTTATCGTATACAACAGTAGAAATCAGTTTAACCTTATCTAAATTTCTCAAGCAATAGGACTATAAAGGTTGTGAGTGAACATCACTTCGCATTTTCAGATTTTGCAGATACAGTAAATGCAATTATATCACATTTTGATAAATAAAAAAAAAACACGATTTCGATGTCACTTGCATATGTTTTGATGGCAATCAATGTAGAAGACTATTCTTGTATTCACGTCAATTGTGTATTTCATGTTTCATATAATTAAAAACCAATGTTGATTCAAATGATGTGAATCGTAACAAAAAGAAAGTCTACGGAAAGTTATGACACAATAATGTTCACACATTTTGAAAATATCTTGAGTAGTATCCCCTTTAGTGTCTCTTTGAAAGTATCTCTTCTAATCTCAAGACTGAAAAAAAAGCACAACATGAATTCAATTCAATTCAATTCAATTCAATTCAATTCAATTCAATTCATTTATTTTCATGCTTCTCATTTATGAATATTACAACAGAAATGATAATACAAGTTCTTTTACCTTGCAAAAAATGTGCAGAAAACATGGTAATAACACAGCAGTTGTAATGATAACTGGTAAAAATCGAAATGGGGTTGAACAAAGAGAAGTATGACGGGATGTACATGAAAGCTAGCTTGTTTGGCTGTAAGACCCGAGTAGTCAGTGTTTGTGAAAAAAAGAAAGAATGGAAAGAAGATAAGACCAGGCCATTTAATGGTACCAAAAAGAAAAACGGGGTATGCCTATGTGATAAAAAAGGACAAAAAAATATATACTAAATGTGAACCATTACTGTGACCGAGCTATCATTCGTTTCTGGAGTAGAACATGATTTGCATGTAAAACATACTTTGGTATACACTATAAACTGTTGTTGCATTAAAAATATCACAAGGTTATGTTCAGTAAGACACAAAAAAATAACATGTAAAGCTATTAAGTCATTTGGTGCCTGCCGTTAAACTCTTGGTAGAAAGTGAGAGAGAGGTAGACTTTGGTAGAGGGAAGGAGGAAGAGAGGGAAACGAAAGTAGAGTGTATAATTGCTAATGATGAATTCTGAGAACCTAACGGCAAAGCCCAAAATGCAATCTGCAGCGTGTTGACAAGAATGTTTGATCGGACAATAACATACCACAATATTACATGATATATTACAAATTATTCATTGTCTGCAAGAGATGCACTCAATAAGGACTCTTTTAATTTGAGTTTGAAGGAATATAAAGAGAAGCCGCTTGTTATTTCGAGGGAGAGGTCATCCCAGTATCTGGGGCCTTTACATTATCGTTTTTTAGCGAAAATTGTACGTGGAAGTACGTGGAAGGTGAATGCGTTACTTTGGCGGGGATACAGTGGCGTATCTAGGGAAAACGGCACCCGGGGCAAGCGCGAAAATTGCGCCCCTAATTTCTGCAAAAGTGTTCAACTCCAACCCCATCCCGGTAGGGACTTTAAACAAAGTCCACATGATATGCTTTTTCAAGCACTTAAAAGTGGTCTTTTTGAGGCTGATTTAAATGTAATGAATTTTGATAAATTTTGGCGAGCGAGCGCAGCGAGCGAGCCGAAAATTTTTGTATTTCAGCTTACAAAACATAGAATTCTTGTCATGTTTTTGCTTATCAAATCTTACAATTCTAATCAAGATATAGTGACGGCCTTATAGATAACGATTTATACCAACAAACTGAGGACTTTAAAAAAATACTCTAAATTAGTGCGCGCGAGTGAGCCGAAATTTGTATATCTCCGCGGCATCGTCACGTTTTCTTCTTATGTCTTTTCAGCTTACAAAACATGGAATTCTTGTCATTTTTTTGCTTGTTAAATCTTACAATTCTAATCAAGATACAGTGACGACCTTATAGATAACCATTTATACCAACAAACTGAGTACTGGAAAAAAGTACTATAAATTAGTACGAGCGAGTGAGCCGAAATTTGTCATCATTACGTTTTGTTCTTATCTTTTTTGATTTTTTTGAACCCCCCCCCCCCCCGTATGTTCGAAACCGTTGGCGTCCTCTTTTGATCCAATCGGCGATCGCTCCAGAACGAATGAAATTGCAGTCGCTGCTCCGTGTAACATTTTTCCTGCTAAATATAAAATGACATGTGTGAACACAATAGACTTTGTCATTTTGTCCGCGTCATCATCACGTTTTGTTTTTACTTTCTTTTATCTATAAATTTTGGCGAGCGAGCGCAGCAAGCGAGCCGAAAATGTTTGTATTTCAGCTTACAGAACATGGAATTCTTGTGTGAACACAATAAACATTGTCATTTTGTCCGCGTCATCATCATGTTTTGTTTTTATGTTGTTTGATTTGGTTTTCTGCCCCCCCCCCCACCATTCTCCCCCCCCCCCCTCCTCCCCCCCCCCCTCCTTCCGGGCGATTTTTTTTTTCTTCTTCTTCTTTTCATTGTTCTTTTCTTCTTCTTCTTCTTCATTTTTTTTCTTCTTCTTCCTCTTTTTTTTTTTCGTTTTTTTGCGCCCCCAAGGAGTGGCGCCCGGGGCACGTGCCCCCCTTGCCCCCCCCCCCCAGATACGCCACTGCGGGGATAGGATAATTATGAATCAAATAGTTTTTCCTGAACATGAGAGTAGAAACATGCGAGCTAATCCACTCCATGTCTACTTGTTTTAAAAGAGTAACGTCAAATAAACTGTGGTAAAAGTTTCTTTAACGTTTTACAATCAGAAAGACTGCTAGGGAATCTTTAATATTTAATTCTATGTTTGAACAAATAGTGACATCAATAAAGATTTAAGGCCCAAGTGCATAAAGCCTTGCAATGATAGATGATTGCGACTTACAGTCGGCGGTGAAATTTTCGTCACCATTGTCTGACATGCTCTATTCGGTTGTGCGTTGTCCGGCTGCCACCATGGTAAATACAATTTCAGTAAATTGCAATTACTTTGAAGTGCTTTTGACAACAGATTTAAGGAAGAGATTAAAAATGTTTCTGCCTCACAGCCCCCTATTGATATACATAAAATGTTCACATATTTAGACCTATATGTAGTGATGAGTTGAACAGGATAAAATAGTATTCTTCGGGTCAAATGTTTGTTTTAAAGCTCTCATACATTGCAATTATGACTTTCTAAAATGCAATGATCGATAAAAACTCCCAAAACAATCTTCTATAGCTTGAAAAAAAGTGAGGAAGTCTTCTTTACGCAAATTGCCAGTGATATTCGCCGTAATAAAACACTCAAGATGAGTTGCCACGTCATATTCAAAATGGTATTGACTAATCATTCAAACAGAGTATTATCGTTTGAGAAATATCACATATAAACGTTGTGGAATTGTGAATTTTCATCTCTTTTCACCTCAACTGTGACGTTGGTCGAAGATGCTAGTCAAATATTGCGAATTACTTGCGATAAAGCTACTGATGTCAAACTCTGCCATTGGTTTGTTCAAAGGAGTATTGCAAAATTATTGTCCTTAGTCGATAGTTTAAAGTATTCAAAATTCTCCCTCAATATGGTCGAGTCAGTTGAAAACAAGGAACAGGCCATGGCTTAATGATATAATATCATAAGAATACTAATCATACCAATCCACCACATTATTACTCACATAATGTTATACTTATAGACGGGGCATACTTGATATTCAATTCATTTCAGTTCAATTCAATCTGATTCAATTCAATTCAATTCAATTCAATTCAATACAAATTTATTAATCTATTTCATTCTCATTTTTCTTCCAACAAAACATAACACAAAGTAAATATTGTTACCTAATGCGTTCCAAAATCATGGTCTGTCTGTATAAACTTATTTTGTGCTAACATAGACCTCAACGTAGGTAAATGATGTTCTCGAGATATCTCTGCTGGGGTGTTCATGAATGCACAAGAACTTATGAAACATTTAAATGTAATATAAGGCAAATAAAGTCCCGTTTTCTTTCTTTGAAATTAAACATAAACTGATCTGTTAGAAAATGATAAAAATCGTTTGCTCTTAAAAATTTATTCTCGAAAATATAACCGATCTGCGTGAGATTGTACAGAAGAATTAAATATAACACGGACTGTTTTACTTTTCCAGAAGATGTAATCTGCCTGGCAGACTTTGATTGTCGTTCCCCTAAACCCAGAATTTGTAGAATGAATTTAGGGGGGAATAAAGCATAAGTAACGGCGTAATTGGGAGGTGAAACTTAACTGTATTGATAACATCATTACCTGAGATATAATTTTCCAGATTTTGTTAGCAACAGGACATTACCAGGAGAGTTTGTCATTAAAAATCATTCCTATATTGATATGTTGAACATTTTCCACAGGAAACTCAAAGAAAACATTATTTTTTCTTATTTTTTTATTTTATTCAACTTCCATATTCCACATTCCATATTCAGGTTTCATATTCCATTTGATTTCGGAGTAAAATATATATAACATAACATTCAATTTTAGACATAATTTCACAAATGTATAAGGACATGTAATAAAATGATGTGTAAATATGAGGAACCTATTAAACAGCAATGCTTGTAGGATGTAGGTTCCAAAGAAATAATATAAGCGTTTAGTACTAATTTAGTGCTAATTACGAAAGATGACGAAACACAAGCGAAAATCGATATGTCGAGATTATAATAAACTCTACGGAATGTACAAAATAGTTTATGATGTTCAAGGTAAAACTCAGGGATTCAATGCTCCATGAAATTGCACTATTAGTCAAAGAAATGTGGTCAAATGAAGTCACCCGAGCGAGGCATCATTGCGAATAAGAACAGATATATCAAAATGGTCACAGCAAGTAACTATACATAAGATTTAAAAAAAATTTGGCATTTAGATTTTGCTTAAAGCAACTTAGAGAACTTGATTGCAGCCGAACAGAATCTAACTCATTCCAGAAAGAAGGACCGGTAGAAGCAATTGTCTTAAGGGCTAAAACTGTACGAACGGGGGAAAAGTGATATGATCCACTTTGTCTTGTAGGGTAATTATGAATTTTACTGTTTTTAACAAACATTGAGGAAAATAAACTAGGAAGATCGCCAATGCTCAACTTATACATAAAAATTCCAACGTGGTACAAATACAAATCAGAAACTTTTAGTAATTTACTGGAAACAAACAGTTTCATTTGTATGATCCAAAAAATGTGCACGATTTATAATCCGCAAGGCCTTTTTCTGAATCAAAAATAACGAATCGATTTTAGTCTTAGAGCAATTCCCCCAGGCCAATATTCCGTAATTTAAGTAAGGTAATAATAGAGTTGAATAGAGGGAATGCAATATTGGCTTGGTGAAGAGGTACTTCAATTTGTGAATAACTCCAACGTTTTTACACAACTTACATAAATAGTCAACATGAACCTTCCAAGAAAGATTACTATCAATATAAATACCTAAACATTTTGTTGAATCTATTTGATTTAACTGCAAACCATTCACTAATACTGGACCTGGAAGAAACTTTATTGTATTACTAAAGACCATATAATTAGTCTTGTTTATATTGAGCGATAATTTATTCGCCTGTATCCATTCAAATACCAGTTGCAGTTCGTTATTCACAGAATCAAGCCACACATAAGGATCTGAGTGAGAATAAAAAAGACTTGTGTAATCTGCAAACAGAAGAAAAGACAGCAGAGAGGATGAGTTGCGAAAGTCATTAATATAAAGAATAAATAAAAGAGGACCTAAGAGGCAGCCCTGTGGGACGCCACAGCAAATCGAACTTATTTCTGAGTCATGGTTATTCACAGTAACAAACTGAGTTCTTTGCTTCTGAACCACTCCAAGGCCTTTCCACGAATGCCGTATTGATTTGATTTGTACAAAAGTATTTCGTGGTCTATTGTGTCATAGGCCTTGGAGTAGTCCAGAAATAGGCCGACTGTATGCGACTTTGAATCTATAGCTTTCGCAACTTTCTCTACAAGTAATAATACTGCATGAGTGGTTGCATGTTTTTTCTGGAATCCGAATTGATTATCAGCTAAAATATCACATTCATATAAGAATTTAAGTAAACGGTTATAAACCACCTTCTCGAGTATTTTAGAAAAAGAAGACAGTAATGATATTGGTCGATAATTTCCCAACTCATCCTCTCTACCCTTCTTATAGATTTGTAGAACTTTGGCAATTTTCATTTGACTGGGCACAGTGCCAGTAAGTAAAGACAAATTCAAAATGTGGACTAATGGTGAGAGAATTTAATTTTTAATACATTTTATGAGATGATTAGAAACTCAACCGTGACCTGCACTCTTCTTGGGGGAAAGGGAATTAACAGTATCTAAGACCCCTGCTTCAAGTACAGGGAGAAAAAAAAATAAAGGCTGAGGATTGGAATTTAGTAGATATGAGTGGAAAGGTCTGTGTGCAGATGAAATGTTGCGTGACAAGTTTGGACCAATATACACAAAAAAAAAGAAAGAAAAAGAAAGAAGAATTAAATATGCTTCCGCAATTTCTCCATCATCTGTTATATTCTTGCCTTCACAGACAATCTTATCAATTACACTTTTATTTTCATGTTTATGAATTACATTATTAATTATACACCAACTAGATTTTACATCTGACTTATGCTGTTCAAACGAGGAACAAAAATAATCCTTTTTCGCTTTACGTAACAGGGATGTAAGGGTATTCCGATACTTGATGTACTTTGATTTATTCAAAGCTGTATTATGTGATTTGTATCTGTAACAAAATTATTTTTCTTGTTTATGGATCTGAGTAAGGCTTTAGTTATCCAAGGTGAACGTGGAACTGTTTCATAATTTTCTCTTTGATTTCTCAGTGGAAAATGTGAGTGAAATAAGGGTAACAAAGTGTTCATAAATCTCTTATACGCATCGTTCGGGTCAATGGAATCAAAGACTTCATTCCATTCCATTGTGGATAAACTGTGTTTAAACAGCTGAATATTATAATCAATAGAGGTGTAACATATTTAATGGTAAAAATGGTATGGTATTAGTCCCACTAAACAAATTATATGAATTTTCTGAAAATCAAGTGATAATTTGTTAGCTCTTATGTATTGCAATCCACCAATTCCATATTTGTGACCATGCACCTCAAAAGATACAAAAAGTCGCCAGACATGAGTTTTTAGTTAAGACCATATTCTGAAAGAGCAGACCTTATGCTTTAAAATGATGTATAACTCAAATCAAATGGACTCTCCTAACCTATCTAAATATTGGAAATAAAGCACAAACTCAGGAAAAGTGTGAACTGAGAAAAGAGGCTCTGAAGTACAGTGTCTATTCAAGCGCTCAATCTTTACCAAACCGTGCTGGCTGTGCGATGAAAAAAAAAAAAAAAAAAACAGGAAGTAAATCACCAGAGTAGCAACAATGAAGGGGTTATTAGATTAAACTGAAATCAAGCATGCCTTATTAACACATTCTGTCCATAATTGATGCTAGTGCAGTAGCACTATCCTTTCAAAAGTTATTAGAGTTGAAAGTGAAGAGTGTGGACAAGGTTTTTTTTTTATCAACGAAAAAGGGATTCCAAAGACACACCTGATCACACTATTCTACCAAAAATGTTCGAGATAAACTGCTAAAAAAACACACTTTCCTGCCCGTTTTATGATACCAAATTTTAGCTTAATGTAAAAGAAAACCCGCTCTTTCAGAAAATATGAAAAAGTCAAGTTCAGCTAGGTTGACCCATTTCACTTATTTTCAGTCCTCACGCAAAATCAGTATGTGCGACTTTATGTTCGTTTTGAGGTGCACGGTCACATTTATTCTTTCGCAAGCCTGGGATGCTTAAATTGTGTGAACAAATTCTAGTATAATCATCAAAATGTATGAAGGACATCATGTCGTAAGATATGATGTATGATTCTGAACATTTAAGCATTTAAGCATTTAAGCATTCTGAACATTTAAGCATGGGTTATTGCATATTTCTCTATCTCTTTCTTTTCATGAGCATATAATGAAGTATTTGATAATTGATATGTCCACCACCCGCAATGACCAGCCGCCATCTCCTCCTCATACTGTTAACTAAAGTTTGTACTTGGCGCTGCTCAATGTTGGCCCATGCTCTCTGCAAGATGCGCTGAAATTCTTGCAGTGAAGTGTCATCTTTCAACTTCTTGCTCGCTTTCCACTTAATGATATCCCAAAGATTCTCTACTGGATTACAGTCAGGGGATCTTGCAGGCCACTCCATACGTTCGATGTCATTTCCCTCAGCAAACTGATCTACAACTTTAGGGCATGATGCAAAATGCCCACAGGCACATTAATGTGATCAACCTAAATTGGAATTACAAATCACATGGCTTCTGCCAATATTTTCATATTGAGAAGGCCTATTGTTCAAAAAGTATGCATAACATCTGTTTAACAGGGAAACACATTGTACCTGAAGAAATTCCTGAGAATTACACAATTTAAAAAGATCATTTGATAACTTACATAGGAAATGTATACAATATGCTTCCTATGGCCTAAAGTGCAACTTTTTTCCCCATGCATTTAAACATAAAATGCAATTTTTTTACACCAATAATGATATCTGGTGGCAATGATATGCCATTCATGTTATGAGTAATGAAATTCCCTATCCATTCCCGTTAGAATTATGAAAATCGGTTGAATACTTTTTGAGATATATCCAAAAATGTTAGGGGGGAACTTACTTTTTTTGCTGAGTGTATATATATATATATATATATATATATATATATATATATATATGAATATACAACGTATTGTTTACGATTGGACCTTCTAGGCCCTGAACAACTCCAATGCCTTTCCATATATTCCATAATGATACAGTTTGTGATGTCCAGGAAGATGCCTACCGTGTGCAAGGTGTATACAGATCTATCGAGAGCAAGTACACTTTTTGAGGGGTTTTAATGAGGGGAATATAAAAGACAACAGAGCATCGTTACTACTATGTTGTTCTCTAATAATAAGTTGGAAATCTGAAATTATTTTTTTTTTTCGTGAAAGAGGTTGTCCTAATGATCTCCTTAAAAATGATTTTTGTTAAAAGTTCCGAGGTTGAAGAAAATAAGGAAATTGGTTGGTAATTCCTGACGTTTGTATCTGTTACCTTTCCTAAACAGAGAAATAATCTTTGTAATTTTCATCGCATCAAGGACATCGCCTTTTCACAAAGATTATCTAAAATTATGAACTAACGGATCAGCTATGTTCTTAGTAACGTCTTTTAAGAATGCCATGATCAATGCATTTTATCCACAACATTTCTTATTTGGGATATCAAACATATCACATAAAATATGATTTCTCTAGAAAATCAGGTGATAGTTTCGCCGAATATTAAGTTTTTATAATCACTGATGTCCACATCAATGCTAAAAATGACCCTGAACTGAGTACTGATTATTGTTGAAGACAATAGACTGACACTTTTTTTTTTCTGTTGGCTTGAATTACTGTTCGGTCCTGACAGTCTATATAGTGGAGGTGTAACATGACCTGTATGGTCAGGCACATCGCAAAGCTTGGGAGGAGCTTTGATTGAAATGTTTCTTCTACGCCAGTATTGGTTGTGTTATATACAGTGTATGCAGTAATCTACGTTTGTGCACAATTGGCCTGCCGTAGTTGTCTCGGCCACGGCAATAAACCAGATCCAAACCTCATCCGAATCGTCTACGGTTCCCCCTTTTATTTACTGGCGTGGTGGCAGCTGGATGCGAATTTAACGCCACTAATTTGCTCTACCCTAGTCCAAGAGAAAGGAGAATCTCGCCTGATATACGCAGGAGTAGGCGTTCTGTTGTAATTTACAGTGATAATTCGGGTGACGTATTGTAGTATTTGGGCGATTTATAGTGTGTAGTCCCATGTGGTGATATGCACGTTGCATCAACAAAGCGATGCGCCGCCGTGGCCGGGTCCACCGGCTCCCCGTCGATGCAGCGACGCGCAGCCCCGGCCGCTGAGGCACCCAAGCGGGGGTGTCCCGCGGGCCAGCAGGTTGGCCTTGGCCAGCAATCCGCGTTGTCAGACGCGACAAAACGTGAACCTCCACACTTCCCTGCTACAGGGCAAGGGAATGATAATCAGGTCATACAGGTTGAAGTTCGAAGTGGCTCTGTCTGTAGTCTGATCAGTGAAACTGCAGCTGATATGCTTGGTTTAGAAATCCTTGTCGATGGGTCTGGATATGAGGATTACATTGATGTACCCCTTGGTCACTCAGGTGATCTTCCAGAGCTTGATATTGTTGGTATTGTTTCGTGTACATTATACCACTATGAGTGTGACTTGATGTTTAACGGTTTCGTTGTGGATGATCATGTGATGAATGACGGTGTCGATGTGCTCGCAGGTGCAGATTTCATGGAGCAAAATGATATTGCTGTTCGTCCCTCGAAAGGTCAGATTATGTTTGGAGATGATACTATGTACACTTACAGTATCAGCGATCGATCCGCTGGCTATGATTCACATAACACTCATCACACACAAGCCGTTCATGTCAGTGTAATGGAGAAAGAGATACATGCGCATGATCACAATGAGTTTGAGTGTGAGATGGAAAATATAGAGGATGCTGAAGCAGAGTGTAATTCACACAACATGCAGCCAGAAGGTGTTGGTGTGGGATTAATGGTGAAAGAGGCAAAAGTGCAAGATCCAGGGTTTGAATGTGAGATGGGGAATACGGAAGATGAAGTAATAGAGTGTGTGTTACTGAATTATGATGATGGACAGAGTGAGATCATTGCTGTGGACAAAGGTAATTGGTTTGAGTGTGAACAGAAATATGGGACAAATTTTGACAGTGATTCATGGACTTTTGTTCCTGCAGGTGTGGTTGGCATTGAAGTCTGTGGTGTTGAGAGTCCCAATATGGCTATTCCTTCCACTGAGCCAAGCTCTGTTACTCCCTCCACTGAGCCCAGCTCTGTTCCTCCCGCCACTGAGCCTAGCTCTGTTCCTCCCTCCACTGAGCCCAGCTCTGGTCCTCCCTCCACTGAGCCCAGCTCTGTTCCTCCCTCCACTGAGCCCAGCTCTGGTCCTCCCTCCACTGAGCCCAGCTCTGATCCTCCCTCCGCTGAGCCCAGCTCTGTTTTTCCCTTCACTGAGCCTAGCTCTGTTACTCTCTTCACTGAGTATAGCACAAACATTTTCATGGGCAATACAAACCCTCACGCTGACATTGACAATACATTCACAGACACTTCACAGCAACCACGAGTGCATTCACACATACACTCACAGTCTAACAACCACGGTCAATACACTCCCATTGACAATTGGTATTGTCAGGATGAAACATGTATTTCCTTAGGTTTCCAAGCATGTATCGACAGATCACGATAGTTGTTGTTTTTTTATTACAGAGAACAGTGTAAGCTTAGATCAATGGAAGTATGATAGCCAAGATATGGTGGGTTTGAAAATTTGCGTAGTTGTTTGTTTATCGTATGCAAATCAGTAGACCATATGTAAACAGCTGACACGCGACCACATTCCGTGCGCCGTGGTCTGTATAGGACGTACTGTAGTGTCGTACATTCGGTATGGGAGGTTATGCATTGTATAGTGGAGAGATTGGTAAGGTAGACGTGCGGGGAATTAGATAGAGCCGAGGGGAGAGGAGAAGCAGATAGGCAAGTCAGCTCTCATCATGGACAATGACTGTGACGCTCGTTGTGCTAACGGTTTACCAGTGGAGGTCGGTGAGCTCTCATCGAAGACAATGATCGTGACGCTCGTCGTGCTGTGCTGAGGGTTTAGCAGTGGAGGTCGACGATCTGGATCCGGCTGGGGAAGGACGGACGATGTCGAGACGTTTTGTGGGGACATCCTGCGAACACAGACAGTGCTGTATTGGACGTGTGGTGTATTAGAGGCTGCGTGTATTGGTATAGCCAATGCAGACGTCGACTACAGTATCTAAGTTGAGTGCTCACACTAACGATAATTTTTATGTGATTGCATAGACTTAATGCCAAGCTCCTTCACAAGGCATTACCCTGTTGTAGAATTTACACATGAGTAAATAAACAAAGTGGTGTCAAACGGTCAGTCAAACATTGATTTGTGTGCACGTGAATTCATAATCGTGTTTACATCATGGGCCTATTAAAGTTTTAGTGTGGCTGTGTAGCTATAACGGTAGTTATTATTGCCATTAGTAGATGAACTAGCAGGTATAAAAAAAAAATATAACTACAGAGTGACAAGGTGCAAGGTCACTATGTGACAATTTTGGAGGTCCCACCGAGACCTGCTAACGTTAGATCTATGTTAGGTGGTGTAAGACACAGCCATAGGCTGGTAAAGAAAATTAAAGGCTTCCGTATCATGTGGTTGATTTAAGGTGCTATGTAGTTGAGCATGGTATTGTATGCAGTGTATGCATGTATTAAGGTGTGTACTGGTTAAGAGTAGACCTGGTTGAGGTTGTGTCGAATTCGCAGTTAAAAGTCTGAGCGGAGTATTCAGTGAATTGTTGTGAATTGGGAGTGGATTTTTCTCCTGGTTGATGTTCTTTTGGTTGGCTGTTGTTGGATGATACGATGGCAACTCCAGAACAAATTAGAGACTTTGCCACCCTTGGTAGGGAACTTGGTTACTCCGGTGGAGAGTTGAATAGTTTCGTGAATGCTCGTTGTGATGAGGCTGCAGAGAAAATGCGGGCTGAGGAAAGAGCCAAGGTCCGGGAACATGAAATGAAAATGGCTGAAATGAGATCGACAAATTCCAGTAGTAGTACGCATGTGGATTTGAGTGGTTTGCACTTGAAAATAGGCAAGTTTGACGAGAATCGGGATAGGTTCGATGCCTATATCAACAAGTTTGAGTTGTTTGCTGACAGTCAGAAGATCCCTACTGAATTCAAGGCCTTATATCTGATTTCAAATCTGAGTGGCAAAGCCCTTGAAGTGGTGAACAGAATGGAGCCTGCTGATAGAGATGATTATGCAAGAGTCAAACAGGAGTTGATGGTGCATTTTCAGTTGACTGAAGAAGGGTATCGCAGGAAGTTTAGGACTGCACGGCCAGAGAAAGGAGAAAGGCCACATCATTTTGCGACGAGGCTCAGAGGGTATCTGGTGCAGTGGATTGAGTTGTCAGGGATCGATGAAGAGTATGATAAGTTGTTTGATCTAGTCCTACGGGAACAATTTTTGAATAATTGTTCAAAGGAAGTGGTGGCATTTTTGAAAGAAAGGGATTGTGATTCAATGGAGGTGGTCAGTAAGAATGCTGATGTGTATGTAAATGCACATGGTGTGCACACATTTGGACAGCAATCAAAGACATCTGATCAGAATCAGAAATGGGGAGGTTCAAAGCCCTCACAAGGTGGTGTGAAAAACACACCAGGCAGTCCGAAACCCCCACAGCGCCCATTTGAAGTGAGGGGAAGGAATCAGCCATCACAGGGTAAGAAAACCCAGTACGGGGCTGGGCGCGGAGATGGCCCGAGGGGTTGTTATCAGTGTGGGAGTCCTACACATTTGAAGAGGGATTGTCCCATGGTGCGTGTGAAATCAGCTCAAGCAATGGTTGGTACAGAGGTGCTAACTGAAGGATCAGAAATGACACGGTCAAACATGGATGCTAGCACGCCGTCAGCTGGCAGTCCAGGAAACTCAATAGGTAGTTTGAGGTCAAATGACGGGGGTGGCAAACAGCCACAGGCAACAGGGCAATCAGCTGCGTGCATGCCTGTTGGAAATCATGTGCCCATGGACGGGTATCAGAAAGTTGAAAAGCTGGGAATGGCTTACGGACAAGTAAGTGCGATGATGAATCGTATGCCAGTTGTTTCAGGCAGGTTATATCCTGGTGAAGTTCCAATTTCAGTACTCCGTGACACAGGATGCAGTACATGTGTTGTTAAGTCCAGACTGGTTGAGAGACATCAGCTGACTGGGAAGTGTCAAACAGTGAGGTTGATTGATGGAATAGTCAAGCAATTTCCAGTCGCCAAGGTAGAGTTAGACTCTCCATATTTTTCAGGTGAGATTGAAGCATTGTGTATGCCGGATTGCTTGTGTGAAGTGATTGTTGGGAATGTCACTGGTGCACGTGAGCCCAATGATCCAGATTTGAAGTGGGTGCCCAGAGGGGGCAAAGCATTGAGTGACGATGCTGATCAGGAGGATGATGGTGGTAGATACGTCATTGGAGATGGTGAGCAAACTGTAGATACCAGGGTTGATGGCGTTAATAAGGAAGAGGTTGACAATCTTTCTGAGGTGAAAGAAGATGATCCACAGGTGATGGCAGTCGAAACCCAATCTCAGAAGGAAGACCAGGTGTTGGGCGAGACAGAGTGTTCAGTCAGGAATGATGACAGTGGAGTGCCAGCTGTCATGGCTGTGGAGACACGGGCCCAAAAAGCACGCAGTACAAAACCCAAGAAGGGGTTAGTTGTGGTCGATTCGGTCAAAGTCGCAGATCCGCCAGAGTTTCGTCAGAAACAGAAAGATGACCCCACTCTTCGAGCATCGTGGGATAAGGTTGGTGTGACTGATAATTCCAGGTATCTGTTCCGGGTAGATCAAGGTTGCCTATTGAGGCAGGAAAGAGATCCGCAAAACCCGACAGAGGGGATTGGCCCAAAACTTGTTGTGGTGCCAAAGGAATATCGTGCTGATATCATGCATTTGGCACATGAGTCATTGTTTGGTGGTCACTTAGGGATCAACAACACATTGTCAAAGGTAAAGACACAGTTCTTTTGGCCGGGCATGTATGAAGACATTGCCAATTTCTGCCGATCATGTGATGTATGTCAGAAGACCATCAGCAAAGGCAAAGTACCCAAGGTGGAGTTAGGTAGACTACCAACAATCGAGGTACCATTTCAGCGTATCGCCATCGATTTGATGGGGCCGTTCACTCCCTCTGAACGTGGTCACACCTACATATTGACAATTGTAGATTATGCCACGAGGTATACGGAAGCGATTCCGTTGAAGTCAATAACGACAGTCGATGTCGCAGAAGCACTGGTGACAGTGTACAGTCGAGTGGGTATACCGCAAGAGGTTATGTCTGACCTAGGACCCCAATTTGTCTCTGACTTGATGAAAGAAGTCTGCCGGTTATTGTCAATCAAGCAGTTGACGAGTTCCCGATACCATCCCATGTGCAACGGGCTAGTGGAACGGTATAATGCTGTGGTGAAATCGTCTTTGAAGCGGTTGTGCACAGAGGAGCCACGCCAATGGGATAGGTATCTTCCTGCCCTTTTGTTTGCTTTGCGAGAGGCACCAAGCTCAAGCCTGGGTTTTTCTCCATTTGAATTACTATACGGTCGGCATGTGAGAGGACCCATGGAGGTTTTGAGAGAGCTGTTGACAAACGATGCTGTCGAGCCAGAAAGAAAGAGTGAGTATGAGTATGTCATCGAGTTGAGAAAGAGACTTGTTGAGTCATGGCAGATGGCACAGGAAAATTTGAAGCAGTCGGCAAAGCGGTACAAGACCTACTATGATCGAGGTGCGAAGAAACGGAAGTTGAAGATCGGAGACAAAGTCTTGGTGTTACTGCCGACGGAGCAAAACAAGCTCTTGGTTAAATGGAAAGGGCCATATGAGGTGGTCGGTGCCAAGTATGACTATGACTACGTAGTGGATGTAGATGGCGTGAAAAAGACATTCCACATAAACATGCTCAAGCGATACTTCAGCAGGGTAGCAGAGGAAGAAACTGCTGGAAGTTGTTTCGAGGTGTGCCATGATGGTGGTGTAGATGAGTTGTGGAGTGACGAAGGCATGGAAAACAACGATGATGTGTTCACTGAGATACCAGAAATGCCTTGTCCGATTCAGAGAGAGTTCGTTGAGGATGTACAGCTGGATGTTTCCCTAGACGAGGTGAAACAAGAGCAGATCAGACGATTACTGTGCGAGTATCAGGATGTGTTCACAGATGTACCAAAGAAGTCAAGTATTGCAGAGTGCAAGATACACTTGACCACAGACGAACCGGTGCGGTCACCACCATACCGCGTACCCCAAGCGTTGCAAGGTGAAATCCAGAAGGAGGTTGAGATGATGGTGAAATTGGGTGTTATTGAACCATCTGACTCTCCCTATGGTCATCCGATTGTGATGGTAAAGAAACCGGATGGAACCAACCGTTTCTGTATCGATTTTCGGCGCCTTAATAAGGTTACGGTTTTCGATCCTGAGCCGATGCCGGTGCAGCAAGACTTGTTTGCGTCACTTGCAAAGAGCAAGTATTTCAGTAAATTGGACTTATCAAAGGGATACTGGCAGCTCCCTTTGAGAGACTCAGACAAGGCCAAGACAGCATTTCTGACACCGATAGGACAATTCCAATTCAGATACATGCCATTTGGACTTGTCACAGCAGGGGCCCAATTCACGAAGATGATGAGAAAGCTGCTATTGGGTGTTCCCAATGTGGTGACCTATATTGACGATGTGTTGGTGCACACAAACTCGTGGGAGGAACATGTGACCACACTCTCAGCCGTGTTGAGTAGACTGCGGGAGGCCAACTTGGCAGCTCGACCAACCAAGTGTGCGCTGGGATTTCAGTCCATAGAGTTCCTTGGCCATGAGGTGAGTGAGGGGATCCTACAGACGAGCGAACGTCTCACAAAGAAGATTGCCGAGGCCCCAAGACCGGTGACCAAGAAGCAGGTCAGATCCTTCCTAGGCCTTACCGGCTATTACCGGGATTTTATACCCAACTATGCCGATGTGGCATTGCCCCTCACAAATCTCACGAAGAAGGGAAGTCCCGAGAAGGTGAAGTGGGGAGAAGGCGAAGAACAAGCATTCCTCGGAATGAAGAAGAGCTTGATCAAGCCACCCATTCTGCACCTACCCGATGAGACCAAGGTATTCAAGCTGAAGGTCGATGCCTCAGACACTGGCCTAGGTGCTGTTCTAATGCAAGAACGGAATGGCGAAGACTTCCCAGTGGCTTACGCAAGTCGGAAACTCCTTCCGAGGGAATGTCGTTATGCCACTATCGAGAAGGAGTGTCTTGCGATTGTTTGGGCCATTCGCAAGTTCGAGTTCTATCTGTGTGGCCGGTCTTTCGAAGTACACACAGATCACAAGCCGTTAACGTACATACAGGCGAAGAAAATGCACAACAAAAGAATCATGCGATGGTGCATGAGCCTACAGGAGCACAGGTTCAGGCTCGTCTCTGTAAAGGGCAAAGACAATGTGGCTGCAGATGCCATGAGCCGCCTAGTGTGAACCTACAACACAGAGTAGACGGTCAAATTCAAATGGAACATAGTAAAGCCAAGATAACCAATTCTGACAAAACATTTTTTTTTTTTTATATACAGTGTTTATTGCATATATCTTACGTCAGTACAGTATTATAAGATTTTTCTTCATGTTACAAAGATGCATTATCATGGAAGTCTACTTTAAATGTACAGGCAACATGGTTGGCTGTAGACAGGTGTTAATATGGACATATACATGAAAAAAAAATCAATAAGTTCAGTAACTCCTTTGTACATGTTTTGTTTGCTAAGAACAAAATGCGCAAAGCAAAGAATATGATACTTGTTTTTATTTCTGTTATTTCTTTCAGCGTTGCGACAAGACTACACCCGCACTACATCAACGTCGCTATTGATTAGGTGTAGGGCAATCGCGTTGTAGTGTATAATTATGTACATGTACAGATTGTAGTTTGAGTTGTTATCGCATATGTAATGTTTAATTACATAGCTTGAGTTATTATCTAACTATTACTGGATACTATTATACAGGATCGTACAGGTGATAATTCAGAGTTGAGGAGTGAGATAGGTTTAATGTCTCTCCTTAGACACCAGATTTTCAGACAGTCAAGAGGTTGCAAGGTTAGCATTGATACTCTGTAATTCTATGAGGCATCATTGACACACATACATGTATTATCCAAATCTGAAACTTATGTATGCATAGTCACGCAAAGCATGATGTGCAGTGTGAGAAAAAAGATCATGCTGTTCGTAGAATTGTTCTATGATTATTATGTAAGTTTAATAAGTCCGTTTGAACTTGGAATGTGTCACTTTTTTATTACAAAAAAAAAAGGGAAATTGGTTTTGTTTGTTTTGGAAAGTTTTATTGTAGTTTTAATAATTTTGGCATTAATTAAAGATAAGTTGTGATATTTGAGAGTTTCTGGTGGTTTATTAAACATTTACACAAGTGCATATAATGTGACTGATTCGAAACGATAGGCACAGTGATGATCAGTGTATGTTGCAAGTGTTTATCAATTACATTAGTTTTAGGTGAAACCGATTAGAATTATGTGCTACACATGCGAAGTACATAGCACATTTTATGCAAGCTTATTGTTTGCTTAGTAGTAGTGAAATGATTGTTTGTCATTTGGTAATGTTTCAGAAAGGAATTAGAACTGGTATGTACAAGGTGTAATTGCTTGATGCACCGGGTTGTATATAATTGTAGGATATATGATTGTTTTTTTTTTATAGTTTAACAAAGGTGATTTTCAGTTGCTAGGTTTTTCTTTGTATAGAACATAACTGTTATACTGTATATGCCAGTGTTTTACAAGGAAAATACATTTTTTTGTTGTTGTTGATATAATTAAGATTTCCCCTTGAATTATATCTTAAGGTGGGGGATATTGTCAGGATGAAACATGTATTTCCTTAGGTTTCCAAGCATGTATCGACAGATCACGATAGTTGTTGTTTTTTTATTACAGAGAACAGTGTAAGCTTAGATCAATGGAAGTATGATAGCCAAGATATGGTGGGTTTGAAAATTTGCGTAGTTGTTTGTTTATCGTATGCAAATCAGTAGACCATATGTAAACAGCTGACACGCGACCACATTCCGTGCGCCGTGGTCTGTATAGGACGTACTGTAGTGTCGTACATTCGGTATGGGAGGTTATGCATTGTATAGTGGAGAGATTGGTAAGGTAGACGTGCGGGGAATTAGATAGAGCCGAGGGGAGAGGAGAAGCAGATAGGCAAGTCAGCTCTCATCATGGACAATGACTGTGACGCTCGTTGTGCTAACGGTTTACCAGTGGAGGTCGGTGAGCTCTCATCGAAGACAATGATCGTGACGCTCGTCGTGCTGTGCTGAGGGTTTAGCAGTGGAGGTCGACGATCTGGATCCGGCTGGGGAAGGACGGACGATGTCGAGACGTTTTGTGGGGACATCCTGCGAACACAGACAGTGCTGTATTGGACGTGTGGTGTATTAGAGGCTGCGTGTATTGGTATAGCCAATGCAGTAGACCATATGTAAACAGCTGACACGCGACCACAAAAGATGGGAAACTCCTACATGACAGCAAGGATAAAGCCCAGATTCTTGTGAAGCAGTTTGAGTCAGTCTTCAAGAAAGCAAGTAGGGACCTACCCACTACCAAGAGCTGCAAACACCAAATCGAACCCCTAACTGTTACTGTGGAAGGAGTTGAAAAGCTTTTAGCTGATATCAACATCTCTAAAGCAGTCGGCCCAGATAACATCCCAAACATCATCCTAAAAGAATGCTCCAAAGACCTAGCTCCGGGATTGACCGAGATATTCCAACTGTCTGTATTAAAAGGCACCTTACCCCCTGACTGGGTAAAGGCAAATATCACACCTGTCTACAAAAATGGAGACATACACTTGGCAGAAAACTACAGACCAGTCTCACTCACGTCAGTAATCTGCAAACTCCTCGAGCACATCATTTGCAAGCATATGATGGACCATTTGGAGACACACAATATCTTAACATCTCTAAATCATGGGTTCAGATCAGGTCACTCTACCGAAACTCAACTGTTAACTACTGTCCATGATTTTATGACAGCCTACAACAAAAGGAAGCAAGTAGATGTTGCCATACTTGATTTTTCGAAGGCCTTCGATACAGTCCCACACAACAAGCTACTACACAAACTTACTGAATATGGGATCAAAGGCCCCCTACATACTTGGCTGCAAACATTCCTCACTACCAGGGAAATGTCTGTAGTAGTGGATGGACACCAGTCCGCGGCAGTGCCTGTTACATCTGGCGTCCCACAAGGCACAGTCCTCGGCCCATTGCTTTTTCTCTGTCACGTAAATGACCTTCCATCCTGCGTCAAATCACAAGTACGCTTATTTGCTGATGACTGCCTACTATATAGGAAGATCGGATCGCAAAGAGATCACCAGATACTCCAAAACGACCTCATCAACCTGGGGAAGTGGGCTTAAACATGGGGCATGACATTCAACACCAGTAAATGTAAGATACTGAGCATCAACTCAAAGTCCACCCACTTTTACAGGCTACAGGATCAGATCCTAAAGCAGGTATCTGAACACCCTTACCTCGGAGTTACTCTAAATGAGAAGCTGAGTTGGAGCCCACATGTTGCCAAGACAGCTCGCAAAGCAAATGCAGTACTTGCACTTCTGAGGCGTAACCTGGGGTTCTGTCCAAAGAACTGCAAGAGAACAGCTTACACAGCACTCGTCAGATCCATCATGGAATACGGCGCCATAGTATGGGATCCATACTTAATGAAGGATATAGACTCCCTCGAAAAAATCCAACGAAGAGGAGCCCGTTTCATCACTGGAGACTACCAGTCGAGAGACCCGGGAAGTATGACGCAGATGCTGACCAATCTTGACCTTCACACATTAGCATCGAGGCGGAGATGTGCAAGGCTATCTTCCTACTTCAAAGTGGTCGGGGGGTTGGTACCAGCCCTCCCTGTAAATGATTTTCTCAGACCTATTCGACCAAAAAGACAAATCAAAGCAAAGAAATTTACTGGGTTTGAGGCAGACAATCTAGTAGAAAGGCAAGTCACAAATCATAGTAAGTGTTTTGTTGTTGAAAGTTCAAATACAGATCAGTATAAGAACTCTTTTTTTGTTAAGACAACGGTGGACTGGAATCATCTCCCAGACACCATAGCAACTTCCCAAACAGTAGCAATCTTCAAGGCTGCAGTCGGGGACCAGTTTCTTCAGTACCAGTAATCTTCATCAGCCCTCTCTCTCTCCGGTGCACTATACCACAACGGTCCTGCACTGTACACATCCAGACGTCGACTACAGTATCTAAGTTGAGTGCTCACACTAACGATAATTTTTATGTGATTGCATAGACTTAATGCCAAGCTCCTTCACAAGGCATTACCCTGTTGTAGAATTTACACATGAGTAAATAAACAAAGTGGTGTCAAACGGTCAGTCAAACATTGATTTGTGTGCACGTGAATTCATAATCGTGTTTACATCATGGGCCTATTAAAGTTTTAGTGTGGCTGTGTAGCTATAACGGTAGTTATTATTGCCATTAGTAGATGAACTAGCAGGTATAAAAAAAAAAATATAACCACAGAGTGACAAGGTGCAAGGTCACTATGTGACAGGTATAATACCTACAATGATCCTCAAAGTCTCAATGAACAGTACCAGTTTGTGGAAGCTACCTTACCTCAAGGTTTCTCCAAGCTTCTTCCCTGTCAGACAGGTGAGGACGCTCTTCCTGTCACGGATCATGTCCCTCTACCCAAGGTGTCAACCCACATGGACATGCGTGTATTTGGCATTGATCGACATCGTGCTAGTCATGGTTCTGCCTGTGTGGAGAAGACCACCGCGACATTCACCCATCAGCCAGTCGATGTCCTCAGTACTCGTTTGCAGGGTGAAGTACCATCTTCTACAGGTTCTCCGCCTGGCTACTACCGCACTCCTGATGATGCCTCTCCCTCCTACACGCCGCCAGACAGTGAACACCAGTTCATGGTGGTCTTCAGCGTGGTCACCGAAATCCAACCAGAGGGTTTTCCTGCCTACAACAATGCTGTTCGCCTCCGCCTCCCTATGGATGACGTTGGCCTCGCCGATCGTGACACACACCCAACCTGGAAGGCTCCACCATGGCACAACGGCCTGTGCCTGTCCTGTTTGTGGTCCGAAGAAGATCCCTCCCCCTCTCCCGATGATGGAGTCTCGCGTGCATTCTACTAGATGATCCTCACTGAACACTCATCTGATGATCCCCGAGCTCCTACCCATGGCTTCGCTGATGTGGGTATCATGGATGTCCTACTCCCCTGCGTGCTCCGGATCCCCCATCCCTCAGCACCCCCTGACTCCTCCCGCCCATCAGCGATAACCCGTGGTCCTCCCATGCCCCTATCTCCTCCAGGTTAATTGGTCATTTCAGTTGTATTCTGTACCCATGTTTGTAGTGTGTATAAAGGTGCACAGTGTTAGGTGTGTGTTTTTGTAATTCACATATTTCCACATGCATCAACTGTATGTATCGTACGTTTTTATACCCACCTTTTTGTCATTGCGATAGGTAAACTTACATTTGTAAAATTCTTTGGGTATCATTTGATGTTTTGATCATTTTGTGAACCCCTTTTTTTTTTCGTACAGTTTTCTGTTTTGATTTTTCGAGATCTTCATCTTTTTCAAGTAAAGGTTTTTTGCCCTTTGGACTAAGGATGCAATGTGTGTTTTTGTAATTATTACCACTTTGGCTATCAGGCAGGAATATGGTGCCCTTTTGTTTTTAGTGTTCCTAGTATGGCAGCTATGTACTACACTGTATTTCATTTTATACCAGCATTTAACCAGACATGTAGATAGACTGGACATGTACGATTTTTGTCAGGGTTGATGTCAACATATCGTTGACTGTGTCTGGCAATGCACAAGCCGTCTAGTTATTTTAATGTTCATTATTTCACCAGTTTCATTTTGACTCACAATAAGTTTGTTTTTGCAGCCTGTGCAAGTACATACATACAAATATCTCATGTTGATGTCGTTAGCTAGCCTAAGATTATATTATTTGTCATTTGTTTTTATTGATGGTCATAGATTGTTTACTGACCTAATGTATAGGACACATGAGTGGAATCTACTGGTATGTATGATTTTTTAAAGACAGTACACTTTTGTATTTGTCTGTTTGCTTTTTCGGATACATATGCGGTATACTCATTTATTATTACAGGTATTGTATGTTGTTTTGTAAACATGGAGGATCAAAATTATGATAATCTTTTTAATACTAATGTTGATAAATGGTGGCAAACTTCCCTGCTGCCTGATTACTGTCCATGGTAAATTAGACTTGTATGACCGTATACATTGTATGTTTCCAGTCCAGTGCTACACATTTGCAGTGTTATCATGCCCATGACCCTTATTAACACGGTTTTGTTAATTTTTCCCATAAGATTGGCACATATATGTACAGCTTAAACATACTTACCGGTATGTATTTTTACATAGTGTGGTTGTCTGGATTGTTTATTCACTATTATTGAGCAGGATTGATTCATGAAAACAAAACAGTGTTTTCCAGGTCTGCCCTGGTTATGTTATACTCCACATCCAGTTATGTTTTTATAAGTACCATGTACATTACACGTGCTCAACTTAGTGAGGAATTTCATGTTTTATTCAGATGACCATGTATACTTAATGTATCTGATTATGATTATATATACATGTATAGGGCTTTTTCAATTTTGTTATGCTTCACTAGTGTCATGTTAGCGTAGTTAGTTAATTAATGGGGGAAGAGAAGATATTGGGATACAGTACACAATAGTGAGTTTGTTGTGAAATGTGATTTGTGTTCAGTTGTTGTCAGAAATCTAGGAACAATATGATGTTGGTAATTGAGTGGAATTTGGTGCAAATACAGTGTACCGGTAGTTTACATGAATATGATGATTTTTTGTTTTTTGTGAAAATCGTAAAGCAAGTCAAGTTACATTTGTGTGTCGATATGCTTGTATGCAGAGGTTAAATGGGCAAGAGTTTTGTTAGACATTGATAGTCTGTATGATCAATAAGTTTATGCATAAGGTTATCAATTGTTTGTTGACAGCGATAGAGTTTTGTTATTAACTACAGTATAGTGATTGTTATCACAGTGATGGGTGATATGCTAACTGTTCAGTTGTGGTTTTACTTAGTGATTAGTTTCAGTTTTTTCAGAGTGTTTGTAACAGAGGCAAGTTTTGAGGTTGTATAAACGTATGATTGATTGCTAATGGAAAGTAATGATTAAGCTGTCAGAGAACAGAGGAAGAAAGAAGAAGTCACGCCAGTATTGGTTGTGTTATATACAGTGTATGCAGTAATCTACGTTTGTGCACAATTGGCCTGCCGTAGTTGTCTCGGCCACGGCAATAAACCAGATCCAAACCTCATCCGAATCGTCTACGGTTCCCCCTTTTATTTACTGGCGCTATATTTATTTATTTTTTAAGCGAGTACATAAACAAAGTATCAGATAACTTGTTCAAAACGAATATCAATACCTAAACACTCTCGTTAAACACTAAACTCTATTCATATTCAAGCTAATGACATTTCCGTAATGGCGGTAAGGAGGTAACTCGTCATATTTTGCAGACGTGAATATGATTCGACCTATATCATAAAGGTGGGAACTCATGAAGAGACATGTAAAAGCTCTATTACAATTTGTTATTCTCGGCGAGTGATTCAGTGACTCCTCCAATATTCAACCTACCGTGAGAATGCATACCGAATGAGCATGACAAAGCCCCATGCCAAAACAGACATGAAACCATACGTCAGCTACACCACTGGAAAAAGTCATTTTGTTCTTGCTCGTTTGTGTATGAGGTATATGTGCCCACAGGCGAGATACCTTTGTTGATAACGAGCGATAAAGTACTCGTAGCTATAACCATCTCGTGGTTAATTGTACAAACGCATGGTTGTTTCGCATTTGCCCTACTTCATACCAGTTACAAACTTCTTCTCGTTTAGTTTTGACACTTAAGAGGCATTTTCTTTTTCCCCGATAAACCCCATATACTGATATATATATATATATATTATATATATATATATATATATGTATATATATATTATATATATACATATATATATACACTCAACCAATGGCATGTCCTGTCATGTCATAATGATAAGTTGGAAATCTGAAATGATATTTTTTTTTCCTGAAAGAGGTTGTCCTAATGATCTCTTTAATAAATAATTTTTTGTTAAAAGTTCAGAGGTTGAAGAAAATAAGGAAATTGGTTGGTAATACCTGACGTCTGTATCTGTTACCTTTCCTAAACAGAGAAATAATCTTTGCAATTTTCATTGCATCAAGGACATCGCCTTTTAACAAAGATTATCTAAAATTATGAACTAACGGATCAGCTATGTTCTTAGTAACATCTTTTAAGAATGCCATGGTCAATGCATTTTATCCACATCATTTCTTATTTGGGATATCAAACATATCACATGAAATATGATTTCTCTAGAAAATCAGGTGATAGTTTCGCCGAATATTAAGTTTTTATAATCACTGATGTCCACATCGATGCTAAAAATGAACCTGAACTGAGTACTGATTATTGTTGAAGACAATAGACTGACACTTTTTTTTTCTGTTGGCTTGAATTACTGTTCGGTACTGACAGTCTATATAGTGGAGGTGTAACATGACCTGTATGGTCAGGCACATTGCAAAGCTTGGGAGGAGCTTTGATTGTAATGCTTCTTTTTTGTTTATTTATTTTTAAGCGAGTACATTTACAAAGTATCAGATAACTTGTTCAAAACGAATATCAATACCTAAACACTCTCGTTAAACACTAAACTCTATTCATATTCAAGCTAATGACATTTCCGTAACGGCGGTAAGGAGGTAACTCGTCATATTTTGCAGACGTGAATATGATTCGACCTATATCATAAAGGTGGGAACTCATGAAGAGACATGTAAAAGCTCTATCACAATTTGTTATTCTCGGCGAGTGATTCAGTGACTCCTCCAATATTCAACCTACCGTGAGAATGCATACCGAATGAGCATGACAAAGCCCCATGCCAAAACAGACACGAAACCATACGTCAGCTACACCACTGGAAAAAGTCATTTTGTTCTTGCTCTTTTGTGTATGAGGTATATGTGGCCACAGGCAAGATACCTTTGTTGATAACGAGCGATAAAGTACTCGTAGCTATAACCATCTCGTGGTTAATTGTACAAACGCATGGTTGTTTCGCATTTGCCCTACTTCATACCAGTTACAAACTTCTTCTCGTTTAGTTTTGACACTTAAGAGGCATTTTCTTTTTCCCCGATAAACCCCACATACTGATATATATATATATATATATATATATATATATATATTATATATATACATAGTGATATATACACTCAACCAATGGCATGTCCTGTCATGTCATAATGATAAGTTGGAAATCTGAAATGATTTTTTTTTTTCCTGAAAGAGGTTGTCCTAATGATCTCTTTTATATGCTCTTGATGCTACAAAGTCTCATGGTTATGATAATTTGTCAATAAGATTGATCAAGGACGCAGCACCATATATTGTTTCCCCATTGACTTATATCTTTAATTTGTCATTGGAAATGGGCCAATTCCCAGATGCACTTAAGATTGCAAAAGTGACGCCTTTGTTCAAGAAAGGTTCGAAGGATGACCCAGGTAATTACAGACCTATTTCGGTTCTGCCAGTAATTGCAAAAATTTTTGAGAAATTAGTGAATGGTCGTCTAATGGACTTTTTAGAGTCCACTAAAATTTTGTACAGACACCAGTATGGATTTCGTAAGAAATACAGTACAAAATTATCATTAATCAAGTTGGTTAATACATTAATACATTCAAATGATAAAGGTGAAATAACCCTTGGTATATATATAGATTTTGTTACGACCAAAAATCACTCTGAGAATGATCGCACAAAAGAAACAACTAATGTTCAGGCGGTTTATTAACAGTGATATTGTGGGTACAGACTCGTAATCGGTTTTCACATCAGTACAATAATGATCAATAGAAACTGTAAATCGGTAATGGAATCACTTACACGTATTAAGTAATCCTTTGAAAATGTCCAGATATGATGTTCGACGCACAGATGAATGATTCTTGACGCACCAATGAATGATTCCTCCGACGTAATTCCAGAGGCACAGGTTGCATTAATCCACAGTATAAATCCGGGGTAAAATCCGCGATGTAGGTCCACGGTATAATGTTCACAGCGAAACGTGTAAAATCCAAACGTTATGACGACCCAACGGCGTAGCCAGGATTTCATCTTAGGGGGGGCGGTTAGTCTGCGAGGGAGCGAAGCGACCGAGCCCGAGCGAGCGGAGCGAGCGAGGGGGGGAGGGTGTGGGAGGGGGGTGTCCCCCCTCCCACGGTAAGAACTTTTTTGCATTTAGATGTTGTAAATGGTGCAATTTGATGCATGTTTTTGCGCGTTTTATCTACGTGAAGCAGTCCCACTTGTTTATGGTAGCAGTTTATTTTGATGTAGATTATTATTGAACAATTTGCTTATAAAAGGGTATAATTTAGATACACTTCTTGTATTAATTCTTTTCACTGAATATCATGAACGCGACTGGACCCGGGCTAGCGGAGCGAGCGAGGGGATAGGGGAGGGTGTGGGAGGGGGGTGTCCCCCTCCCACAGTAAGAACTTTTTGCATTTTGATGTTGCAAATGGTGCAATTTGATGCATGTTTTTGCGCGTTTTATCGACGTGAAACAGTCCCACTTGTTTAAGGTAGCAGTACATTTTAGTGTAGATTATTATTGAACAATTTGCCTATAACATGGTATAATTTAAATACACCTCTTGTATTAATTCTGTTCACTGAATATCATGAACGCGACTGAACCCGAGCGAGCGGAGCGAGCGAGGGGGGAGGGGAGTGTTTGGGAGGGGGTGTCCCCCCTCCCACGGTAAGAACTTTTTGCATTTTGATGTTGCAAATGGTGCAATTTGATGCATGTTTTTGCGCTTTTTATCGACGTGAAACAGTCCCACTTGTTTATTGTAGCAGTATATTTTAGTGTAGATTATTGTTGAACAATTTGCCTATAAAATGGTATAATTTAGATACACTTCTTGTATTAATTTTTTTCACTGAATATCATGAACGTGACTGAACCTGAGCGAGCGGAGCGAGCGAGGGGGGAGGGGAGGGTGTGGGAGGGGGGTTTCCCCCCTCCCACGGTGAGAACTTTTTACATTTTGATTTTGCAAATGGTGCAGTTTTGATGCATGTTTTTGCGTGTTTAACGACGTGAAACAGTCCCACTTGTTTAAGATTGCAGTATATTTTAGTGTAGATTATTATTGAACAATTTGCCTATAAAATGGTATAATTCCAATACACTTATTGTATTGATTCTTTTCACTGAATAACATGAACGCGACTGAACCCGAGCGAGCGGAGCGAGCGAGGGGGGAGGGGAGGGTGTGGGAGGGGGGGGGGGGTGTCCCCCCTCCCACGATAAGAACTTTTTGCATTTTGATGTTGCAAAATGGTGCAATTTGATGCATGTTTTTGCGCGTTTTATCGACGTGAAACAGTCCCACTTGTTTAAGGTAGCAGTATATGTATATATAAATTTAGTGTAGATTATTATTGCTACCACTTGTTTAAGGTAGCAGTATATATAAATTTAGTGTAGATTATTATTGAACAATTTGCCTATAAAATGGTATAATTCAAATACACTTCTTGTATTAATTCTCTTCACTGAATATCATGAACGCGACTGAACCCGAGCGAGCGGAGCGAGCGGAGCGAGCGAGGGGGTAGGGGAGGGTGAGGGGGAAACCCCCTCCCACCGTGATAACTTTTTACATTTTGATTTTGCAAATGGTGCAATTTGATGCATGTATTTGCGTGTTTTAACGACGTGAAACAGTCCCACTTGTTTAAGATTGCAGTATATTTTAGTGTAGATTATTATTGAACAATCTGCCTATAAAATGGTATAATTCCAGTACACTTCTTGTATTAATTCTTTTCACTGAATATCATGAACGCGAGTGAACCCGAGCGAGCGGAGCGAGCGAGGGGGTAGCGGAGGGTGTGGGAGGGGGGTGTCCCCCCCCCCCTCCTACGGTGAGAACTGTTTGCATTTTGATGTTGCAAATGGTGCAATTTGATGCATGTTTTTGCGTGTTTTAACGAGTTGAAACAGTCCCACTTGTTTAAGGTTGCCGTATATTTTAGTGTAGATTATTATTGAACAATTTGCCTATAAAACAGTATAATTCAAACACGCTAATCTTCTTGTATTAATTCTTACACTGAATATCATGAACGCTGTCTGTTCAGCAATCAAACAGAAAAAGCATGCACACAAGGGTGTAGATAGGGGCATATCCCCTCCCACACGAAGGTGATTTTGCGTTTTCAGACCTGAAATTCAGCGATCTGGTGCAAATTTTTGGTGCAACACTTTTTCATCGAAGTGTTAAAATTACGGAATTTAGCTCTTATTCCGAATGTGCACCATCTGTGCGTATGTATAAAGTCTAGTGAGGTAGAACTTAGGGGAAGGGGGATTCCCCCTCCCGCTCGCGGAGCTTTTGCGTTTTTAGAATTGAAATAAAGCGATCTTGGTATAGCCACAGTCTACTTCTTTGCATGGCGGGGGGGGGGGGGGGGGCGAGCAGGAAGAAGGCGTTGGCGAGTGTTATCTCCACTCTTCCCTTCCGATGGAGCTTTTATCTTTTTAAGGTTGAAATTGAGATATCTCGTATACGCATAAATACGCATAATACGCATATTTGATGGAATCAACATTTGGGTAATCAAAAAAAAAACAAAAAAAAAACAAAAAAACTGATGGGGGGGGGCTGAGGGAGGAAAGGGTCGATTAAAGGGGGAAATTCCCCTTATACATGAGGGAACCTTCAGTTTTCGGAATATTAGTGAAAAGTCTTGTGCACTCAGAATTATTCAGAATTTTTTGTAAATCTAAAAAGTGTACTTAGCTAGGGAAAGAGGTATAGAGGGGGAGGGTTTGGGAGGGGGATACCCCCTCCCAAGCACGAGAGATTTTGCATATTTTGAATTGAAATTCAACGATCTGGTGCACACTTTGAGTGAAATATTAAAAAAGAAATATCTTATTTGATGAAAGGTTGCAAAGGAGACCCGCTTCATGTGCATGCATACAGTATACACGCATTTTTTTTTTCCGCCTCCCAACTCCTCGGTCCAAATCTTAGGGGGGGCGACCGCCCCCATCGCCCCCCCCTGGCTACGCCAGTGTGACGACCACGTCCAGTTGATGCGTTGAATGATGATTCACTTTATAATGTCCAGCAAGGAATCCAGCCCATCACAGCTTTGCCGTAATAATGTCCGTTGACACTAAAATATGGAGTCTATCTCCAACGTAGGCAAATTAATTCTCTGCAGGCAAAATGTCTCCCAGGCCTTATCTCCACAAACACAGTTTGTATAGCAGGTCAGCAGGTAACACAGGACTGACTATAACAAGTCGCTTCAGAGCCAGAAGTGACGTAACTCTCAGAGCAGAGGTGTTGGGTACTCTGCCTACCTCAGAATTTCTCCGGCTTATATACTATCCATTCACCCCTTTCTAGTACATTCTGTAATTTTCTCCAACCTGGGGCCACATACCTGAACATACTAGCAAGTCCAAATGCCAGGAATCCTGGATGACTCACTGTCTAACTATGTGCATAACATCAATGCCAAAATTAACTACCAATCACATTGGGCTACAAGGGCAGTGCCTCACTCAGCCAGCACTTCCTAGAATATTCTGGAATGGGCAAAATCATTCTAGATTGAGTGAGCTATAATGTATTTCCTGTCACATGCATACATGTACTGTAGCTACATTATATACCACATAGAAATTCTCCACTGATCTGGTCAGCCTGTATGTACTATATCTATATCATATAGAATGTTCTCCATTATTCTGGTCCACCTGTGTACATACACATTAAAACAACCATGCATACAGCCTTGATACATGTACATAACTACTTGTGTGTACATTTGTGACACCATCCCCCATGGGAAAAAGAAAGCCTTGCCGTAGCAAGGGTTTCTTTCACCTTCACAACTTCTCATTGTTATTTACAACGAATGTGAGGTATAATCCAAGTCAAGCAACAATAATCACATACAGCTGTACTATCACATGCCTTTTGAATAGCTGCATTAATTCCATGTTCTCTTTTCATGGATACCATTTACAATGATATTGCTTGGATTCTCGAAGCTTAAACAATCATGTCAAACTGTTTTGCATACATTAATAGATATGCTATGTAAAACACATACACTGTAAGTGATATGCGGTGAAAACTTTTCACCTTTGATACTCTCTTCATGTTACACTCTTGACAAAGCGTCAGCAATTACATTATTTTTGCCTGCCACATGTTTGATTTTGAGTGCATATGGCTGCGTCATCATGCTCCATCTGAACAATCTGTTGTTCTTCATTTTGAACCGGTCTAAAAAGACAAAGGGGTTGTGGTCAGTATTGACCGTGATCTCCCCTTTGCTATTTGTCAAGTACACTTCATATTGCTGGAGGGCAAGGATGAGACTGAGAGCCTCCTTCTCGCTTGTGGAGTATTTTTTCTGGTATGCGTTCAGTTTTCTGGAAAAGAAGCTAACCGGTCGTTCAGTGCCTTCTTCATCTTCTTGGAGCAAAACCGCTCCCACTCCTACATCGCTAGCATCTATTGCCACCTTGAATGGCTTTTGGAAGTCAGGAGCTGCCAGAACAGGCTCATTAGCAAGGACTGCTTTTAGTTTCTCGAAGGCTCTTTGACACTCATCAGTCCAGGTGTACTTTGCCTTGCCCTTCAGCAGGTTTGTTAGGGGGTGACTACAGTGCTGAAATTCGGTACAAATTTCCTGTAGAAACCAGCCATGCCCAGAAATCTGAGCAACTCCTTCTTGGATTGGGGAATGGGAAAGCCTAGTATAGCTTCTACCTTGGCTTCTCTTGGCAATACCTGTCCCTGACCGACTACATGCCCGAGATACACTACTTTGGCCTTTGCAAATTCACTCTTTGCCAGATTAATCACCAATCCACCCTCCTTGAGTCGATCAAAAAGTTGCCGCAAGTGTGTAATGTGCTCTTCCCACGTGTCACTATACACTAGGATGTCATCAATGTATACTACACAGTTGTCAAGTCCGGCAATGATTTGGTTTGTCAGCCGTTGGAAGGTGGCCGGAGCATTTTTCATGCCAAATGACATTACTTTGCGTTGGAACAAGCCATCTGGTGTAGCAAAGGCAGAAATCTCCCTGGCTTTATCGGTCAAGGGCACTTGCCAGTATCCCTTTAGAAGGTCTATCTTACTGACATATGCAGAATTTCCGACCCTGTCAATGCAGTCTTCTAGTCTGGGAATGGGGAAAGAATCTGTTTTCGTCACGGCGTTTACCTTTCGGTAATCTATACAGAATCTTTGAGACCCATCCGGTTTGGGCACCATGACGATTGGGGAGCTCCAACTGCTTTTACTTGGTTCTATTATGTCATTGTTTAGCATGTACTGAACCTCTTCCCGTACTTTTTGCAGTTTGCTCGGGTTCAGTCTGTAAGGGTTTTGCTTGATAGGGTCAGCATCTCCTACATCAACATCATGTACAGCCAGAGGGGTACAGCCTGGTTTGTCTTTACACAATTCTTTGTACTCATGTAACAGACTAGTCACATCTTTCCTCTGATTTTCAGGTATGTAGTTCAGTGCCTCATCTACTTTCCCTAACATCTCTGAGTTAGACAACCTGGCACTAGAGGGCTCACTTCCATTCTCATCTTGAGCTTCTCCCTCTTCATCTACTTCCTCTTCTACCACCTGAGCTATGCCTACAGGGTGACTAGCCTTTCTCTCATAGTACTCTTTCAGCATGTTTACATGACACACCCTCTGATCTTTTCGTCTGTCTGGCGTACTGATCACATAGTTCACATCATTGAGTTTCTTTTTGACACAGTATGGGCCACTGAACTTGGCTTTCAGTGGTTCACCTTGTATGGGCAGCAGTACAAGAACTTTGTCACCTGGTTTGAAGGTTCGGACTTTGGCATTTTTGTCTCCCTTTCTCTTCATAGAGTCTTGTGACACTTTCAAGTGTTCCCTAGCTACCTCACAAGCCTTTGAAAGCCTTTCACGAAACTTTGAAACATAGTCAAGTAGGTGGACCTCATCATCCTCAGTCATGAATTTCTCTTTGATGAGCTTCAGTGGGCCCCTAACTTCATGACCGTACACCAACGCAAATGGGCTGAAACCTGTCGACTCATTTGGGGAGTCCCTCGTTGCGAACAGCAGGGAAGGGATGCCCCTATCCCAATCCTCGGGATACTCCTCACAAAATGCCCTAATCATCGTCTTTAGGGTCTGGTGGTAGCGCTCCAACGCACCTTGGGATTGGGGATGATAAGCTGACGACTTCAGCTGCTTCACACCCAAACGATACATCACCTCTTGAAATATGCCTGACATGAAATTTGACCCTTGGTCAGACTGCACTTCCTTGGGCAACCCATACCTAGTGAAAAACTGCACTAGAGCATCTACCACAGTCTTAGCAGTGATATTTCGCAATGGGATAGCCTCTGGAAACCGTGTAGACATATCCATGATTGTCAAGAGGTACTTATGACCCGACCTAGTCCTAGGCAAAGGTCCAACACAGTCAACTAGAACCCGACTGAATGGTTCTTCAAACGCAGGGATCGGAATCAATGGCGCCGGCTTCACTGAATGCTGTGGTTTACCAGCCACCTGACATGTGTGACAAGTCTTGCAAAACTCAGCCACATCCACATTCAACCCTGGCCAATAGAAATGCCTCATGATCCGATCCTTTGTCTTTCTGACGCCTAAATGGCCGCCAACTGGTAACTCGTGAGCAATCCTCAAGATCTCACCGCGGTAACAGGGAGGGACAACAACTTGACGGACCACCGTCCAATCCTCATCAGCTGGCCTATGGGGAGGTCTCCACTTCCTCATCAAAATGCCATCTTTGACATAATAGCACTCAGGGACCTTTTCAGCCTCAGCCTCAGAACACGCCGTCTGAGACAAGCCTTTCAACTCAGAGTCTGCCTGCTGTGCTTCAACCAAGGAAGACTTGCTAAACAGCCCATCACTGTTAGCCTCGAAGCCTAATACAGCAACCCCATCATTCAAATCCTTGAAAAAGGTTTCTGCCAACCAAACACCGGAATTCTCCTCCACATCAACAGAATCCGCATCATCTTGAACAGCTCTACGAGCCTGAGACCTAGTCACAACACAATCTGGGAAAATCCCAGGAAACTCCTCCTGCAACTGCTCAGTTTCAGCAACCACCACTGGTTTATCCGAAACAACTGGAGACACAACCACCTTGTCCCCAGCCAAGTCATTCCCCAACAGGAAGTCAATGCCTGCCATGGGCAACTCAGGAACAACTCCAACAGTGACAGGACCAGAAACTAGGTCACACTTCAAATCCACTCTATACAGTGGTACTGACATATAACTGCCATCAACAGTTTGAATCAAGACTTTTGCATTCACTGCACTATCTGGAGGAAAAGTCATACCACCATCCACCATCAACGACTGAGAGGCCCCCGTATCCCGCAGGATGACTACTGGTTTACCTGCCTCACCAGAAGTACATGGGGTCACCTCACCATCAAACAAAAAGCTACGATAGCTCTCATCCACCTGCTTAGTTCTATCTCTGAATTTGGGAGATCGACTTTCAATGGCCTGTGTTTCACTGAAAGGGACACTATTTTCGGGTAGGACACTTTTTGACATGACAAATCCCATGTCCTTCTTTGTTTTGTTTTGCAACTTCCAACACTGTGACTTTACATGCCCTGTCTTGTTACAGTGAAAACATTTGACGACATTTGCACTTGTACTGGACCCTTTGTCAGATTGAGGCTTTGGTGCCGATGAAGTTTCAGAACTCGTGCCTTTTTCAGAACCAGCATTCTTTGGATTGCTCGACTGATTTTTGTCTCTCTTATTTCCAGAGAAATTCCTGAAAGGTGGTCTGTTGTCATTTCTGTGGGTCAGCTCATACTCATCAGCCATCAAGGCTGCTTGTCACTTTGTGATCATCCAAATGCGACCTCACACTGAAAGCAACACTCTTTTTGAATTCTTCCAAGAGAACAACCTCACGTAGGTTATCAAAATCCTGATCCACTTTCAGGGACCTGTACCACCTATCAAACATCATTTCTTTTTCACGAGCAAACTCAACATGTGTCTGGCCTGGTTTGCGGTACGAATTTCTGAACTTGTGTCTGTATGCCTCTGGCACCAACTCATAAGCATTCAACACTGCCTTCTTGACTGTAGCATAGTCACGTGATTGCTCTTCAGAGAGAGATGAGTACACATCGGCTGCTTTGCCGACAAACACACTTTGAAGGAGCATGGGCCAAAATTCCTGTGGCCAGTTCAAACTGTTAGCCACTTTTCAAATGACACAAAATATGCATCAACTCTGTTTTCTTCAAACTTTGGCACCAATCGAATGTTCTTGGCCAAATCAAATTCAGAGGGAGCCCTTTCACGATTTCCGACAGTTTGTGCATGAGTCAATTCGATCTCACGCAATTTCAGTTGTTGCTCCACTTCAAGTTTCTTCATTTCAATTTCTCTTTCAATTTCTAATCTCATCTTCTCTTTCTCCATTTCCATTTCTTTCTCCTTCATTTGCAATTTAGCAAGCTCAAGCCGTGTTTGATCCGAAATTTGAGCTTGATCTGAAGTGTCAATTTCATATAGAATGTTCTCCATTATTCTGGTCCACCTGTGTACATACACATTAAAACAAACCATGCATACAGCCTTGATACATGTACATAACTACTTGTGTGTACATTTGTGACAATTTCAAAAAGGCGTTTGACACAATCAATCATCGCATTCTTTCAGCGAAATTAGAATATTATGGCATGAGAGGCATTGTGTTGCAGTGGTTCCAAAATTACTTCTCAAACCGATCGCAGGTATTGTGCTACAAGAATGAAGTATCCAGTAGTAGAACGATCACATGTGGAGTACCACAAGGATCAGTGCTAGGACCCACACTGTTTCTATTATACATCAATGACTTACCTAGCTCATGTAACTATTTTCAGTTCAGACTATTCGCTGACGATTCAAATATTTTTCATACATTTCCTAAAGGTACAAAAGAAATTGATATGAATGATGTAAATGGAAAATTGAATGAGGTACAGAAATGGTGTATTGTGAATAAATTAACTATTAACTTGAAGAAAACAAATTATATGATTATTAAAGGACCAAGACAACCAATTGCAGTTAAAGGTGTGTTAACAGTCTCTGAAACGGTTATAGAAAGAGTAAATGTAGCATCTTTTGTAGGTATCCAAATTGATGAGACCTTGATGTGGAAGGATCAGATTAAATGTATCAACAAATGCATTAGGCGCAAAATTGGCTTAATCTTCAAGTTAAGATACTTTGTTCCAAGGCATGTTCTCATGCTTTTATATAAATTCTTTATACAATCACATATACTTTATGGAATTGAAGTATGGGGAAGTACCTATAGAAGCCACTTAAATTGCATATTTTTAGCGCAAAAAATGGCCGTGAGAGCAATTACATTTTCCCCCTTAAGAACAGGTTCTAGGCCATTATTCACCAGTCTAGGATTGTTAGATGTTTTTGACCTGCAGAAGCTTGCATTGTCAACCTTTGTATATGATCTACACAAGGGACATTTACCACATTCTGTAACGCAATATTATGAGCCAATGAATCATGCATACAGGACTAGAGGCAAAGATCATTCCATGCTTAGACTCCCGAAATGTAAAACGACACATGGTACATTTTCTATATCTTTTGTCGGATCAAAGTTTTGGAATAGTTTGCCTAAAAATGTTCAAGAGGAAAGAACAAGATCTTCATTTAGAAGAAACCTAAAAAATCACCTGTTAAAAGAAGTTTAGTGATGAAAAGAAATTTCAGTGTTCAGTTTAATGTACTTCTATAGTACAGTTACTTAAAAAGAGTAGACCTTGCAATAAGCAGCTTAAATATACATGTAGCTATGATGGGAGAACCATTCTCGACTAGCACTTGTGCTAACTTTTGGTTCCCCCTTTAACAACATTATCTTCTGTTTTTCTTTTTTTTTCGATTATTTTTTTCAGAACCTCTGTCTATGCATATAATGTCTACATTACATACTTATTCATTCTCTTTGCCTTTTCAGTGATAAATGTATCACAACGAAACTAAATGTATTATAACACATGTATTCTTATGTAAGGTAGATATAAGTATGTAAAATATATGCTTGTAAAGCTGTAAGAACCTTGTACAAAATCACTGTATTCTCATAAAAATTTCATGTTATTGTATCTTACACTGTGGAATTTCATGTTATCATGTTATCATATTCATATGTATGTTGTTAATAAACTCAACTCAACTCAAAATAAATAATTTTTTGTTAAAAATTCCGAGGTTGAAGAAAATAAGGAAATTGGTTGGTAATACCTGACGTCTGTATCTGTTACCTTTCCTAAACAGAGAAATAATCTTTGCAATTTTCATTGCATCAAGGACATCGCCTTTTAACAAAGATTATCTAAAATTATGAACTAACGGATCAGCTATGTTCTTAGTAACATCTTTTAAGAATGCCATGATCAATGCATTTTATCCACAACATTTCTTATTTGGGATATCAAACATATCACATGAAATATGATTTCTCTAGAAAATCAGGTGATAGTTTCGCCGAATATTAAGTTTTTATAATCACGATGCTAAAAATGAACCTGAACTGAGTACTGATTATTGTTGAAGACAATAGACTGACACTTTTTTTTTCTGTTGGCTTGAAGGCGGGAAGGCCTTGGAGTGGTTCAAGACTTATTTAGCTGACAGAAAACAGTTTGTTTCAATCAAAGATAATAATTCAGTTACAAGAGATGTGAAGTGTGGCGTTCCACAGGGAAGTCTTTTAGGGCCGCTGTTATTCATAATTTATATCAATGATTTCTCCTCTGTTTCAGAGCTACTTTCTTTTATACATTTTGCTGATGATACCAGTGTTTTTCTTGCCCATAACGATATCGATGTTCTTGTTCAACAAGTAAATACGGAATTGAAAAAAGTAACCAACTGGGTCAGAGCTAACAAGTTATCTTTGAATGTTCAAAAAACAAAATATATGCTTTTCAGCAATACTGTTGATTCTTTGAATTCAGAAATAGTTCTGAATGATTGTAATTTAGAAAGTGTGTCATGTTTTAAATTTCTTGGTATTTTTGTAGATAATAAACTTTCTTGGAAAATACATATTGATCATATCTGCAAAATTATTTCTCGCAATATAGGTGTTATGAATAGACTGAAATTCTATATTCCTGAAAAGACCCTATTAGTGTTATACTCCTCTTTGATACTCCCTTACCTTAATTACGGAATTTTAGCTTGGGGCAATACTCATCAGACACTGCTGAATAGAGTGTTATTATTGCAAAAGAAAGCCCTCCGTATTATTTCTAATTCTCCTACACGTTCACATACAAATGCATTGTTTGACTGTTATAAGCTATTAAAAATCAACGAATTATTCTTATTTAACTTAGGTCAATTCATGTATATGTATGATAACAATTTACTCCAACCTATCTTTGGTTCTATGTTTCAAAAAAATCAATCATTCCATAATTACCCCACCCGGCGTTCTAACGAGTTTCATTTACCACTTCTTCGAACGATTTTAGCAAAGAATACACTTATTTACACTGGACCAAATTATTGGAATTCCCTGAATCATGACTTAAAATCTGCTCCATCTATATACTCCTTTAAAAGGAGATTAAAGTCTTTTCTTTTACAATCTTATAATGACGACTCGCAGAATCAGATTAGTTAATAGGCTTACTTTGTTACTCATCCGCAATATCGGCATTACCGTTCTCTTTATTATTCTAGCTATTGCTCAAGCCTTGATTATAAGATTTTCTTTAACCTATACTTCGCAGTTGAAGGGTTTGTTCTATATTCTTTTTTCTTCTTCTCTTTCTTCCTCAAACCTCCGAGGATCGTTGTCTGTGTTGCATATTCCTTTCTATTCTGTTACCTCTTTATCACGCTATAGTCTTGTTTCCTCTTGTGTCGTCAAGTCTGTTTGTTTCTTGTTTTTCCTCCTACAAGTAGTCTTGTTGCTGTCCCAGTCCTGTTGCATGTTCATAACTCTGTTTGTTGTTGTTTTATGTATAACTGTTTGTTCGTCTGTCTCTTAGTGGGCTCCCAAACTTTTTTGTGACGAACTTCTTGTACGGATATTTTGCTGTTTTCAATTCAATTTTTACATCGGGCTCCTAATACAAGAGGGGCCCACACTCTACAAGCCTCCGTTTTTTTCACACAATGCATATATTGAAAACCATTTCACTTTCGTTATCTTAGCACCTATTGCAATGTATCGCTACTGTTAGTTTTTTTTTTCCTATTATTGTTGCCTTCTCTGTACAAATGTATGCATTGTTTTTGTCACTTAAGAAAGTGAGATTTATGTTTGTATATTGTGGAAAAAACGAATAAATATGAACTTGAACTTGAACTTGAATTACTGTTCGGTACTGACAGTCTATATAGTGGAGGTGTAACATGACCTGTATGGTCAGGCACATTGCAAAGCTTGGGAGGAGCTTTGATTGTAATGTTTCTTTTTTGTTTATTTATTCTTTAAGCGAGTACATTCACAAAGTATCAGCTAACTTGTTCAAAACGAATATCAATACCTAAACACTCTCGTTAAACACTAAACTCTATTCATATTAAAGCTAATGACATTTCCGTAACGGCGGTAAGGAGGTAACTCGTCATATTTTGCAGACGTGAATATGATTCGACCTATATCATAAAGGTGGGAACTCATGAAGAGACATGTAAAAGCTCTATTACAATTTGTTATTCTCGGCGAGTGATTCAGTGACTCCTCCAATATTCAACCTACCGTGAGAATGCATACCGAATGAGCATGACAAAGCCCCATGCCAAAACAGACACGAAACCATACGTCAGCTACACCACTGGAAAAAGTCATTTTGTTCTTGCTCTTTTGTGTATGAGGTATATGTGGCCACAGGCGAGATACCTTTGTTGATAACGAGCGATAAAGTATATATATATATATATATAGTATAAATATATATATATATATTATATAAAGTATAAATAAATAAATATATATATATATATATATATATATATATATATATATATATATATAATATATATATATACATACACTCAACCAATGGCATGTCATGTCATGTCGTAATAATAAGTTGGAAATCTGAAATGATATTTTTTTTTTCCTGAAAGAGGTTGTCCTAATGATCTCTTTAATAAATAATTTTTGTTAAAAGTTCCGAGGTTGAAGAAAATAAGGAAATTGGTTGGTAATACCTGACGTTTGTATCTGTTACCTTTCCTAAACAGAGAAATAATCTTTGTAATTTTTATTGCATCAAGGACATCACCTTTTAACAAAGATTATCTAAAATTATGAACTAACGGATCAGTTATGTTCTTAGTAACATCTTTTAAGAATGCCATGATCAATGCATTTTATCCACAACATTTTTTATTTGGGGTATCAAACATATCAAATGAAATATGATTTCTCTAGAAAATCAGGTGATAGTTTCGCCGAATATTAAGTTTTTATAATCACTGATGTCCACATCGATGCTAAAAATGAACCTGAACTAAGTACTGATTATTGTTGAAGACAATAGACTGACATTTCTTTTTCCTGTTGGCTTGAATTACTGTTCGGTACTGACAGTCTATATAGTGGAGGTGTAACATGACCTGTATGGTCAGGCACATTGCAAACTTGGGAGGAGCTTTGATTGTAATGTTTCTTTTTTGTTTATTTATTTTTTAAGCGAGTACATTCACAAAATGGCAGATAACTTGCTCAAAACGAATATCAATACCTAAACACTCTCGTTAAACATTAAACTCTATTCATATTCAAGCTAATGACATTTCCGTAATGGCGGTAAGGAGGTAACTCGTCATATTTTGCAGACGTGAATATGATTCGACCTATATCATAAAGGTGGGAACTCATGAAGAGACATGTAAAAGCTCTATCACAATTTGTTATTCTCGGCGAGTGATTCAGTGACTCCTCCAATATTCAACCTACCGTGAGAATGCATACCGAATGAGCATGACAAAGCCCCATGCCAAAACAGACATGAAACCATACGTCAGCTACACCACTGGAAAAAGTCATTTTGTTCTTGCTCTTTTGTGTATGAGGTATATATGTGGCCATACGCGAGATGCCTTTGTTGATAACGAGCGACAAAGTACTAGTAGCTATAACCATCTCGTGATTAATTGTACAAACGCATGGCTGTCTCGCATTTGCCCTACTTCATACCAGTTACAAACCTCTTTTAGTTTAGTTTTAAGAGGCATAATCTCCCTCCCCCCATAAACCCCAAAATGCTGATATATATACGGAAAGAAAGAGTACTTTGAGACAACAGTTTAAGAGGCAGGTAATCTATTATCAATGATGCTACTCACTAAGAGACGTATATGTCATGAATAAGTGTGGACACATGAAGTAGATTTTTGGTGGAGAATCCATGCCCTCCTAAAAATTGTGAAAGCCTGGCCAACTTCTTCTAGGAACTGTCGAACTAAATAAATATCTTTTCTCATTAAACTCGTGTGAAACGTCACAAAACAATACTGCAGTGAGATCAAGGAAGTGGTTGCAGAAGTTTTTATCAAATGAAACATTTCCAGAAACGTCTTACGTTATACTGTCGTAATATTTTCTAAAATTATGAGATAGTTGTACTTGGAGGGCTGTTGTTTACTATAAAGTCTCACCGAAAAGGCTGACTGAAAAACAAACGGGCACACATTAGATTGCTTGACTTATCCTATTCATCATTTTTTGATGGCAAACAGTTGCCAGAAGGTTTTAATCAGTTGAAATTATTACAAGATCAATGTCAATTACAATGAAATCATCACATTTAAAGATAAGGCTTATAAATACATCCTGTATAGTTTGATATGACGAACATGACGAACACAACCATAGTCAACACATTGAAATCAAGTTATATCTGAATGTATCCTGATACCAGTTCATCGCTCTTAATTGTGCATTTTTATAGGAGACTCTGCAAACCATACTCGCAAGCGACGACAAACATCATGGTGCAACGTACTACGAAGTAAGTGTTAACAATGGGTGTTTCCCATTTCTCTCCTCTCCCTTCCCTTAGTTGCATAAGAAAAGAAGCATCCCTTGTCAATAAAGCAATCAGCTTTTCGGGGGAGGGGGGATCAAAAAAAAAAAATGAATGAAGATGTTCCATTTCTTCTGCAGTGACATTGAAGTCAAATCTCTTTAAACAGTATGAAAAACCATGTTCACCAACATAGGGTTCTAATATGTTCACCCTTCCAAGTTTTATGATACAGAAAAAAAATATACTACAAATAGATAGTACAGATGCCATGGCAACTTGAAATGTCAGATAAAATAAAACAAGATAAACGTTTTCCATGTCAATTTCATATTAGAAGTATTCATCTTCGTCAAATTTGCTCAGACATGGAAATACCGAAATTCGTTTTTTTTTTTTTTTTTTGTGGGGGGGGGGGTGGTCTTCTTCCTTCAAATTGACTCTGCAACCGAATTCTCATTTGCGGATTTTAAATCGTTGAATGCGCATATATTTTCGGCAATGTTTATTCAAACTTAGTCTCCACCAGTTCTTTCCATCTATTCAAATGCGCCTATGGCCAAACAAGTTCAGAAAAGGAGCATTTATACTGAACCAGTTCGTTGTCCATTAAAAAGTACCTACATAAATTGTGCTGCGTTGTGAATTGAAGGTTAGTAACGTCTACATGTAGGTCACACATGATGATGTAAATAAGAATGTAAATTCTAATAAAGATCACGAATCACTATGATGATCATAATCAAAACAGTGATTACAAATGAAGGTTATAAATATAATGTGATGATCTTGATAAAAAAAAAGAAATATATTTATTAGATATTAAGAAAATCGTGTGATGAGATGACGAAACTAAGATTTTATAGTGAAGTTTCCATAGCATGTTTAGCAAAAAAAAAAAAATGAATGTTCAAACAGTAACAAATACTGATCATGATGAAATTTAAGATATGAGATGAAAATTTAGTTTCACATTTAAAGGCATAATGTACCATTTGCACACGAAACGAAACCTCCAGCATTAGTACTTTCAGATGATTCTGAAACGTGACTTACGGATATAAACAACCACTGTATATAATTTATGTCAATCCATATAATTGATGTTAATTATTGTCAAATACACACATTTAAACAAAAGTTATAATACAAATGCTTTAATACAGTCTACAGTTATAGTTTATTGAGAAAAGTACTAATATCTTCTAATATCTTAGGCTTTATTGCGAAAATTTTGTGGGGTAGGATGTTTTGTGATAGAACGGACTTACACATATGTATCACATGTGATATCGTGATCATCATTTAAATCACTGCTCTCAAAGATAAACAGGACCTTCAACATTGCTCAATGATTGAATGGACATAATCACTAAATTTGAATGCACACTGTGACTTGGAATTCCATGCCCAAACACGAAGTTGAAGGCTTACATCCTAATCTGAAGTTGTGACCACTTCTTTAGGTGCCTAAAAACGATCTTGAAAACCTATGATGGGACTGAAAAAACCCAAAACAAAACATATTCTCAGGCTGAAAGTTTCCTGAATTCAGCGAGATCCTAGAGAATGTTTAGAGACGTTACAGTTTGCCCAGAAAAACTCCGCGGGTAATTTCGCACCTTTGTAATTTATTTAATATCACCTTACCTTTGGAGTATGGAAATGTATTCATCTTTTTCTCTTAGCCTACAAAATTGTCATGAATATGTATTTATGCAAATGAGTGTAGCATGCTAAGCCCACGTGGGGTAAAAGAATTTTCGGGGAGAGACATGGCGCTCGAGGGTGAGAAATAAGTTTGTAAGTTGCTGGTTCTTAACTTCTGGTGGTGATGCAGTTTTCAGTTTGGTGCCACTGATGATAATGCTCGTATTGTACCTGCATGTCGATTACCACCATTTCTTCTCAAGCCCATGAAAATATTACAGGAACCGTGTGTAATTTGTCTTAATTGAACTTTACTGTTTTCTGTCCAAGATGTACATTTCAAAATTTAGTGATTGTTTGATATCTCGCCAAAAATCAATGAAAATGGGGAAAAAATATGCTGAATTCGAAAGACCTTTATGAACATCGATGACAATATGTGATAACTGAATAGAAATGAACATGAAAAAGTACATTTTCTTTAATGGTATCATTTCTACTAAACATAGAATTACTGTACTGCAGTAAAAAGAAAATAGTGTTATGCTTGCTATTACTAAACATATAGGAAGACATTGGACAGTATCATTGAGATACCTGATATTGAAAATTTTACAGGGAACGCAGAATTTGTCTTTTTTCATACCAGTTATATATATATAGAAGTATTCGAACAAGTTCACTCGGTTGACAGCAGGTTCATCCGCATTTTATTGCTACTCGGAGTGTCATGCCACCTTCATTTAGGGGCAATCATCAGGGAATGATTATACATCCCAGAAATGCATTTGGATTGAATTAACGCATTTTGAGCGCGTGATACCAAAACAAAAACAAAACAAAACAAACTATACGCGCCTGGACCATAGTGACCAGTTCGCACTTAATCATATCCATTATTACGTATATCAGGCAATATATATATATATATATATATATATATATATATATATATATATACATATTTGTAACTTTTTTTATCTTTCTATTCAGTTAATAATCCACCAGCACCTCTGTCGTCAGAAGCAGCAACAGTCTCCTGGACGGTTAGCAGTAATCCGTCACGGTGGTGTCGCCCCAATTACAATACTTTGAGAGTGTCTTATAGAATAGATTTGGCAGATCTTTGTCCACGTGAACGTCATTCCGCATCTGGATGGACTGAGCTCACTCCATACTATCAAAGGAGCATAAACTTGAGAGACTTGAAGCCGTTAACCACATACGAAGTCAAGGTGACGCTGTCATTCTACCGTGGTTATTGGACAGAATCAAGAAACATCTCGTTTTCTACAAAGGCAAAAACATATGGTAAGCTAAACAGCAATTAAACCATCCTGTAGCACTGTTGAAGTGCAGCAGGGATTGTCGACAAAGCACAGGTAATTGTCTGCGGAGACAATATACAAAGGAGGTGCAAAACTCGATCCGCATCACAAAGAATCTGCAAGTATGTCTCATAATTTTTGTAGAGTTATATACCATTTATTCCATTGTATCATTTGTGTGTGCACTGAAGTGAGACAAAGTATAATTCCCAAGCATAATAGACAGCGGAGAATAAAATTATCCGTTTAAAGCATATTGATGTTCTACAACTCTACCAGACTCCTAGAAACGCGCAAATAAGTATTTCTGTGAACTTTAGTCTAGTCTGTAGACGACGTGTAATTTGATATTTCGCACTTGAGGAATAGTTTGTCAATTATCATTAATTTTGGTATATACATGTATATATAAAGGGGCGCACAAAAGAAATAAATCCTGATTGTTATGACCCCACATAATTATGTCTTCTAATAATGCATTCCTTACTTGTAAACAACTTCAGAATATCACGTCATAAAGATTGAGCAAGAACATGGAGGACACCTAGTTTGTTAATATGCATTAATTGTTTTGATATTGTGCTCTGGAATGCCTTGCCGTCACGCAGCATATAACGTTGAGCAGAGCACTGGATTACAGCGTGCATCTTGGGTGCGGAATTGCACGAAAGATCCTCCAGTTGACAAACTGATGTCTATGTAGGCCTATGTGCTACGAAGATGCTCAAGAACGCTGGAGCATCTGCTTGTCGTTGCGGCCTTGGCAGTTCGTTAAGTAGCTGCTGACCGGATGATCCTACATGCCCAGTTTGTTTCTCTTTTATTCACTATGGAGGGTTTGTGTGATTTAATTGTGATTTGAGTGTGATAACAATAACTCGAATAGGTTAATATCTCAACTAGAACCTAACGTGAAGTTCCTTCTTGGTATGAAAGTGGTTGTTCTGGGACTGCAAAAAAGAAAAAGAAAATCTTGATTTTTACCCTCACTCCAACCTGTTTGCTTGTCCCGATTTTTTCTTCCGTGTAAAAACCTGTGAAATTCAGTGTGTGTTTGTGCATGGTAATCCTGTGCCTGCTATTCTTTTTTTTCTTCTTTTCGTTGGAATGATAAAAGCGCCCGGTCCTATAGCTCTCAACTCCATCACAAACATGGAAGGGAAACAAGTCCGGTGGGATCCCGTGTCGAATGCTAACCATTTTGAGGCATATGAAGTTCAGCTTGTGCGGGACAATCTTCCTGAGACGTGCATCAACATCACCAATGCTAGCAACACCACCGTCACCTTTCACGACGCTACACCGTGTATCCGCTATGTGTTCAGAGTTCGTGTTCGACAAAGATGGCAGAACGTTGGGCCTTGGCAAAAAAAGGAGTTTACATTTTATGACTTGGAAGGTAATCAAAAGTCTCCTATTAGGAAATTCAATGCAGGAATTAAACATTTAGGCCCGAATTCACGAAGGTGGTACAAAATGAAACCATGGTTTAAACCATGGACAAAAACCATGGAGCGCCAAGTGTCGCATGAAATATTTCGTTACGAAATCAGTCATTTCGTCGATGAAATGATTATTTTGTAACGAAATGACAACATTTTGTAACTAAATGAACATTTCGTCCACGAAATGATAATTTTGTTAACGAAACGGTCATTTTGTCGACGAAATGACCAATTTCGTAACGAAATATTCCGTGAGACACTCGGCGCTCCATGGTTTTTGTCCATGGTTTAAACCATGGTTTCATTTGTACCACCTTCGTGAATTCGGGCCTAAGGGTTTAATCTCTTTCAAATAGAAAGTGACGAGCTTCTGTTAAGATTATAATACACTTCCCTATAATATGAATGTATAGTATTAATAAAAGTATCAATTCCAGCAGAAATAAGGATATTTTCATGAAGTACTTGGTGTTAGGAATCCACGTTGATTTACCTAATTGCAAGGTAGTATAGGGCAGCATCTTTCGAATTAAAAAAAAAAAGTGTTTTATAACCTGATGAGAGTGCAACATAGAAATCAAATTTTGCCTTTGGATACGTTTAAACAGCTATATTTTGTTATTTTGTTTTCTTTCTGTTTAGTGAATACTCGACCTGTACATCGGCCGGCGTTTGAAACATCAACCGCAGTCTCCTGGACAGTTCATGGGCGGTGTCACCTCACCTCTGGTGCTTTTCGTGTGTATTACAAAGTAGCTGCGACAGACCTTTGCCCTCGTGAACGTCTTTCCGCATCTGGATGGACGGAGCTCTCTCCAAGCTATTACCAAGGGAGTGTGTACTTAACGCCTTTGCAGCCACTCACTAAATACAAAGTCAAGGCGATGCTCTTTTACCAAGGAAAAGAATCAAGTATAACCTCGTTTACCACAGAGGCAAAATCATATGGTAAGCTGAACAGTGATATAACCATTCTATAGTACTGTTTAGTGCAAAAGAGGTTGTCGCCAAAGTATTGTCTGCTCACCATTGGCAAAACTCTGTCTGTTGTAGGTCGATTAAGCATGATATATAGTGATTATATATATATATAACTTATTACCCACGTCTTGCAAAAAAGCCAATTCGATTTACTTCAGTGGTCAAAGAGAAACGATGATTTTTGTAGAGCATGTTCGGAATCCCTTCCCTCCAAGTTCTGTCCATAGTGTTCATACATTAATATGCAGTTCCAAGAGAATCCACGTGCTAAACTTGCAAGAATCACATCCACGACATGCTTCACAACGATTCACATTTTTCTGTCACCACTTAACCAAAGTGAATGGGGTTTGCTGCAAAATATATGTAAGATGTTATTCAAGTCGTGTATTTTTAGACCCTGAAATAGTATTCAGATAGTTCAGTCATATTAAATGCAAATTTACTCAATTTATCAATGCAAAAATCCAATTGAATTCTTTTTTGGACATAATGTTTCTGTATATTAGACAATACAGGTAACAGAGAAGATGAAGGGGAAAAATAAAATTATTAATCATTATTATTGATTAAGACAATTATTCCACCAGACTATGAGAAAGTAATTTGCAGCTTGATTTGAAGCAAAGTTATGAATGTACAAGGAATTTCCTGTGGATTTTCAGTTGGTGTTTATAACACGAAGCAAAAATTTTTTTAACGTATAATACCTGAGAGTATTATCTTGTTAATTTGGGGCACGAATATCAAAAGCATATCCATTATGCAAGACTTCAATTAATGTATAACTACAAAGGAAATTGACCAAGGAGTTATTTTCTTTGTATGTTTTCCATGTGAGAGAAGATAGCTGGATAAACCATAGGTCATATTCAGCAGCAATAGTTGATGGTTTTCCATGCTTGGATCTAGTTGGATGTTATGCGGGACCATGCACTTCACCGTGTTAAACACCCTGCTCTTTGCGAAATATAAAGGAAGCGGGATCTTTTACGTGCATGAGTTCCGTTGTGATTCTCTTACACACGGGACCTCCATTTTATGTCCTATCCGAGGGACAGAGTGTTTTGCCTCTAGTATGACTGGAGGGGACGATATGATTACGGAAATCGAACCCGGGTCCTTTTTATCGTGAGGTAGACGCGCTACCGACTGAGCTGATTCACCACTCGTATACCCTAGAATGTAGTGCCCGGTGGACGTCTGTTCTGTTAATCGTTTAGATGTATATAGTGCGTCGAGCATTTAATCACGACTAGATAGATGAAAATTCACATTGTTTTGTCTTTTTTTTTTAAAGCAAAGTTAGTCTTTTCATGAGACATGTCCCGTAGTAGAACTGTTTGTTTTTCTGTGTCAGTGGTTTGTAAAGATTGAGGACAAGGCCCTTGCATGACAAATAATCATGTTAATATCAAACCGAGTTTGTTTGTTTGTTTTTTATTTAAACACGGGTAAAAATACTTGCACTCAGCCGTTAGGCTGTTTTTCAGCAAGTCCGTATGATATACACTGTACAAAAAACATAATGTGGTACAATCAACGTATAGAATAATACATAGACAATAATCGGTATAACCAAACAAAAAGATGGAAAAAAAAATACATATATACACAGCATTCTTAACAAAACAGTCAGACAGTAGAATGCAGTAAGAAGAACAAAAAAAAAAAATCTCGGAAAGGAAGTGATTAAAAAAAAATATTACTCAGAAATAGAAAAACTCATAAATCAAGGAAGAAAACAGAATCGATATCCTTCAGAAATTGTGCTAACCTTGTACATGTTCTCGTGGCTTCCGGTAATTGATTGAATAATTGAGCTGCTATGTAAATAGTACTACTTTTGCAGAAATTGGTCTTTGGTTTTGGTAACAATACTTTAAACGCCGAGTTCCTCAGATTGTAATTAGATACTTTTACGTTCACTTGATAAGTCAGAAAATCAGGCAAGAGGTTATTTAAAACTTTGTAAATAAAAACAACAAGATCTTTTTTCACTTTGGCACTGAGGCAGTCAACAGGCAGCCTCCCATACAAAATTCGTCTATTGTGACGATGATCCACTTTCAGAACAGTTCGCAAGGCTCTGTTCTGAAGTATTTGCAGTCTTTTTATATTACCAGAATTTGGTTTCATCCAGATGGTGTTACAGTACTCAAAGTGAGTACGAATCATTGTATTATACAGGGTTAATGCGGTGTCTTGGTCAATGTATGATCTTGCCCTTCTTAAAGGGGAAGGCTAGTAACTGATCAGTGGGAATCAGTGGAAATGCTGGAAGATGATTGTTCCAATCCTTATGGGATTCATTCAAGAGTTCATTGTATATCTATTGTTGTGTGAAAATGATTTGCTTCAGAATGGTCTCATATTCAAGTAATGTGCAGTTTAATGCTTCCAGGTTAGCGTCCCTGGTCAGTGACGGTGCATTAATCTGCACATTATTTGAATATGAGACCGTTCTGAAGCAAATCATTTTCACACAGCAATAGATATACAATGAACTCTTGAATGAATCCCATAAGGATTGGAACAATCATCTCCCAGCATTTCCATTGATTCCCACTGATCAGTTACTAGCTTTCCCCTTTAAAGCGTACAAATTACGTAACACTTTACTTTTTACGCTGTCAACCTGTGGTTTCCACAGTGCATGGGGAGAATGAATAGCAGGCATATATAGTTGATAATTACGTGAGCCTCAACATCTCTGAAGATGGTTGTACCACTTATCAAGTTGCATGTCTTATTCAAGCGTCTTCAAGAATGCCAGGATTACTAGCCTTTCTCACCAAAAAAAAAAAAAAAAAAAAAAAAATGGCCGTGAAGGTTAGATTGCTTTTTCACTGATTGAAGGATTCATTTTCCAGTGAACCAGAGCCCTTTTTCTTAACATGACGCATGTCATATATACATAATTACATATCATTTCGTCAGAGAGAACATACATCACAATATTAACTTTTTATTCTACAAATAAATGGGCAGCTAGGGTCTATACAATGATCATTTGAATTGCTCAACATTATTGAACGGAGTATTGAAGCACTTAATTATAAAAGTAGATACAGGAATTATACTATATCTTCTTTTGCATATTCAATAATGTAGTACAAATCTAACGCTGTTAAATTGATTCGTCGATTGATGTTTCTCTATGTTTCTCTTGATCTCAAAACCAAAATCCATAGCAGACAAATAAAATGCTCCTGATAAAGCCAACAATAATTTCCGCGCAAGAACCGAAAATTAGAGTTGGAACGCTCATCCATATTTTCATTCAAATAATGGTCAAATCAAAGCAGTTTAGGTGGATCAAGATTACAACTTGAGCGTAGGCTTAATATGATGTGGAAATAAAAACCCTCAAATGTCAGAAAATTTGTTGCGGTTTTAAACAGGTAAATCGGAAATGCGAAGATTTAGACAATATGCATTACACACATACACACACAGGCACGCACGCACACACACACACACACACAATGTAGGGATAGACGTATTGCACATAACGAGTGTTCTAAACAGGAAAAGACTACTAGTAGTCCTTTTTGCACATACTAGGAAAGGCAACGCTGTTGAAATATCAACTTTATAATGAAAACGTGGAGTACATTACACATTGATTTAATAAAGAAGTGAGAAATTTGAGTAATACACATAAAAAAGAGACAAAAGATGCGTGGTCACCAAACTAGGTATGGGCTGTGACTCGTGGGATGTATGACTCATGGACTTTTTTTCAATGTCAAGCTCGTGAACTGTATAACTCATGGGTGTCGGTCTCGTGGGATGACCCCTCCAACAGGATCACGATGACACTTTGGGCCTACTGGCACCCATGTTTTTAGCAACAGTGAGAGTTTCAACACTCTGTTTTCATTTAAAAAAAAAAATGTTTTTCATGCTTATCCTAGTCAGAATAGAAGCGAAAAAAAAGTGCGATCAAAGTATGCAAAATGAACACAGCTGGCTTGGCACGCACGGAGTTTGTGGGTGACGCATCGCGGAATAGTTTGTATTTTACATGCCTTATTGAAATGAAAGAATTTAAAAAAAGTCAAGAGAAGGCTCACGTTCCCGTGTAGGGCCTACTTGTTAGACCGTTTCTGTAATGCATTACAGCTTTTGGACGTTTCTTTCCTTACAGCCTAGTATTTCATTCACCTGCTCCCTCCCAGTACAGTGGCGGATCCAGAGGGGGCGCAGCCGGAGCACGCCCTCTTATTTTTCGTTAAAAACAAGAGAAATACACAACAGAAAAATAATGAAATGAAACCTGAAGTGACACCAGAAATATTAGTTTCGCCCCCACCCCTTATTCCAGGATCCGCCCCTGCAGTAAGTTGCACAGGCTGGAATTCACCTATAATTCTTGCTAGGCAGGGCGAGTCTTCGACAAGCTTTGTGGTTATAAAGGGCAACTTTTTTTTCAGCAAAGCATAATGTCTGAAAACATTACAGAACCGGTCTATTGGCAACACATTCACCGTCAGTAAAGATATGAATGATACCTCATAACAATAAACGAGATTTGATCTACTCGTCACTGAGACGTGTAATATAAGGTGATAAGCAGGAGGTGATCAGAAATCTTGATCGGCACCTTTTAAAGGGGGACAGCTAGAAATCAAAGCAGTAGGCCTACAAGATACAAGACGAAGGGAAGTCGCTTACTACCTTTAGTATTACGTACGTATGGGTGAGGGAGTAAGTCGTAAGTCGGTAATTGTGTAAGGGGTCTTCGACACGACGCATGACACTTAAGTGTTTTAGGGCTAATCCTGACCTTGGAATAGGTCTTTTCAAATTTGAACTTTGACCCAACTTTGCACAATCAAGATGGCTGTATTATATCATCATGCTGTTTATTGTATGATCACTTGGGCAACCTCTTTATGACGAGCCTGCAAAATGCCTCAGCAATGCAACATGCAATACAAAACGAAGGGAAATTACATGTGTGCGGGTAAGTGAATAGGCCTACACTTGACAACATGACTTCAATGTGAACAAAACCAGAGTTTAGCTCAATTAAAACAAAAAAAAAAAAGCACACGAAACAAGCAAACTACAACAAAAATAGATCAGAAATTTGTCAAAAGTGAAAAACAAGGTGATCCTAAATCTGTAATTGAGGCCATTAGCCATGCAATTTTTGAGATGTTCATCAAAGAACAGGAATTTGAACATGGTATCTTGCGTACGATAAGCTGCAGATTATGTCCGTGTAAAAGATACGCATTACCAATAATCTTCAGATATTCAATGAACAAATGAAAGATACATTTCGATAGCCCAAAATGTCAGCAGGAACATATCTAAATCTTAGATAAATTTAGGCATTGTTTACCATTGGGAGCAGTGATTTAATGAATGTTAGAGCTATCACATTTTCTGCATAATAGTGTATGTCAGTTGTATCACAAAACATCTTACCATGATAATCACAACATTTCGCTATAGAGCCTAAAGTGTAAGAAGATACGATGTATCACTAATTTTTCCAATAAGCCATAACTGTAGACTGATTTTCTAGAAGCAATTTCATAACAGCTATTGTTCATATTTTGTATACTAGCAATACTTTATTGATTGTATTCATTATTTGTTTTTTACATTAGTTGTTTCTATCCCTAAGTGGCATTTTAGAACTACTTAGAAACACTGAAGGTGGGTTTTTGTTTCATCTGCAAATGGTAAATGATACCTTTCAAGATAGTGACGTATTTCTACCTGGACACATTTAATGTTTATAACATTTGCATTTCAGAGAATAAAGAAACGGCGTTAGAGATATAACACGCAAAATCGTCAAATTTTATAAACTTCACTTTATTCGATATTTTCGCAGAAAAGACATCATCAAATTGAGAAACTGAGTTACAGTCCCAAAAGGGAAGATACTGATCTCTGCGTAAAAATTGATCGAGGATAATTTTGAGATTTCATTTGTATACTTTTTGTTTATATAAGAATATCTTAGTTTTAATAAGAACAAAATATGTAACAGAATGGGGGGCGGGGGCGGTATTGCCAATCCTGACGAGCTTCAATGAATTTAAGATGAACATTTTTTTTTTTTTTGGGGGGGGGGCATACGCAAGTGAAGAGCGCAAAGTTTCGAAATGCCCAAAATGGTCTGAAACGTTGCAAAATTTCTTTTAGCGTTAATTGTAGCATTTTGACATTTTTACTAATGTAATTATACTGTCAACTGACTGTGTTTGTGGAGGTAATCTATTCTGATGTAACTTTAATCCCCCCTTGTTTCATTGGCATGATAAAAGCACCCGGTCCTATAGCTCTCAACTCCATCACAAACACGGAAGGGAAACAAGTCCGTTGGGGTCGCGTGTCGAATGCTAACCGTTTTGAGGCATATGAAGTTCAGCTTGTGCGGAACAATCTTCCTGAGACGTGCATCAACATCACCAATGCTAGTAACACCACCGTCACCTTTCACGACGCTATACCGTGTGTCCGCTATGTGTTCAGAGTTCGTGTTCGACAAAGAAGGCAGAACGTTGGGCCTTGGCAAAAACTAAATATTACATTCCACGGCTTGAAAGGTAATGAAAAGACTTGTAACATGAAATTCAACATTTTTATAAAATGAAATATCATCATATGTTCTATATCTAAGAAAGCAACACCAACGAATATAGTTACTATACACACTTTGCAATAATAATCATTGTTGCGCAATGCATTACGCATCTGAATTCTTTCTCTCCATAATGAAATGTTTGGTCTATCATGTATAATAGGAGTGATTACGTACTCTTATAAAAACATGTTAAAAACTATATAATTTGTAATCAAATACTCGATTTTTTTTATTAGAAATTATGATTTATTGCCCTCTTACATAGGAAACTATCGCCTAATCTGATATTTAATAATATTTCAACCAAGCTAAAGCCTACTAGACTTTTCTGACAAACAATATGAAAAGCAGGAATTGCTATGCCATAGCATATGACTTTTGTCTTCACGCCTTTCTTTCATTTATATCATCGTGTATTGGTATCTTTTCTAATCAATCACCAAATTACACTGGCATTGAACATAATCGTATGTGGCTGAAGTTAGGCTGGAGTATAGTATTTTCCAATCCTAAATCCAGAAATCTTTATCTTCATTATTGGATATTTCTTTAACTTACAAATAAAGTCATTTCAACACGGGACACTACTTGGTAAAACTTACTTTTGAAGCTTGCATCACCCTTTTGGAGTAGGCTATACAGAGCTCTATAGTAATGGATGCTTTGAATGAACTCGTCAGAAGACCGTAAATGACATTGACAGATGACAAATACATTGTGACAGAGTTACTAAGTTCCTCGGCCAGGGCACATAATTATTATTATCTTTTCCTCAAGGGACAATGAGAAAACCAATTTGTGTTTATGTGGACAAATTACATGCAATATGAAGAAATTTGAGCACCCAGACTGAGTAATAAAGGGCATATATCCCCTACTATTATTACTATTATTGCACAGGAAATGTGAATGTTTTCTTTTCATCACTGTGTAATATTCCAATATCTTTTGAGGTGTGATGGTGTCACTTTGATATTCCGTGCCTGTCAGCTACAATCCATTCTGGTTCCCTGACATTTTAGGATTTATAACATGTATAATATACACATACCCAGAATGATTTTGAATTTGAACTCCGCCTGGTCCAATTAATGGGAACTGTTATAGGATTCAAAATCTGCTGCTTGAGATATTTTCAGTAAGTGTCATGCCTTGCTCAAGTTTTTAAGAAATCTTTGTAAGTGTGTGCGTGTGTGTGTGTGTGTGTGTAAGTGTGTAGTGTTTCTATACTCTAAAGCCCTAATTAGTAACTTCACTTTAAGCAATGGATGTACGAGCTGCAAAATGCTAAAGATTCACGATGTTTGTGGTGCTTATTTGTTGATCATATATATCATATATATCACACATCACTGAGTGGTGCTTTACGCTTAAAGATTTAAATTCAAGATTCAAAATTATTTCCATCAAATAAGCAGAGAAATTATGTACAATGCATGCATACGCAGAGGATATTTGTAATAATTGCAAAATGTGATTGAACAAAGTATACATGTGAAATGAGTAACATAAGGATGGGAATGGAAATGGAGGGTTCCACTAAGAACCAAAGCTTGCACGATAATATGGGACCTTTTACGCTGTTATGGCTGTGTATTATCATTTTTTACGTGATATAACGTTACAGTTCGTCATTAGTATTATAATTATATTATTTCTCTTAGTGTGGGCGAACACGACATCTTCGACAACAGCGGAAGTTTCATGGTCACTCTTTGATCAGTGCAGCGATACCACAGGATTATTTCTGCGCGTTCACCGTAGGGTTGTGCGGAGAGACACATGCTCTGAGGAACGCTTAACCGAAACTCGATGGGTACAGATCAAAGAAATAGCGCTTTATCATGGAGAAACGTCAAACTCTACGATATTACGAGACTTTGAGCCTTCCACAACATACGATATTAAAGTCCAGCTTTTGCAGCGAGATGAAAGCGGCGTGGGGTTCAACATAGCCGTTTCCAATGCCGTTACAGTCACAACATTTGCTTCAGATATCGGTACGTCTTTCACAGGAAAATGTATTAGTATAGAAGAAATCTACCGCCTTACTTTATAACCATAAACAGCCCTGCCCCTATACCCATACATCCATAGACACTGGATGGCTTGAATTGGTTTGAGACTTCAAATTGCACTTCGCTGTGATTCTTTTAGATTTTTAGGACAATCAGTGAAAATAATCGCTAAATTGCAAATCCTGTTTTGTGCAGTTGTACGCATAATTATTTTTATTGTTCTCTGAGTACGTACAGAACATTGTATTCATAAATTGTTGATCTTTCCATTGCGTACCATAGGTGAAAGAAATATGTGATTGTAAAACTCATATTTATACGATCTTTAAGGAACTATCTAATGCAACCTCATCATGACATTCAAGGTATATACATAGGATTAATACTAGCTGGTGCAACCATCACTTTCTTAAGTTGTTTTTCCCCATAAGAGAATCATCTTTACTGCAACCGTATGCACCGTATGAGCTGCTCTCGAGCCATTACACAGATGCATATTGAGCCAGGAATGATAATGACGTTTTCTGCACACACACAAGCACACACTCACGTATCTGGGTCAACTCCGAACGTGCATGATCTGTCATTAGATTTTTACGAACTTTTCTATTTTAGACATGCTGAGATAAAAAAAAAGTACTAGTGTTTTTCCCACAAAATTGTTGATGCCTCTTCATAACAGAGTAATTACTCAAAGAAAGCCATAACTGCGCAATATCCTAACACAACTATTGTGATACATTATGGGGAATGGATTAGGCTGGGGGAAGTTGGAAAGAATGGCATAATGTGGATCAGTATAGCAAAGGCGCATCCCTGATTTTGTTGTCTAATCTCAAGTTTTGTTGTAATTGCATCTATTGTTGCAAAATTTTCTTGTCATAAGAGTGTATGGAAATAAGCATTGACTTGAGAGCTGCAAAGACAGTCATAAACTTTACTATGTTTTCATGATAACCTCTGACAGCACCGCATCCAAAAGTGTTTCTGCGATCTGAGTATGATCATGTATTTATTTAATAGTAACTGTAAAACACAATCTATCGTCACTAACGAGATTTCTATCACAATGTCACGCATGTTTCCATTTGGATCTGTAGGTACACTTTAAGTGGGAATTAAGAATCTGTGCTAAATACAGCCTTAGCCTGTTGTTTTCTTCATTTTCATTCTTTGTCATGCCCTTGTTTTTCACTATTAGCGCCATAGGTGATGGAGAAAAAAAAATAGACATAGAAAAAACGATGATCAAGGTATAATCATATAACTTTCGCTTCCTGTATAACTAATGCATACGTTATGTTTGCACTTTTGATTATATCTTTTCGTATTATATTCCTTTTTTTTTGCGAATATAGGATCATTATCAGCGGAGTGGGTACAAGGGACGACAATACGTTTGTCATGGGTTTACCAAGTCACTGAGGGATGCATGTACTCCTGGCAAGACTTGCAATGGCGTGGCTATTACAAAGTTATCGACAGAGACTTATGCGAGACATTATTGCCAAATGAGTCATTTAACACAATTTTTCCTAATCGAAGCATGGAATTCACAGGACTCTCTCCCCTGAACTCCTATAATGTATCTCTCGAGCTTGTGCGAAGGGATTATGGAGAGACCGAGATCACCTTGTTACGGTCAGCAAACGTCACAATCGACAGCCTTGAATCAGATCGTGGTAGGACTTTCCCAGCTTGATGCAACTTGATACAAGCCCATCAATAATTTTCCCCTTCACACACATTTGGGATATTTACAAATTAATCAGCAACTAGATTATTGGAACTGAGTTATATCATATTTAACTTTCCATGACTATACAGAAAGAACATAATAGACTTTGAATAAGATTCTGAAAATGGCTGCGAGGTAGGTCTGTTCCATATTTTCGTCCGTACAGTTTGTTTGTCATGCGCATAGACAAAGAGTAAAGTATAGAATACCCAAAATAAAATGAGATCTGTTATGATTTTTCTAGATTCAATTCGTGACTGTTGCGATCATTGGTGTTGACAAAATCAAATAGTCCTAATTTCGAATGTCAAAAGTAATATGGAGAAAGTAAGGGCCGTTTGAAACTGAGCGTATCCAACAACGTTTGGCATATTAGTGAGGAAGGGTTGGTCATGATTATTAGGACACTTGAATAGCTGGACAGAAAATGTCACAAGATCTTATTGCTCACATTTTCAATTTCATCGTTGATATACGAGTCAGGGGGCTCACACATAGGCCTACCAACGTACGTTTAACATGTATCTATACATGCGTGTGTATGTGTGAACACATTTCATATCATGACGAGCATATTATAGAGCGCGTATATGGGTGGTTGTGGAAGCAGGGACATTCATTGTAGGATTATAGTCGGTAGCCGAACAGTAATATAATAACCATAATCGCCAGTTAAATACAATTATAGCATATTGTAAGAATTGATTTGTACCAAATGGTACCTCCTTCCCTACAGTGACCGTCGAACCATCTGCAGATAAGAAGAACAGTTTACTTGTCCAGTGGTCGCTAGCACCCACGTGCTTGGGTACCTACCGAGTGATTTATCAACCCCTCCAATACCTGGCTTGTCCCTATCATCCAGTCAGTGAGACACGACAGATCGCCACTGAGGGACTTCAAGACCAATCTTTTCGATCTTATAGAAATATTCTGATTATTCGAAATCTCACTAACTTTGCGACGTTTCACGTAACCGTAGAAAAGATAGCTGGAAGTGGAAAAGTGATAGCATCCGTGTCGGGGCAAAATACCACCGGAAGGGACAGTAAGTTTAACTTTCTCTTTGAACGTACATTGTGTTGAATAACAAGTACAGTAAAATATCTGACAAGTGACGACTCTAACATAATCAAAGACCTCACTGATCTCGAACAGAGAGACATATTTAGAATGAGAGCTGACACGCTATCAAATCGTGCTTCAATATCTCATATGTGTTTTATTGAATGGGAATTCGGAAGGGAACTGGGGTTTCGATCGTGGCAGAATCTTCGTCAGAGGTTAAGTCTTAAATAGATTGTATCATCTAAAATCTGAAGTACTCTCGAGATCACAAAGTGCTCCAAGTGGGTTACAATGTATGAGATCATTTAAATCACATTCCTTCTAATATTTTGATCCCATAGTATATTTCTGCAATGATGACAATCATCCTATCTCTGTACCTTGTTAATTCCATCTAATCCTGATTGAATCCCATTTTCTTTGCTCATTTTCCACTAATAAATCATATTCACTTCTGGTCAATTTTCTTCTTTCTGCATTTATTAGTCTATTAAGTTTTACATCTTCTTCCTGTATACTGTCCATACACCCCTTAATAGGGGCCAACCGGACATCATTACGAGCTAATAAATTGTGAGAGAATATGATCGTCAGTTCCCAGAACGTGAAACGTCATATTGCTGTTTGCTCTCAAACAATTTCAGCCAAAGTCTTGTAAAAATTACTTTAATGACGTGGTAAAAACAACAAAATACTGTCACTAAAGACAATATTCCCCCAGCAAAGATACCCACAATATCAATTCTTAGAAAGAAAGAAAGAAAGAAAGAAAGAAAGAAAGAAAGAAAGAAAGAAACAAACAATATCTCTTTTACCCACAGTCTCGAAGTGCATTTTCCTATTAATTTCTCTTTGAAATTAGCACCTTCTGCGATCGTCAGCAGGTTCAACGTTACCGGAACGACTGTATCCTGGTATCCGATCACATGTGAGAACGTAAGAGCGATATTCAAATATTACGAAGTTGTATTGCGACGCCAACATCTGGAAAATAGCACGCAACGTTATGAAGTCCATGAGCGAGAAAACACGACAGTGTTTCTTCACGCGGCATTACCTTTTACAGACTACAAGCTTGGAGTCAGAGTTTGGAATACTGTTGGACCAAGTGCTTGGACAGAGGCTGATTTCCGATGGGGCACTGAGTTAGGTGAGATATGAAAAAGATCTGTTACACGTTATTTTACCTGTATTTTCAGAAACACGTGTGTTTGAACTTTATACATGTAAATATATATATGTATACATGGGCAGTAATGTAGTATAGAGTACTGTGAGAACATTTTCCTCTTTATTTCTAAGGGGCTAAAGAGGGAGGGGTGTCAAAAGATATGCTCCACCCCTAATTCTCCATTCGGCAACTCATGGAAAAATGCTTTTTTGTATTGTGTTGGTAAAGTCTTATTTCTTTGAGATTAAGAAATGTATCTTCCTTCGTGTTTTTTTTTTTAAGGCAAATGTACATTCTTTTTTGGTGGGGGAGGGGATGGGGGATAGCCAACATAACAGTAGCTTGCTTGCGCTTCATGTTATCTATCAACCCACCTTTTTTTAGCACACACAGATTTATGTACTTACACATACGTAATACTTATGAAATCGTGTTGAATACGTCGTTGTTAAGAATTTGACACAACTGTCAGTTACAGTGCTTGATACACTGTAGGCCTATATAGTTACGTATAGCATTGTATATCTGTGTTTGTGTTTAAATGTGTGTTAATAAGGAGAAGACAGTCAAAGATTTTAAAGTTTTTCATCACATCTTTCGTCATTCATTCAGCAGTGATTTGGAATTTTGTAATGTTTATAAAACACACACACACACATACATATATATATATAAATATGGATAGGGCCTTTATACAAAAATATATACATATACATATACATATATATATATATATACATATAATTATATATGTACACAGGGCATATATATATATATATATATATATTTACATAATATATGCATTATGCGTCTACACAAGTACTCATACATAGTATTCAAAGTACATCGCGATCATTGTAGTTGGAAAGAACATAACCTGTGTACTTTTCCAATTCTGTATCATTTTCGCAAGAGTAGTGAACTCTATGTCAAATTCAAACGGAACCACCATGGGATGCTTAATCGCCTTTGCGCTGATTCTCGGAGTAGCGTGTTTCATGTAAGTGCCAGAATACATCAAGTAAAATTTGTGTCGTTTTGTAATTGTGACATCAGATCACAACGTACGTAGAGCAGCAGTTATCTGTTGCCACATTCTCAGAAATAGTAAACGACAAAGAAGCAGAACAGAATAGAACAGAACAGAACAGAATAAGCATCTTGAGAGATATAATCCGGGAGTCAACCGCTAGGTCTTAAACTAGATAATGAAAGCACACCACTGTAAATTATCAAAAGGAAATTGTTAAACAATTTGTATGGTGTATCCCTTAAATAAAAACGGTTTTGATTTTCGTTTGAAGGAGAATATAGAGAATAAGTAATTTATAGGGGCAAGGTTATTTCAGTATCTCTGTTCAGTAAAATTATTGTTTACTTCACCAAGATGGTAGGAGTACGTGGAAGGTGATAAATGCGTTACTACGAGTTGGGTAACAATCTCGTAGCTGTCAATAGAGCTGACCGTGCAACATAATGGTAATCCCCGTGCGTTACCATGAGATAGCATGTCCAGCATTCGGAAGAAACTACGACAGAATACGGAAGTAAAGTGCACCCTAGACAATGCAAAAAAAAAAAAGAGAAGAAGATAATGATAATTTCGACATACACTCGGTCGATCTCGTGAGTAATTACTTTTTCCTCTCGTCACAATACTTATTTCATACCTATTATGATTCCACAGTATCTACTGGAAGAGACGGAAGCGAAAGTTGTCTACTAGTGTTGCCGCTACGGTAGCCACTTCAGCTAGAATCGGTGGGTCTCAAGAATATGGAGTAAATTACAGGTAAGCAGCTATCGTGCCTTTGGCAAGTGCGCTTTGCGTCTTCAAAGAAGCGTCATGTGTTTCCTTGTTTGTTTGTTCCATTGCTCATGAATATTCCTTTTCTTACTTTATTCTTCAGATGATACTGATTTTGTTTTTTATTTTCAGTCACAGGAACCTGGCTGGAGGCGAAGAAATCACAATGCGTTGTGTTCAGCCCAGCGAACGTAAGTAGAGTTCTCCTGTGCAAATGATGATTACGTTTTGTAGGTTGCAACGTTATATTTTGCAACTCCAGCATCAAATTCATTCCATCAGTCTGTTCCATTTCTGGGCTTGAATGTCTGTGCAGTATACATACGGGCATGATATCACTTTATTTTACATATTCTGTAAGCAAGGGCTCAGTTATACTTTTCTTCTTACCGTGAATACCAAAAATGGTACAAAACAACAAACACACAAGATTAAACCTTTACCATTAAAGCCACGTTTGCCAACGTGTGTTGCCAGTTCATACATCTATTCATTCAGAGAAACTTGACAGATATAGAATACGAAGAATCGTATTCACTCCTCGATATGTGCACTTACTAATTGAGAATCTAGCCCATTATGGGAGGACCGTGTCTAGTGAAGTCTCTATAAATTGTTGCTAAAAATTATCCTTTCATGTTTTTCTTGGTTTGTCGACAATGACAAGATGGCGAACTTTAATGCTAGCATCTACAACCAATTGAATAGAAAATCCAAAAGAAAAAAAAACCACATAACTGTAAGCTTACTTTTACACTCTCAAAACATCCGAGTCAGACTGACCCGGAACTGGGTCCGTTGGGGTCATACACCGTTCCGGGTCAATAATGACTTGGAATTTGGTCATGAAGACCCCGAATGGGGTCACTCTGACCCAATTCATGACTCTGAATTGATCATATCTGACCCCATTCCTTGTCATTTCTGACCCGGAACGGTGTGTGACCCCAACGGTCCCAGTTCCGGGTCAGTTCTGACTCGGATGTTTTAAGAGTGTAGAGGTTAAATTCGTATTCACCCCAGTGAATGACTACGGAGATGACGACGATGGTGATGTCGACAATCGATTCAACTGTGACAAAAACAAGCAGGAAGCATCGATCTACGAGAATGTCCAGCCGGATGACCTGCGACAGCCAGCTATTGCCATAGACCGGCTGGCCGATTACATGGCTGAGATTAACTCACGGGGATTCATGGGCTTCATTGAGGAATTTGAGGTAGACGGGTTCATCCACTCTTGCGATTACAGTAATTTACTAAATAGTCATCCTTACAGTGATTGACAATGTAGTATAGTTGCCTACGTAAAATCCATATGAGTTATACAAATGTCTGTAATGTTTTCTTTTCCATTCTAGTGTTTGGTATGTCACGTGTAATTTACGTTTTACCATTGCTTATAGCCTTGCCCATTATTTCTCGTCGGTATATGCGCCAAACTGCTTACCGACAAACTGCTTACCGTTTTGGTTGGTCTTTATTTACTGATGACAATGATACTTTAAAAAGTTGACTTACATAGATTGTATTTTATCGATTGAGCCGTGAAAAGAATGTTTTATGTAATGGACATTTCATTATGATTTTTTAGTACTTCTTTATAAGACTTCATTTCTAACAACGATTGCTCTCTCCTTTAACATACACCAATCAGATGCTTCAATTAGATCAGACTTATCTGAGCGACGAAGCCAAGAAGAAGGAACACCAGAAAAAGAACCGCTTCCTCAACATCTTACCATGTATGTTAGACACAATTCTATGTTCCTCCTCTTTATTTTATCTTCGGTAAATATCATCTGTTCAATTTTAAAACGTATTTCAAAACGAAATATAAGCATCTGAAATTTGTCACGTATTGAGCAATTCACTTGCAAACATTTTCCTATTAATGTTGCTTTCTGTTTCATATTTTTTGTCAATTATTGAATTTAAACCTGATCCACCACCTATAATTCAGCGATTTAATTTCATTTCAGATGACCATTCTCGGGTGAAGCTGAACTTACGTGGGAGAGACCCATATTCTGACTACATCAATGCATCGTTCATAAACGTTAGTATGACCAATAAACCCCATTACATGTACATGAATGTAAATTTGAAAGTCTGGAGAAGGTATTTCAAGAGCATCCATACTTGTTTGTTATGTTAAATACTGCATTACATGTAAAAATGAATGTATGTATGCATGAACGATTATCTGATAATGTGCACAATAGCGATCAGATAATCGTTCCCTCTTTTTTCTTTCTTTCTTTTTTTTTTTTGCACAAGCCAATGCTGCCATGTTATCTATATTATGGAGATTTACTTTTCTATCTATCCAGGGTTATGATGCACCGAGCAAGTACATAGCTGCACAGGGTATGTTGCATTCATTCTTTGATAATTGTGAGCAAAAACATATTCATTTAGAGGAATAATGTTCCATTATAGCACACTTGATTGTTAAACATTTTCCTGCTCCTTTTTATTTAAGAAAATTATGTTGGTAAACAGAAGTTTAAAAATAATCGAAACCACAATGCGGAATCCTATATAGACACTCATCGAAGTGCAGTCTTGAATTTGGATGAAAATAAAAAAAAAAGAGTACATAGGAATGAACCTTTGTCATATGCTTTCTTCTGTAGGGACGTTCATTATCACTGAGCTAAATCAATGTTGACAATTAAAAAATATTAAATTAATATTGATTTTCTTCGGATATTTATTCAAATGTCTCCCATATCTTTATACTTTGTATTTTTTTTTTTACATGCAGGTCCGACGACTGCGTCTATGCACCACTTCTGATATTGATTTTCCTCGGATATTTATTCAAGTGTCTCGTATGACTTTATACTGTGTTACTTTTTATATGCAGGCCCGACGACTGCGTCTATAAATGACTTCTAATATTGATTTTCCTCTGATATGTATTCAAATATCTCCTATAACTTTATACTGTTTTTTTGTTTTGTTTGTTTGTTTGTTTTTTTACATGCAGGCCCGACGACTGCGTCTATAAATGATTTCTGGCGCATGATCTGGCAGTATGACTGCAAAAAGGTCATCATGCTCACTAACATCGTGGAAGGCAAGAAGGTTTGGCAGAAAAAAAAAAAAAAACATAAACACACAGTTTTACAACTATGGCAGTCAGTATAGAACCAGACGTGGCTTTTTGCACTATTCTAAGCATATGCATACATCATGTTTTGTGGTTGTCTGGTATTTCACATCATGAATATAAGAAGTGGTAATATACACATGTATTGTGATCTTTCTAATTTTTATGTCTTCGCACGTGTTTCGAGTTAAATCAAAGTGTGTACTTCCACTCTCCGAACTGTAAGCATCATCTGCCAACATCATATCAATAACAGTTTAGTTGTAAATTAACAGTTTGTAGTTTACTCTGAATAACGAACTCAATCGGAAAATAAGTTGTAGGACTAATAGATATTGTGGCAGAGCAACGACGACTTTGTTTTGGCTGAGCAATGTTTCCTTCTAATTGATCCTACCCTCAGAAAAAATGTGAACAGTACTGGCCAGGCATGACACCCTGCTCCTTTGGAGAATTTCGCATCGTTCTGCAAGACAATCAAGTGACCAAGAATTACACCATTCGGCGATTCGATGTTGAGGTAATAAACGTGCAGTATTACATAAAATACTGATATAATTGTGTCACATAAGCAACTTTTTTTAAAAAATACAAAACAAAGTATAAATAAACACGTAACTTTTGGCTATACTGCTCTGGGTTCCGGGTTCGAGTTCCCCCTCCCCCTTTGGTAGTTGGTACTGCCCCAGCGTCGTGCCCGGTAGACCGCAGGTCGTCAGCGCGTGTGGCTCAGTATAGGTGTTGCTCAGCAGGTGTGGCTCAGCAGGTGTGGCTCAGGTAGCGACGCTCGTCCCTCGTACCGGTAGTCGCCCCAGCATGACAGTCCTGCTCGCCGACGCTGATTCAAGCCCCGTACCAATGTGTCTTATGTGTTAACCAAAGTGTTTCTTTGCCTGATATTTCCTAACGTCCGTACTTATACACAAACTGCTAAAATCAATTAACATATGGCTCAGACAGAAGTAAGCATTAAAAATCCTCTTCACAAAGCAAATTATCTCTACTTACTAAATTAAGACTTCCCTAGCACCTAATCATATTCCTGAATATCATTAACCCAACTTCATAGCCGGATGAGCTCGCCTGAACCTAACACAATGATGTAATACGGCATAACTGAATCCAATTAACTAATTTTCTTATATATATATATATATATATATATATATATATATATATATATATATATTGTCTGGGGTGTCCTAACCAACAGAGACGTCATTGACCTAACAAAATTTTGTACATAATCAATGGATATATACGTATAAACACTCGAGGCAAATAATCCTTTCCTGACAAAGTGGTCATTTACATCACCACTAGAGATAATCAGTTTTTTTTTTTTTTTTGTAGTCCGAGTTGAAAAAACAAATAAGTTGCAAAATATTAATATCTCCCGTAGGTATAGCTATCATAACAATTCCGAAGTATTTATATCATTGCAATATATTTTATATTCTATGTATATACTGTATAATAGCTTACTAATTGTATACATACACGTGCGCTTTAATTTACATATAAAATTAATCATTCATTCCTAAGGGATAATGGGGTTGATGAAAGACTTTCCGTACAATTCAATAACCATTTCCAGAGTAGGTGCAACCATTGTCTTTGAAGAGCTGCGCTGCATATTAAAGTGTAAAACATTGTACTATTTCAATTTAAACTTAACAGTCGCTTGTCTCTTGGTAGTAGAAGTAATGCTTTTCGATTTAAAAGGCTCTTCCCTCATCCTTCAGACTTCTGTCGGCTGGCAAGCATTAATCTTTTCTTAGATACCAGAATGACAGTCCTGAAAATGACACTGCCTTGTCTACATCACACAGATGGCTGGTGTACACCGAGAGGTGGTGCAGTATCATTACACAACGTGGCCGGACATGGGGGTACCGGAACAACCTTCTCAACTTATGAACTTCATCGAGGTCACAAGAGAAATGGAGGAAGGAGCAAGCAAGTCGCCTATTGTCGTACATTGCAGGTACTTTTAAAATTCAAGCAGCTATTGTAAAGTCCATTGTACACAAGAGTGTTTTTGTCTTTGTATTAATTCCTAAATAGATCACTGAAGATATTGTCATTGAGACCGCTCTCTGTATGATCTCTATTAGTAATGTACATTTTTTTTTGTGTGTACTTGGCATAAATTTTGCCAGACATTGCGGTAGATAACTAACAGGAGATTTATTTCATGGACTATAGTTTCCACTGTTTTTCCCCCTCCGTAACAGTCTCCATGCGATGGGGTAATATCAGATATTCCGTTTTTGTCATGACAAAAAACAAACAAAAACAAAGAAACAAACAAACAAACAAACAACAAAGACATCATGGCCTCCGTAATTTATGAATATTACATTTGAGAATTGAGATGCATTTCTACCTAAATTTTACCTTTATTTTCCTTTAAAACCTTCGTGAAAGTCAAAAGCCCTGCAATATGATCTTAGATATCGAGGGTATCCAAGAGAAACATATCATGCTATACACCCAAAGGCATCAAGCACGCTTTAAAGCTTATAGGATCAATTACAGGATCAAAGTTGTAGAATCTCAGGCATGCATTGCATTGAAGCTCTCCTACCTACAAGGTTACATCTAATTAATACTATAAATCTAACTGCTTTTAGTAGAACCATACCTGTCAGAATAGATTCGTAATGTTAGGTGTGTCGTATTATTACAGAAACTTTACGCTCTCTTGCCGACAAGAATAATGAAGCTGGTACATTAAAATTTCCCAAATCTAGAAATGTATTCTTGCCATCTTATTATCATATCATACTACTGTTATTATTACTATTATCATTATTATTTTTTATCATTACAATTACCATATACCCCACCCCCTAATATACTCTTCGCGCTCCGTGCTTTGTTCTGATGCCACGCTCTATTAAATCGTAACTTTTCATTGCTATACACTTATCCCCCAGTGACAGATTTATCACCCAAGTCATTCATTTCACCAACCTAACCACAAGTAACCCAATGCAAATAAACCAGAGATTAATTGGAGGAAATGTTGAGCCAAGCAAAGTAGAAAGTGTTTCAGTATAAAAATTAATTGCGTGCTCATATCAATGGATGTCACATTGTTATGATATTGTGTGATTCCATTCTGCAGCGCCGGCGTCGGGAGGACTGGCACGTTCATCACACTGGACGCTATGCTAGACCAGATGAACGCTGAGGGAGCTGTTGGTATCTTCAACTTCATCGCGAGTATGAGAAAGCACAGGGCAAAGATGGTGCAAGTTGTGGTACGGATAACACCGAACCAAAACATTACGGAAGTCTCAGGTTTAACAAAGATGATATCATTTTTCTTTCGTAATGATTCAAAATTTAGTCAAGACTGTTTGAAGTCACCATGAATGAAGCCAACACACACACGATAGTTAATTTCCTCTTAATATTAACAACTAATATTATTTTTACTTTTTATGAGTCTAACAAAATCTAGGCATATCAAGTCTTGCCTAATCTGCTCGCTTAGTGGAAGAAGTTACTTTTATTTTGGCTACACAAGCATTTGTATTTGTATTTTTGTTTGCTAGTTTATAGATTCTAATGAAATGTATAGAACATTAAACTAGATTTTAAGATTTTATTGAGATGTTCATCGGTCAAAGAAAATGTCTTTGTGTAACGTGTCTCCATTTCTTGTATAATCTCATCATTGTCCACTTCACTCAGGAGCAATACCAGTTCATCTATGCCACTCTCCTAGAAGCCCTTACCTGTGGTGAAACGACAATTCCAAAGACTGACTTCGTAACTCGTTACCGAGCCATGAAATCACCGAGCCCCGATACAGGAATGACGGCTCTTCAGGAGGAGTTCGAAGTGAGGAAAGGAGAAGCGAGAGACAGCCACACTAGAAAGATAAAGATACCCCTAAATGGATAAGATAAATAGATAGATAAATAGATAGATAGGTAGATAGATAGGTAGGTAGATAGATAGATAGATAGAAAGTGAGCTTGAGAAGAAAAACCAACAAACAAGCATACAAACCGACAAACGTGCTGAAGCTGCGTTATGAAGCTCTGCATCACTTCAATATTATTTTCTTGTCAATATTTAAAACTTTGAAAAATTCATTGTTTCCGAGCAAGCGGTTTCGCCCTTAATTCGATCGAAAAACACACACAAAACAAATTAGTCTGAAAATTCGTTTTAGACATGTGAAACCATACATTACAAGGCATTTTTACACGCTTTTTCCAATTTTCATCAAAGTTTCACAAAGTGTCTCCCTTTAATATCTTTTAAATTTACTGTTTTGTAATTAGATTTTCCTTGTACAATGCAAATAACCTATTTCCAAACCTCTCCCACTGGGCTGTATAATAATTTTCCTTTCGAATCCCTCGTACATGAATGTGTAATCACAGCAGTGTACCCTGCCAAGCTATAGTAGGCCTACATAGCAGTGGTAGAACCCTCAAGAAGAGCGTGCAATCCCCGACGGAGCCATACTGCATAATAGGTAAGGTAATATGATAGGTATTATGATTGTTCCTATTTTCAAAAAGAATGTAATGTGATTACGTTAATTATGACGTATGTTCATTGTAGTTTTTTTTTTTTGTTATATCTTGAACCTTCCATTCTATCTCTTTTCAATAAACTAGTTGCTAAGAGCGTATACTGTTATACCAGGAAAAAATGAAGTCACCGCTGCTACACGTGAGGAGAATTTGGAGAAGAACCGCTATCCAGACGTAGTTCCACGTGAGTTCATTGTTTGTTCATTAATTTTGTGTTCTTTTTTCGATCTCTATGACCGAGTCCTCTTCAAATATAATATGTATAAACGTAAAGATAATGGTAAAGAAATGCATCCACAAACATAGATACAGATTAGCAGCGTGGGATGACAAACTCATAATTGTACTCATAAATTGTAGATCTAGTATGATATAAAGATATCCTTTTCCTCCATAATGTAAAATCAATACTTAGTAACTTGTTACTCTTGTTATTCCTTAGAACGACGACGCTAGTCTCGGTTGATGGCCTTCATAATTATCTACAATACGCCACTTATAATGCGGCACTTCATCCGAAATGGATCACCCCCTCCCCCGCCCCCAACACACACACATGCACACACATTAACAAGACTGAAGAAGGAAATGCAATATCAAGTAGGTCCCATACACAATTTCAGATCTGCGGACCTGCCCAAATACCCACTGGACACGAACAAACAGACAAGCATACAGTGATGCAACTCTCGCACACACACACACACACACACACACACATATATATATATATATATATTATCATATCATATCATATCATATCATATCATATCATCATATCTATCTATCTATCTATCTATCTATCTTTATAGCTATCTGTCTATGCATGTATAGATGTACTCGAGGATATTATTCTGTATTAATGTTCGTTAAAAACATGCCATTCATTCCAATTATCATTCTTAATTTTCATGATTATCATAATACCTTCAATCATTCGTTTCCTATCTCAATTGTCATCATCATTGTCATCATAATGTGTTGGTAACACTTACAAAGATAGTATTACTGCAACATGTCAAACGCTTATGTATGATTTTTTATTCGTTCATTTTGTCACCATTTTTTCTATTCCCATTTCCATTCTTTTCATTCTGTCATTGCAATTTCGTCTCTACCCCAACCAGCCGACAGGGTGCGCCCTTACCTCATGACTGAAGTCGAAGGCAGCACAAATTACATCAACGCAACTTACTTCCCGGTTTGTTTCTGAGTGATATAATGAAAATTAGCTCCAATTGCTAAAAAGGATATATCATTCATAATCACAAGGTTGATCACAAATTTCCCAGATATAAAGAGAAAACATAATGATCAAGTATACAATGATCACATTTTGGTTCACGTGCGATCTTAGGAAAATTTTATTTGCAATAGCAGCAACTACAAAACGAAAATAATCGTTTTTTCTGGGTGTGCCAGGATCCGTTAAAATTCAGACGAGTCCAAGAATTAGTCTGTTATATTTTTGACGCAGACTCGGCTATGTTGGATTTGTCGTTGGATGACATTCTACTTCAGAACTGCCAGTAAAGCCTTTGTTATTGGGGTTGGATCATGTTGAGTGTGTGATGTAATAATTAGCTTAAAGATTGTGAAGTTCCATTAGTATTACCATTTCTTTTTAGCAAACTATGAAACTATAAGCAATGGATGCTCTGGGCTATCTGTCTTTGTGTAATTCTTTAACAACGAAACAATTATCTAATGAACAGGATGAGTATGTACGTATTTACATAGTAACAGAACACCAGCCATCTTTTTTTTTTTTTTTTTTTTTTTTTTTTTTTTTTTTTTTTTTTTTTTTACTCTCAAAAGGCAAGACTGTGAGTTTGATGACTTTCACAAATTGTATTTAAAGTACTAAATTATAAACTCGCTGAAATTGTGAGTATATTATATTTTGGCGCAGGGCAAGAAGAGCAAGAATCAGTTCATGACCACACAAAGCCCTCTATCAAACACAGTGGTGGATTTCTGGCGCCTCGTGGTAGACTATAAGGTCACCAGGATCATGATGCTACATGGGGACACACCTGATGAGGTGAGTAGCTAGATCATAGTAACACAACTTTAATTGGGACAGCATCGTTGGTACAGTATGTCTCAATATACCTTAATACAATAATACTCGCTTGTTCAGAAAATCTCAGAACTTGCACTTCCATTCCTTCAGCCTTTAAAATTCTGAGGCCCCGGCATGAAAAAGGAGAACATCTATTATTAGGCTCACATTCCTCTACAATGTTCCTCTTTCAGTACATGTATACTTTCTTGGCAGATTATAATGTTTGTATTAGAGGAATACATAATACTCAAGATTAGAATATACATCTTGCACGAACAGGGGACTTAATATACCTATTGCATCATTATAAACGCCTTAAAGGGATGATATAGTATTGGTGGAGATGAGGATTTGGCTTTTAACTTTCTGCGAGATAGCAAGAAACCAATTTTGAAATAATACAGAACATATCGTTCTAAGAGAAATTCAACATTTATCAGATGAAAATCGGTTTTGGAATGGCTGAGACATCCAAAAACTAAGTAAAACAAAACGATCGTAATAAAAGATGGGTCCAACATTTTATTAGAATCGCTCTGTTTTGGTCTCAGCCATTTCAAAACCAATTTTCATCAAATAAACATTGAATTCCTCGTGGAATTACATGTACTCTCATATTTCATTAGAGATTTCTCATTATCTCACCAAAAATGTTAGAAACCTGAAATTAGGTCTCAACAAAACTATACGATCCCTTTAAACTGTAATTGCCACTTGTTGTGCTTCTTTCAGAATATGTATACTTTCTGGGCAGATTATGTTTGTATTAGGGGAATCATCTCAACATCAGAATACACATTTTGCACGAACAGGAGACGTATCTATATTGCATCAATAACATATAACCCCTTAAAAGCTGTGTAAAATGTCCATGCAGCTTGCATTGTTGCACATTGAGTAGGAAATTCAGTCGCATTTCTGTGCAATTGCCATTTCCATATGCATAAGACCTTCGCAAAGTACTGGCCCGAGGATGGTGAGCTTATCTGTGGTCCTTTCGTTGTGACCAGCACCAAAGAAGTTGTCATGCCGGGAATTGTGGAGAGAACATTGACTGTACGCAAACAGACGTCGAAGGTAATAACTGTGTCAGCACGTACATGTATATCCTCAAATAGAGTGCAGTTTGCGAGTATATTATAAAATTAACCACAGCCTTGAGCATTGCCTAGATTGTTTTCTGTTTCGCCTCCCGGCTCTTCACTGTTCGTACCTACTCAGGGCTGTATTAAAAAAAAAAAAAAATCAATGCCCATCATGAATATTGGACTCTTACGTGAGGGTACTTATGTTTTTCTCGTGAAACATCCTTTAGATTATGTGATCCTGCATCACAAAACAAACAGAAAGTCGCCAGACAAGAAATTTTAGTTAAGAGCATATTCTGAAAGAGCAGACTTTAAGCTTTAAAGTGATGTATAACTCAAATCAAGTGGACTCTACTAACCTATCTGAATATTGGAAAGAAAGCACACACTCAGGAAAAGTGTGAACTGAGAAAAGAGCCTCTGACGTACAGTGTCTATTCAAGCGCTTAATCTTTACCAAGCCGTGCTGGCTGTGGGATGAATGGGACAAAAACAGGATGTAAACCACCGGAGTAACAACAATGAAGGGATTATCAGATTAAAGTGAAATTGAGCCTGCCTTGTAAACACATTCTGTCCATAATCAATGCCAACTTTCAAAGCAGTAGCATCATCCTTTCAAAAGTTATTACAGTTGAAAGTGAAGAGTGTGTACACGGTTTTTAAGAAATGAAGACACACCTAATCACACTATTCAACAACAACAAAAAAAATGTTCGAAATAAACTGCTAAAAAACACACTTTTCTAAATTTATGATCCCAAATTTTAGCATAATGTAGAAGAAGACTTGCTCTTTCGGAAAATATGAAAAAGGTCAAGATCGGCTAAGTCGACCCATTTCACCTTTTTTCAGTCCTCACACAAAATCAGTGTGTATGACTTTTTGTTCGTTTTGTGGTGTGCGGTCACTTATAGTAACCTGTACCGGAAGGACTTATTGAAGGCGATATAGTTGTACTCCACCAACTGTGAATTCGTGCTCAGTTTTATTAACAGTTATATATTCAGAAAGGAGTATAATCTACAAAGATGTCCGAATTAATGAATTTAAATCAATGAAGTCTTGCATCGTGTCGTTTTTATTGCAACTGGTTGAAAATATTGATTTTCCTACATCGACGTTTAACGTCAATTTTGGACAATTTGCCAATCAGTTGCAATAAATGCAATTAAAGAGGTATTGTAAAATTTGTGTGTTTATGTGTGTGTGCGTGTGTGCGTGTGTGTATGTGTGTGTGTGTGTGGTTTTTTTTGCATGCATACCTAATACAGATAGGTGTAGAAACAAAGCTGAATTGAAATGAGCTGAAATAAATAAAATGATGATGGAAGAGAATAAAGAGAACTGAAGTTCAAGCACCCCTACATTTCAGTGAAATTCAATTCAAATAATATTATTTCCATTTAAAGTAATTCAAAGCAACATACACAACGCTTACATGAGTACATAATATTGTAAGGAACTTTGAATCACATAAGTTTCAACAAAACATGAATACAATATCATGTTAATATCAATTTGGGTTTCTACAGAAAAGTAAGGAAACAAGCAAGCAAGTAACCCGTATGTTTATCATGATTTGCCATGCAATACCTACAACTAACATGTTCCACTTTTGTGTTTTCCCTTATAACTTCACATCACCGTAGAAACAGTTGCAAACTGTCTACCAGCTACAGCTGGAGTGTAGCCACGTGGAGGATGACGGACCGCCCTCTGCGTCGGACATGATCTTCATGCGGACTCGTTTGAAGAGCTGGCCGACACAGGGACATGACAGCAGTCCTATCCTTGTTCATTGCAGGTTAAAGAATATTATTGGTTACAAATGGAAGATTACGAGACGGGAGAGAAAATATTCAGAATGTTTCATATTTAAAGGAAAGCTTGAAATGTAACTGATGACAATTACTATTAGCATGACGAAATGTAGGGACATATGGCTAAATGAAAGAAAGATATTATTCAGAGGGGTGAATGTTCAGGTGCAAGTTTTGTCACTTTGTCTCCCTCTACAAATTAAATTTGTTAAGATCGCAACTGCTGATCTGTAAATTAACAAACATGTCGGGACATATGGCTAGTTATTCAATCCTAGATTCACAACGCTCTGTACACATACCAGGCAAAATCTGTCACATGATAATATAGGTTGTTGTTGTTGTTGTTCTTCTTCTTCTTCTTCTTCTTTTTCTTTCTAGCTCTTCTTGCAATACTTTAAACTGAACTTTTTTTGAGTATTTGCGCTCAAATCAAAATAGGAATACTTTGAGAACATTAAGCGGCAATTTAAATTTCTTTGGTGATGGCCAGCTTTTCCATATGTGAGGATCATGAGAGGAAAAAAAAAATGAATTGTGATTCACTCGTAACACCGAATCAACGACCCAAATGCAGTGCAGTTCAATTGTGCAAACCTGAGTAACAACGTACAAATAAATATATAAAATGTATCTTTGATACTAATGCCGAGATCACTATCGCTCTCTCTATTGGTTTGGTTGTGTCTTCGTCATCCATGCCACCTCAAAAGCATGCATATGTGTTTTTGTTTATAGGGATGGCGTCGGAACGTCTGCCACTTTCTGTGCGTTGTTATGCATCCTTGATCGCGCAGATTGTTCAAATGACGTGGAAGTTTTCCAGGTGTGCAAGAAAATGAGAGCCATCCGTCACGAGGCAATTTCGCATCTAGTATGTAGTATTGTTCTTCCTATTTCCAGAAATATACAAACAAACAGAAAACCCTTGAACGACTTTGATTGAAAAATGTAATGCAAAGCAAAACATTGTCAACGTTTTTCGTGTTATCGGGTTGCATCGATGAAAGTTAACACACAATCATTGCTATAGTGCCTCCGTTTATCAATGACAAATTCTAATCAACAAAAAGTGCATTGCCAAACAGCGTCAACAACAAGAATTCTGACAATAAGGCCCCAGCCACATATAAATACGGATCCTCAAGGATCTACACGGTGATCCGGAGAGATCCGGGATAGTTTCGACCTCGATGAGTGTGGAAGAGCGTTGATATGACTGTACACACGATATCAACACAGCAGCTACACGAATAATGCCCCAGTCACACAGTGCTTTACATTGGGTTACGTCCGTCGCGGATAGATACGAATGAGTGGACGCAGGGTGACGCAGCGTGGACGCGGGCATCCGCAGGGACGTATGTAGACGTAACTGTCCGTAACTCATCCGTAAAGAAACGCAAAATGACGGCGGCAAGCCTGCGAAATTTTGAAATGTTCAAAATTTCGCAGAGGGACTCCACGGATGCAAACTTACGCAAGTAACCGTAACCAAACGTAACTATCCGTAACTATCCGTAACTGAACGTAACTACCCGTAGCTTGGACGCAGACCATCCGCAAAAAGTTTTACCTCCCGTCCGTTTGCATTCGTTTACGTCCACCGTAAGTATCCGAAAATAACCGCAAGTTAACGTATCACAACACTTTCGACGGCTTACGGATATTTGCGGACAGTTACGGATGCTGCGGACGATTACGTCCTTCGACGTTTTCCGTTTTCCACTCGCATGGGAACACAGAGACTCGTGGGAAGCCACACAACTCATGTTGCCAAGCTGCAGCGCATTTACCTGAAGGAATGCTACAACACAGTCGGAGCGGTGGAGAGGCAGAACCGCATGGTCAAATTATGAAATGATCATTTCAGGTGGCACCCATGCCTAGGCCTACTCATGACATCGGCTGTCCCTTGTGCTGAACTTTTTTTGTTGCACTCTTTGAATATGTATTTTTTTTCGAAAAAGGCAATATTTTGGGTAGGGGATGGGGTGACAGCATTTTATTCACTTTTCTGGCCGGGGAAGGTGTGGGACAACGATAACTATATAAAATGAGAACGAATCTAATATAGGTTTTCCCGGCCAATTTCGCATTTTAGCGTAGATGACATGATCGGTAGTTCAATTTTATGATCTCTTCATTCAAATTCATTTTGGAGCATTTAAATTACCTTTCTCCTCATTCTGATTAACACTTTTTCAATTGAAATTCGTAAAACAAGCACCATTTCGTTATTCTTTCATTCAATTTAGAATGATATAGTCACGTGATCATGCTGCACTCGTTCATTCAAATTCATTTTTGGGCATCCAATTTAACATCTTTTGCAGTCAATTTAACACGCATGTTTATGCTTTGGTTCTTTCTTCAGTTTTTTTTTTCAACAAAGTTATTGTTTTGAAAGCGTCATTACATTTCATATTTTCGTACTCATTTTAGAGATTTTGGCAAAAGTTTTTTTTTTTTTCTTCAATGTGTTTAGTGAGTCTTTTAGTTTGAAGATAGTGCATCATGTGGCCACAACTTATCTGGTCGTTGAGCGCTTTATTCTGAGTGTGTCGGCCAGTTCTAGGAAGTCAAGGTTATGATCATCAAATGTTCCTATAATTCTTTTTCTTTCTTCTTGAGAAATACGTCTGTATCTAACTTGTGCTGTCATAACTGTATACTTATAAGAAGATGAAGTTAATCTGTAGTATTGGTACATGTAGGCCTAAAATGACATGTATGAAAGAAAGGGGGCGTTACAGAACAACAAACTCGAGTTATATAGGGTCAAAAATATGATACCTTTACTGCTTAACAGTGCGTGGATGAAACAAAAACGTCACATAGAAATACGCGTTTAAATGCTATTACCTTTCCAAAAAAGAAATAACATGACGTTAATTTGAATGAACATGTTTGGAATTCGACTGTCCATACGCGAAATTGAATGACTGAAATACCCATTTTGAATGCCCGTTTTACAAATTCGAAAGGCACATGTGCAAATTTCATTGATCGAAATGCTAAATTGAACGACCAACTTGCAATTTTGAATGACAGAATGTTCAGTGACGAGGATTTTCGATAAATTGAATGAACCTTTTATCAAATGGACTGACAAAGTGCGAAATTGGCCGGGAAAACCGATTTTCTCTGTAGTCTTACCCACTTTATGCTCCACACACACATACATGTATGTATATATATATATATATATATATATATATATATATATATATTGTAGTTGTTCCGCGTATTGGCAGTACTAGAAATAGCAATAATAAAGTCACAACATAGGAATGCAGGGAATGCATTAATAGCCAATCTTGATTTAATGAATAATCCGAATTTTCGAGGAACCTTCCTCTTCCTCTTCCTCTTCTTCAGGGATGACAGTGCGAATATTCACAATGATTATTCACAATGATTATTCACAATGATTATTAAGAGTGAGGTGTTATAACACCTCAATCTTAATAATCATTGTGAATATTCGCACTGTCATCCCTGAAGAAGAGGAAGGTTCCTCGAAAATTCGGATTATTCATTAAATCAAGATTGGCTATTAATGCATGCCGTGCATTCCTATGTTGTGACTTTATTATTGCTATGTATATATATATATATATATATATATATATATATATATATATATATATTGTACTTGTGTGTCGGAGGGGTGTTTAAAAGTCCCAATGTCTTTTTTTCTGGAAATTTGATAAGCACTGATTTATTATAAAACTCTCCTTAACATAACCCAGTATAAAAGTCATGAATATCGCTGCACAATGACAGCGTAACCACAGTTTGTCTATTCTATGACTGCTTCTCTAATGTTTAACTTATCGATCTATATTGTATTTTATTTGTGGTATAATTATGTTATGTATTCTTTACATTTATGACGCCTAGTCATATATTATTTGAGTTGCACAAATGAAATTACAACTTCAAGTTCAAAATTTCATATACCTTTTATTACTGTAAAGCAAATTATAGGATTACGATTTTTTCACAACTTGTATTATACGCCATTCAATTTCAGTTTCCCCCAGTGTACAATGCAAGGCAGTCCAGTATGCGATAGCCTTGCTGTCATAATACACTGACTTAGCAGGGATCGTCAGAGAAAACCATATTGTCCACAATATAACAATCTGTAGCTATCAGTAACTATCCGAAAATATCCGCAACTCTCCGCAAGTGTTTAAAACTATTATGTGCCAATCCGTAAGAATATCCGCAAGTGGACGCAAGTATTCGCATCTGGTCGTATCTGATCGTATCGCCCGCATTTTTCCCCCGTATGTTTTATACAAATTTTCTGGTGACGGCAAAGGATCCGCGGGAGTCCGCAGAAAAAATGACTTTTTTGGACGTAACGCCGGACGCAGAGTATTATGTGACTGGGGCTTAAAGCCCCAGTCACATAATGCTCTGCGTCCGGCGTTACGTCCAAAAAAGTCATTTCTGTTGCGGACTCCCGCGGATCCTTTGCCGTCAATAGAAAATTTATTCAAAACATACCGAGAAAAAGTGCGGGTGATACGGACAAATACGATCAGATGCGAATACTTGCGTCCACTTGCGGATATTCTTACGAATTGGCACATAATAGTTCTGAACACTTGCGGAGAGTTGCGGATATTTTCGGATAGTTAGGGATAGTTGCAGATTGTTATAGATAATTATGGACAGTATTGTTTTCTGTGACGATCCCGGCTAAGTCAGTGTGTTATGACAGCAAGGTTATCACATAGTGGACTGTCTAACATTGTGCACTGGCATGACTGGGGAAAACTGAAATTCAATTACGTACAATTTGTGAAAAAAAAATGTAATCCTTTAATTTGCTTTGCAATGATAAAAGATATATGAAATTTTGAACTTGAGACTTAAATTTTATTTGTGCAACTCAAATATGAATAAACTTCATAAATGTAAAGAATACATAACATAATTATACCACAAATGTAATACAATATAGATCGATAAGTTAAACATTAGAGTAAGAAAATTATTACTTACAGTAATAGACAAACTGTGGTTACGCTGTCGTTGTGCAGCGATATTCATGACTTATTGGGTTTTGTTAAGGAGATTTTTATAATAAAGTAATGCTTATTAAATTTCCAGAAAAAAAAAAGACATCAAGACATTCAAACACCCCTCCCACACCCAAGCACAATATATATACAAAAATGTAATACACAGTCCATGTAGCGTAAAGTGGGTAAGACTATAGAGAAATACCAAATTCGTTCTCACTTTTTCAAGTTGATTTATTTTCTTTCCATCAAACAAAATAATTAGAAATACAATGAAACACTCGAATACACAGATGTCATGAAATCAGTACCACAATGCGATGAACAGAATAACATTGTAAAAGAGACACAGGTAAATCATCAACAGAGATACAAATAACTGTTACGTCACTGTGGTGAATGCATAAACAATATTGCTGGAAATGGAGGGGACTGCTAAAAAACAGGGCTTGTAGAATGCAGTCCCCTCATACAGAAAAAAATATAGCAAAAAACAACAACAACAACAATTTCCCTTAACGGTAGTAAAAAAAAGACAGAGTAATACACACATACATGCACACATACCAACTCACATTAACAAACACAAAGAGGCTCTCTTGTAAGGAAAGATTGATGAGAGAATAGAAAGATAGTAAGGGAGGTAGGAAGTCCGAGGTGGACCGGGGGGGGGGGGGGGGAGGAGAGGGAAATGGTGGGTCATAACCAGGGCACTGTAGGCAAAGGCTCGCTGATAAACAAAGAGTAGTGAGGTTACCGACGCACAGACGATTTTGAAAATCAAAAGTAAAAAAAGAAATAATTCATTTTGGTGCATACGAAGTTTTTGAATAATTCTTTAACTTTAAAGAAAATGTATTAAGAATTAAAGCTTCTTTTACATTGTTATCAAAAGAATTCCAGAATTTTGGTCCAGAAAAGGAGAATAAAGATTTTGCAAAAACCGTCCTAGTCAAAGGCAAATGATATTCATGGGATTGACGGGTTGGATATGCATGAACAGTTTCATTCTTTAGAACATGGAATCAAACACAAGGGGGAGAGAATGGTTGGTGAGTTTATACATGAATTGTCCTAATTGCAACGATAAAGGTCAAATTTTCAAAATATTATTTTCGTGAAATAAATTATAAGTATGACTTCTCCACGAGTCGTGACAAATGATACGAAGAGCTTTTTTCTGTAATAATAGTATTCTTTCTGTATATTTAGAAAAAGTGTTTCCCCATGCGAGTATACCATAGTTTAAGTAAGGTAGTATCAAAGCAGAATATAACATAAAATGTAAATTTTTGGGAAGATAGAATTTAACTTTGTTTATAATACCTATATTCCCTGAAATAACACGACAAACAGAATCAATATGCAAACCCCAGGTATAGTTTATTGTCCAGAATCAAACCTAGAAATTTCATTGAAGAGACTTCGTCTATGACCGTGTCTTCCAGGAAAACGTTTCTCGGTAGATTTTCTAGCGAATTACTGAACAGCATGCATTTTTTCTTGCAGTTTTTTTTTTTTGCAAATTTATTGACAGTTTGTTCGCTCTTATCCAATGGAGTAACTTCGTTAATTCACAGTTTAAAGTATCATGTGTTAATCGATCAGAATCAGAATCAGATAAAACACATTAGTATCATCCGCAAATAATAAGAAAGAGAGGATGTTTGAAGAATTTGACATATCATTGACATAGAGAATTTTGACATGGACATAGAGAATTTTATATAGTTATCGCTGTCACTCACCTTTCCCGGCCAGAAAAGTGAATGAAATGCTCTCACCCCATCCCCTACATAGAGAATTTTGACATACCATTGACATAGAGAATTTTATATAGTTATCGCTGTCACTCACCTTTCCCGGCCAGAAAAGTGAATAAAATGCTCTCACCCCATCCCCTACATAGAGAATTTTGACATACCATTGACATAGAGAATTTTATATAGTTATCGCTGTCACACACCTTTCCCGACCAGAAAAGTGAATGAAATGCTGTCACCCCTTCCCGTAATCAAAATATTGCCTTTTTGAAAAATATACATTCAAAGAGTGCATGAAAAAAAAAAAAGTTCAGCACCAAGGGTCAACCGATGTCATGAGTATATGGGTGCCACCTAAAATGACCATTTGTGGTAGAAATGTCATAATTTGACCATGCGGTTCTGCCTCTCCACTGCTCCGACTGTATTGTAGCATTCCTTCAGGTAAATGCGCTGCAGCTTGGCAACACGAGTTGTGTGGCTTCCCACGAGTCTCTGTGTTCCAATGCGAGTGGAAAACGGAAAATGTCGAAGGACGTAATCTTCCGCAGCATCCGTAACTGTCCGCAAATATACGTAAGCGGACGAAAGTGTTGATATACGTTAACTTGCGATTACTTTCGGATACTTACGGTGGACGTAAACGAACGCAAACGGACGGGAGGTAAAATTTTTTGCGGATGTTCTGCGTCCAGGCTACGGATAGTTACGTTCAGTTACGGATAATTACGTTTGGTTACGGTTACTTGCGAAAGTCTACATCCGTAGAATCCCTCTGCGAAATTTTGAACATTTCAAAATTTCGCAGGCTTGGCGCCGTCATTTTGCGTTTCTTTACGGATGAGTTACGGACAGTTACGTCTACATACGTCCCTGCGGATGCCTGCGTCCACGCTGCGTCCCCCTGCGTTCACTCATTCGTATCTATCCGCGGCGGACGTAACCCATCGCAAAGCACTGTGTGACTGGGGCATTAGGCCGGAAGAGCGTGGCGTCCACACGGATCAACACGGCAGCTACACGGCAGCCACACGGATCATCCCGGATTGCTCTGCCAACACGGTAATCCCCGGATGACGCCAGATGTTTTTGAACTCCAAAAGTTGCCGTGTTGGTCTCCCGGATGTCCCCGGATCTACACGGACATACACGGATGTCCAAGGATGTCCAAGGCGTCAACACTGATCTCTCCCCGGATCACGCTGGATCAGATCCGGGGTGACCCGGGGTGATCCGGGATGTCTATGTGACTGGGACTTAAAAGCCCAAGTCACATAGATATCCCGGATCACCCAATACGGCAAATTTTCGAGGTCAAAAACATCCGGCGTCATCCGAGGATTGCGTGTAGCTGCCGTGTTGATCCGTGTAGATGCCGTGTTTGTCCGTGTAGACGCCGTGCTCTTCCCGCCTTATCCGTGTAGCTGCCGTGTTTATACCGTGTGTACACTCATACCAACGCTCGTCGAAACTATTCTGGATCTCCCCAGATCTCCCCTGATCTCCCCGCAGTGGCGTTACTACGGGGGGGGGGGGGGGGGGGGCATGGGGGGGGGGGGGGCACGTGCCCCCCCCAATCCGCTGGTAAAAAAAAAAGAAAAAAAAAACCTACCAAAATGGTAATTCAAGGGTTAGTAAACTGCTTTTGAAATCGACATGAAAGGATGATCAAGAAAAAATATATTTTTCTAAGATTTCTTTTCACCATATAATTAAAGAGGTATTATAGTGAAACATTGTTCAAAAAGCCCGGAGACGACAAAAGATTGTGATTCAGTGTGATTCCTGGTTGGCATTTTGAATACAAGCAGGATGTGCGCAGTGTACTCAGAACATCGGAATGGCAAAAAGAGTTGCTGCAATGTTGCGCAATGTGATGTTTGATAGGTTGTACACATTTTGCTATCAAAGCTTGATCATTGATTTTGCAGTGTTGCTTTACATACTAGTCTATATTAAAATGCCTTGCATTGCCAATAATAAGACTTGACCTTGGCTATTTCCTAACTTTTCCATCTAGGCCTATATGAAACACACACACTCACAAACACAAACAAATTAGGGGATGCTCTATAAAGATTAACGTGCAGATTTTGGACATCCTTCTCCCGCTTGGTCACTTCGACGCCCCCTCGCTGGTCATACCTCCCCCAATCATGAACATAAACCGACACCCTTGACTACCAGTGGCGGATCCAGGGGGCGCACCGGGCGCCCCCTCCCTCCAAAGCGAAAAAATATATATGTAGCTACAAACGACAGTTTTTGGACTGTAAAATGTCAAAATTTTCAAGCTCGCTCGCTTCGCTCGCTCGCATTTAATCGTTATGCAATTCTCCTGATGCTGCTGTCAGTAATTGCCAGCAGTTGCGCCCGGTGCGTCCCCTCCCCTTAATTTCCAAAGCGAAAAAATATAGCTACAAACGGCAGTTTTGGGACTGTAAAATGTCAAAATTTTCAAGCTCGCTCGCTTCGCTCGCTCGCACTTAATCGTTATGAAATTCTCCTGATGTTGCTGTCAGTAATTGCCAGCAGTTGTGCCCGGTGCGCCCAGGCCCTCTCCTTAATTTCCAAAGCGAAAAATATAGCTAAAAACGGCAGTTTTGGGACTGTAAAATGTCAAAATTTTCAAGCTCACTCGCTTCGCTCGCTCACATTTAATCGCTATGCAATTCTCCTGATGTCGCTGTCAGTAATTGCCAGCAGCTGCGCCCGGTGCGCCCCCTCCCCTTAATTTCCAAAGCGAAAAAATATATCTAAAAACGGCAGTTTTGGGACTATAAAATGTCAAAATTTTCAAGCTCGCTCGCATTTAATCGTTATGCAATTCTCCTGATGTTGCTGTCAGTAATTGCCAGCAGTTGCGCCCGATGCGCCCCTCCCCTTAATTTCCAAAGCGAAAAAATATACCTAAAAACGGCAGTTTTGGGAACATAAAATGTCAAAATGTTCAAGCTCGCTCGCTTCGCTCGCTCGCATTTAACCGTTATATGCCATTCTCCTGATATTACTGCCAGTAATTGCCAGCAGTTGCACCCGGTGCGCCCCCCCCCCCGCCTGAATTTCCACAGCGAAAAACTATAGCTACAAACGGCAGTTTGGGGACGGTAAAATGTCAACATTTTCAAGCTCGCTCGCTTCGCTCGCTCGCATTTAATCGTTATGCCATTCTCCTGATGTTACTGCCAGCAACTGCCAGCAGTATTAGGTTGCGCCCGGTGCAACCCCCTTAATTTCCAAAGCAAATATATATATATATATATATATATGCATATATATATATACATATATATGTATATACATTATATATATATATATATATATATATATATATACATACATATATTATTATATATAGCTACAAACGGCAGTTTGGGGACTGTAAAATGTCAACATTTTCAAGCTCGCTCGCTCCGCTCGCTCGCATTTAATTGTTACGTTATGCAATTCTGATGTTGCTGCCATGAGGTGCCCCCCCCCCCAATGTCTTGACCCACGGTACGCCACTGTCTCCCCGGATCACCGAGTGGATCCTTGAGCATCCGTGTTTATATGTGACTGGGGGGGGGGGCATAAAGAACCCTTGTTATTCTGGTTGTACTTCTTTTAGATATTTATTGAATTTTGTTTAAATTGCAAAAAGAAAAAAATGTTACGGTGACACATATCAAGTATAAGAATATGTGGCCTGGAAGTTACATAATTGACCACAATCAACTTTACATTCACGAATATGTTTGGCAATCACTAGACCTACTGCATAAAATATTTGAATATCTGAAGCATTAAAGAAAGAATGAATCAAATTTCGGAAGTTTAAGATTAAAGTAAAGAACTGATGCAATCAGTCTATAAGTACTCTTACATTAAAGGAGAAGTATGGGCTACTAAAGAATGAAGTATGAAAAGAACGAGTAATTATTTATGAGAACAGTAAAGTAAAGATTCATGACAAATTAGGGGACTTATACAATTGTATCTTCACAAGACAATTCTTGAACAGTCGATATGAAATATGCAAATGATTGAGATGATGATGTTGCTGCTTTCCAACTTGCTTTGTAGTTGTTATAGAAAACCTTGAGATTTCCAGATTGATTTGTATTTTTTTTTTTCAAATGCCATCATTTCCCAGTCTCAAATCATGGTATATCTGAGTTATCATCATTTTTAAGTTGTTTTACGATGTTATGACTTGTTATTGTCTGCTTTGTGTACACGAACAAGGGAAAATTGTCAGGTAATTGGCATCATGAGCTCACTCATTTGTTTTATAATTTCCATCAAGGGTTTGAGAACTGATTTGTAAAAATTAGCAAGTCTCTATGTTCTAAAAACTTCCTAAATGCTTTTGAGACTTAAATCAAAGTTTCACTTATGTGCTTATATACAGCTTTACTCTTTCTTTTCAGACTAAATTGTAACTTTATCAGAATTATCCTTTATTCTGCCTCTTCATTGTTGAATATACGTGTATTATTATTATTATTATTATTATTATCATTATTAGTGTTATTATTATTATCATTATTATTATTATTATTATTATTATTATTATTATTATTATCTTTATTGTGTTTGTATTCGATTTTTCCCGACTAATCAGTGCCAGTATCAACTGCTGTACGACGTTCTTCAGGAGTATCTAAATTCCTTCGAGATCTACGAGAATTGCAGGGGCTGAAATGACGCAACAACGACAACAACCATCCATCGAAGTTGTCTGGGACGTTGCTCCTTTAGAGGGGCTTGCAGAGTTCAAGGAACTACACGGTGATCCTGAGAGATCCGGGGAGATCCGGGATAGTTTCGACCTCGATGGAGTGTGGACGAGCGTTGATATGACTGTACACACGATATTAGTTATTCATATCCACGAGAATGGGGAAAAGGATGATGTCAATAACTACAGAACCGTGTCGTTGTTCACTTCGATTTCTTAAAAGAAAATAAAATACAGAATGTAAATATCGGAACTCTGAAATTCTTTTTTAAACGATATTTTCAAATTTCTAATTTGGATTTAGAAAAGAAGTTACAAAAGCCACAAGAACCTTGTTGAGAAATTTACACATGACCTATATTGTGTACTCGAAACATTTTCACATACAATGGACATCTTCCCCTGGACTTCTCCAAGGCTTTTAACCATGATATCCTTTTCTCAAAATAATATCCAGTTTCGGTTCCCTTGGAAACGCCTTGCAGCGGTTCGCGAATTACCAATTACCAATACCAATCCAACAGATCCCACCATATAATGTACCACTTGTCAATGGCTTCGATTCCAAATGAATACAGTTTAATGTGGTATTCCACAAGGAAGCTTTCTTGGTCCATTGTTATTCATAATTTACATCAATGATTTTCATATCCTCAGACAAACTCTCATTTAAGTTTACATTATTCGCGGATGACCCCAACCTTGTTTCTTTCACCCTGACCCATATTTTGATAACAACAATATCCATATAATAATGAGTAAAAATGTTAAACAATGGCATCACGCAAAATAACTCGTCACTAGATATCGAAAAGACTTTTTTTTTGGTTTTGTTTAGCAACTCTGTTCATTGACTTCGAGGCAATATTTGTTGCTCATGCTACTCCCTAAGGTGCGATCACACATCGCCGGTTTAGATGGCGATTCATGGCGGTTCGGCAATTCTCCGTGCTCCGCCAAAGACCGTGTTCACACCGTACATAAACCCTGGTCATCCGTCACTCATCCGCCATAAACCCCAAGAACCGCGGAGAACCGCCAGAAAAATTAAACATGTTTAATTTTTCGTGGCGGTCTTATACACGATTTGAAATGGACCGTGTTCAAAACGCCGTTCACCGTGTAAGGAACGGCATCCTCCGTGTTTGCACCGCAAGATCCGTGATAATTACGTGTTAACAACGCCATAACTTTTCCTACAAATCAAATGTTGAACATAAAAGAGCAAGAAAAAATGAAAAAAAAAAAGCAAAGGTGAACCCTTAATACAAGCTCGGGTAAATATATTGATTTTTAAAGTTTCAACATATATATATATATATATATATTTATATATATATATATATAATATTTTTACACATAGAGTAACAAAGAAAGTTTAAGTTGGTAGGTATGTTGAATAGTACAGTTACTGTACATTAAAATGTGTGTTCATTTTGTTAAAGCTTAACAGCTTAAAAAGATGGCCAGCTACGTGATCCTGTAAGATATACACAGAAGACTTATGTAAATATTTTGAGTTCTGCTTTCATAATTATTAGTATGTGCGCCTTTTTGTAAAACTACATGTTGATACAGATATGTTGAAACTTAAGAGAGTAGAGGGAAAAGACATGTTGAAACTTGAAAAAAAAATTACACCATTATTATACTGTATTATGTTACGTGAACCTGTAAATAAACAGGACACTATGTATATACATGGCATTCTTCTTTGATGTATATGTCTTTTTATTGACTATAATTCCTAGAGATATGTGAAAACTTAGTTTAGAAAGAGAAATAGAAGAGATGTTGAAACAAGCAAGTACTAGAAAATTACTTGATATATAAACCTGCAAATGAGCAGGAAACTTTGTAAACTATGTTGGAGTCTGCTTTAAGATGTATCTCTTTTTAATGATTGTTCGTACAGATATTTTAAAAGTTAAAAGAGAGAGAGAAAAAACCATGTTGAAAATTAAAGACAGTTGCTTTTGCATCACTTATGTCAAACTGTAAATACACAACGTTTTGCAATTTTTTTTGTAAAATTTTGTTTGCCTAACAAAGCAAAACGATCCATGTTGTAACCCATTCAAGACGGGTGAAAGGGCTCTGATTGCATCCAACTACAGTGGCTTGCTATGGACTCCTCCACCTTTCCGGGAGATCCGTGTTACCACCGCGCAAATCCGCTTTAGCGACGTGCTCAAAACGTGTTGAGAACGTAGTCACAACGCGCTTAAGTGCTTTCCGCCATCGTTGGGACGCGGTTCACGGCGGTTTGAGAACCGCCATGAACCGCCATCTAAACCGGCGATGTGTGATCGCCCTGTAGAAAACGTTTCTTTTATGTTCATGCGTTTGTGGTTCTTGAAAACAGACTTTCAAGAAATTGCCATATCTATGATATGTGCAGAATCATTAGGTGCAAATACAGGTTAAAATAATATCCTCCTTCATCTGCATCAATGACACTTTACTCAAGCTGTTATTATTACCGTAATACAATTATGGAATCCTTGCCTTTGGCAATGTTTATCAGATATTGGTAAAAAAATCTTTTATTGCAAAATATGGGGCTAAGAACTTTTTCATGATTGCATCCAACTACAGTGGCTTGGTATGGACTCCTCCACCTTTCCGGGAGATCCGTGTTACCACCGCGCAAATCCGCGTTAGCGACGTGCTCAAAACGTGTTGAGAACGTAGTCACAACGCGTTTAAGTGCTTTCGGCCATCGTTGGGACGCGGTTCACGTCGGTTTGAGAGCCGCTATGAACCGTCATCTAAACCGGTGATGTGTGATCGCCCTGTAGAAAACGTTTCTTTTATGTTCATACGTTTGTGTTTCTTGAAAACAGACTTTCAAGAAATTGCCATGTCTATGATATGTGCAGAATCATTAGGTGCAAATACAGGTTAAAATGATATCCTCCTTCATCTGCATCAATGACACTTTACTCAAGCTGTTATTATTACCGTAATACAATTATAGAATCCTTGCCTTGGGCAATGTTTATCAGATATTGGTAAAAAAATCTTTTATTGCAAAATATGGAGCTCAGATCTGTTTCATGACCTCATTGTCCGTACACAGTGATGCTTTGTTTATGGGGTTCGATGGATGGACGTGTTCACAGACCTCTCTCCCTTGCTTCTCTGCCTCTTCTCCTTTTTCTTTGCCTTCGTTCTGTTCCATTGTGTAGCTGTGTTATTTCTTTCTGCTATACATCTGGATATTGCGTCATTTGATCACGTGCGAATTATTTTTTTCTTTTATGTTTGTGTTGCGTGTGTGTGATCACTTGTGTGTGTTTGTATATTAGTATCGTTGCCATTGTCACTAAATTATCCTATAATACACGGCTGCTCAACGAATAGTGCTTGTACATGTGCCGTAGAGATGAATATTTATTTGTATGGGTTCTACATTTTACAGGGATGGTAAAGTTTTGCGAGAAAATCAGAAACCTCATATGAAAAATAAAAGAACATTCTAAGAGGAATTCAAAGTTTTATGAGAATCGGTTTTGAAATGGCTGAGATATCCAAAAACAAAGTAAAACAAAGTGGTCCTAATAAAAGGTGGGTTTCTCCTTTTATTATGACTTTTTTGTTTTTGGATATCTCAGCCATTTCAAAATCAATTTTCATCCAATAAACTTTGAAATTCTGTCAGAAATTGATGCCCTTTCATATTTCATAAGAGGTTTCTATTATTTCACACCATAATTGGAAACCAGCAGCTCCATTTCTACCAAAACCATCTCTCTAAAACAAACACTAGCAATATAGTATCTTTTCCTTTTAATTTCACCCGCGACAAGTACATCAGTTATGAAATGCTCTACATATAAATAGACAATGATATTCATGACATTTGCTTAACGTTTTCGAGTGATCCGCATTTTATGATATCCGCTTTTCAGTTATAGATCACTTTGTTCCATAGATATATCTTTTTGCCTCAATTATTACAATGTATGCAATGTTTCTATTTGTTTATTATTTTTTATTGAACTCGTGATAATGTCTTTCTTACAAATTGTTAACAATATGATTTATCAAGTGTGCACTCCGTATATATATTACTATTATGTTGGATGAAAATAAAGCACAATTGAATTGAATTTTTATACTTTGATTTAAAAACACAGTGAGTGGATAGCTTATGATGAATTATTACACAAACTGTATGCAGATGTCGATTAGTTTACTTAAAGCAAATGATAACAGCCTTGAGTCCTGGTCCTTTCGAGCAATCAGTGAGTAACTCACATTTACAGTCAGTCAGACCAGGAGAGAAATAAGCAACGGAGACGGGTTCATTAGAGATCGAGCTGGTTTTCATTCTCACCAGAGATGGCGACATGCAAATGGACAACAATGACTGGGGCAAATAATAATAATGATAATAATAATGAACGATGTTGATGATAATAATGATAATGATAATGACAGTAATAATAATAATAATAATAATGATAATAATAATAATAATAATAATAATAATAATAATAATAATAATAATAATAATAATAATACGAAGAAGAAGAAGGAGAAGAAGAAGAAAAATTCCCGTACAAATGTGTGAACAAAAGACGCATTTATTTTCACATTATGCAAAACTAAGTTTACATTCAGCAAGAGCTCTGCAAACGTGAGCTCGGAAAGGATAGCTTGCATATATACGGATATACGAAGACATAATTTGCAGAATTACGATCCGATGAAACTTGTGTAAAATAGAACCAGACATGAGAAGCAATGGTTGTTTGAATCTTTAGTCAACTCTGTAGACACCATAATCGTTCTGGTTTTGAAGAAATCACTTTCGTTGTTGTTTGTGTACGACATTGTGATGGGGGGGGGGGGACTCTTCATTTCAAAGCATCAGTTTTAGCTGGGAAAGTCCTTTACATCGTAACACTCAGCTATGAAGTTCAAGTACGTTTTCTCAATTCTTCCTCAATCTATATATAGCACGCATAACTTCAAGTGTGGAAGTTGTTTGGACAATTTTCTTTGAAGAGGTTTCATCATCTATGAGAACTTTCGTAGCCATTCAAACGGTTATACTGCTTTGAATAGTGTCATCCATGCTTGAAAAAGAGAAATAGCTCTGGTTTGGTCTTGTTTCTACTTCCATATTGTTGCAGTAAATCACAGTTTCGGTTACTTGTTCACAGTAAGGGACTTTCAGAACACACATTCGCCATTTACTTTTCAACAATAATCGCATTGTAGTTGCATGTAATGATACATTGTAGATTGCGAACGATAGGGCCTAATTATGATACTACATCAGAAAAAAAGGCCCGGTTAGTTCTGTAATTGTGTTGCAGGATTTGTTTATGATAATCAGAATGTTACACATTATTTGAGGGCATTATACAACGTTTTGATCAACAATGATTATTGACTCACCTTATTGTGGAACAGAAGAATGCATAGTGCATCTTACTGTCTTAGTTGTACAAAATTAAGATCTGTAGGGGAAAGTGGTATAATATACAGCCTATTTACGTGCCCGAGAATGTCTTCAATGAATGCTTTATCAAAGAATATGAATCATGACGTTTACAATAAAACGGCAGGAAGAGGTTGAGAAAAAAAAAAAAGAGCTCTGGTAATTGTCTTGACACGGTCTGTGTATACAGACACACAACTATAACAAGTATTCAAAAACACTTGTTATTTAACACCAAAAAATAGAGAACGAAACTGACTCATTAACTAAACAACGCTCAAAAATATCCATGTCATTATTGGCAATCATTTTCAGGCTGTTAGATGGCGTGATTATTCTGGATGTTATTCAGGAATTGTTCGTGAAGATGGGTTTATGAAAGCAAGGAAATGTCCTGTGTGACTTACTTAAAATATCAAAGGAATCTCAAATGGACCAGTGAACTGTCAATGAGTTATAACTGAGGTTCTTGCTCATCCCCATATATAGTTCTTCATCTGATGAGAGCGGTTTGTGCAGTGTTTCCAAATCAGAAAGCAGACAAGCATGTGCAAATTGGCGTGTAATTATAGTGGAAAGCTGATGATCTTGTATTACTTTTAAGATCTCATCATACTAAAGAAGATTCGCTCTGAGTGGGCATCAGATTTATAAAAAATTGCTTTTAATAACTACAAGATAAGACACTTCCACTCCTGCTGCATCAAAGAGACATACTGGGCTACTCCAGTGAGATTTGTATAGTCATACAGATAAGGCATCTCTACGAACAAATGGTATCATTAGTGCGTTGCGATGCGCCTCTTCAACAAACGTACTTCACTTCTTGATTATAACTGATTCTATACAGGAAGTGATAGGCATATTTCAAGCGCTTTACTGTGAAGTGGTTCATCCGGCTTCATGTCTTTTGCAGAAGAGCAAATATCTGGATAAGCAGATGTCTCTTCGATAACTCGCAAACAAAAATCCTTCGACTTCCTTTGAAATGATTCTCTAGATGAGAAGGAGGGAAAAAGGAGAGCACCACCCTGAAACCTGACAGACCCATGTAATTAGGTGCATGTCACGAGTACGACACGAACGAGTATACAGCCCACGAGCTTGACACTAGGCAAATAAGGCCATGAGTCCAATACTGGGCAAACAAGCCCCACGAGTCGGACACTATATTATGCAAATAGGCAAAAAGGGCCCATGAGTCCGACACTATAGGAAAACAAGGAATAGTCTGGCATCCAGATCATCTACTCATACTACTTTGCTTCCCAGAATATCAACGTCAAAAGAAGTACGACAGAACAGAAGTTGCAGGTTCAGCTAAATGGTCGTGCCGCGACTTCGTCGCCGCAGGGGAAGCATTTCGTTGAAGGGACTACGCAGTTGGCAAAGGTCTCATATAGGCCTCGTTGGCCTTTTTTGCCTAGTGTCTGACTAGTGGACCTTTCTTTGCCTACTTTCAGGCTCGTGGCCTTATTTGCCTATGAGTGTCGAGCTCTAGAGAATGTATGACTCTTTGGTTAATTGTATCACTAATCTGGAGCTCGTGGATCGTATGATTCGTGGGATGACCCCTATAAAAAGTGCATTTTCTTATGGTGATATTATGACTTTGCGAAAGTGAATTGCTCTTTAGTTACTCTGGTAGTCTCAATATCAATGTATGCTATTATAATGGTATAACTTTGGCCCCCGGTTCGAACATTATATGCAATTACCATTGTCATACCATTGTCATCACTGTTATTGTTATTGGCAGTTCGACTCTAAAAATATATGATATAAAAAGAATAACAAAAATATTTCAATATACATTATGCTAATTCCTTTATACATCAAGAGAGTACGCAGGAATCCTCTCCCCCTCTGAAGAAGGAAGTGCCCGTGGTAGTATAATGAGCCTCATGAAATATTTCCTTTATATTTGGCTCTATTTTTACAAGATTTTCTACAGTGCGCACTGCTAATCTTCCAGTCAATATTGTAAATCTACATATCGAGACACGCAACATTTCAGGTGCGGTGCAATTAAGAAGTAACTTATGGAATAAAACAAACCAAAAAAAAAAAAACAAACAAACAAAAACAAAACAAAACCTGGTATTGTCTTATTGGGGCTCTTGTGAATTTAAACTGTGTTCAATGATTTTTTTTAAAATGTACATTGATATATCCCATATTATTCATGCAGACTTCCTTATCAACGCTTTTGCAAGTCTTGTTTAAGCCAAATTTGTATAAAATTTTAAGTTCTTCCTCATGCCTTGGTGACCTTTCCAGATAACTGAATGTAGACATTGCCTTGTTTTGTTTCCCTCCCTTTCTTTGTCATGCCTATCTTTAGTTTTATTTTCTGCCTGTTCCGTCCCTGCCTTTGTTCTTGTCCTTGCCATAATGCTTTTTTATTTGCTGATTATTTCGCCTGATATCAGGATATCAAAATTGAATACCAGGAGTCCTTGACGGATCTTGCGATGCCCTCACCTTCTAGAGTAATTCACAAATTTTACAAGCTATGCTTTTATTGTGATTCCTCTTTCCCATGTAGAGTTATAAAGAAAGATTGTTTTGCTTATTTGTTTATTTATCCAAACCAGAGTTGATATCATTATAATAATTATATTCATGTTTTGTTGAAACTTACGTGATTCAAAGTTCCTTTAATTGAATATTATGTACTCACGTAAGCGTTATGTATATTACTTTGTATTACTTTATATGGAAATAAAATCATTTGAATTGATTTGAACTGAATAATGTTAACAGCAGTTTAGATAGTATGGTAAAGTCCAACGGCGTACTTATGTTCTTTTATCTGATTGCAGTACACGTTTAATGATCTACTTCGATCTACTTCAAAGGCGAAGACACCCAAAAAGAAAGAAAGAAAAAACAAACAAACAAACATACAACAGAAGGAGAAGGAAGTAAGAAAATGTACCAAACCTACATGGCATATGTGTTCTTTCAATGTCTGGGTCATCGAAACGAACAATGATGACATGTTAGAGGGTGTGTACAGTTCTGGTCGAGGTGAGGATTTAGCTTTTAACGTCTTGCGAGATATTCAGAAGCCACTCTATGAGATGTCAAAGAGCATGCAGTTCTAAGGGGCATCAAAAGTTTATTCGATGAAAATCGGTTTTGAAATGGCCGAGATATCCAAAAACAAGGTGAAACAAAGAGATCCTAATAAAGTTGTGGCGTGTCGCCTTTTATCATTAACACTTTTTTGGATATCTCAGCCATTTGAAAACCAATTATCATCAAATAAACGTTGAATCCTTCTTAAAATTACATGCTCTTTCATATTTCATAAGATTTTTTTCATTATCTCACTTAGGAATGTTCAAAACATGAATCCCCACCTCAACCAGTACTGTACAGTCCCTTTAAGCCCTCCAAAGGCATTCTCACAGATAAAGCCTCGCACAAGGAAGTATTTATTCACTATGCCATGACTACTCGAAACATGATGTCTTTTATCTCTGATCAAATTACACTTACACGACCTCTGTAAACGGGGGACGGGCATAGACTCAAAAGTTTTGATCTCTGCGTTCTCTTTCTGCAAGAAGTATAGTAGCTTTAGGACTTTCTTGGGGCTTATTGTCCCACGAATGTGATCTTCTTTCACTGGGGCCTATATCACCTGGCCACAAAGATGGATCTGACGAAAGATTGGCGTTGTGTCTGGACTCTCGTCTTTCTTGTCACACTCTTCGCCTGTGTGTTATCGGGTGAGCTGGCTTTATCATATACATACTGCAATGTAAAAAAGTTGTGTAGCTTTATCGTATACATTAGTAGAAATCTACAGACCTTTTTGAAATGTCTTAAGCCGAAGAAAAATAAAAGCTGTGAGCGAACATCACTTCGTCATGTGCAAATTAGGAAACAGTAAAAGCAGCAACGAGCTAAGCAAGCAATCATCACGTTTCGATCAATTCAGAAAACCAGTTAGAATATACTGTTCATGTGAGCATAACAATTTCGATGTTACTTGCATATGTTTTGATGTCAAACAATTCCTGTATTCACGTCAACAGTGTATATCATGTTTTGATTAAAACAATAACATTGAATCAAATGTTGAGAATCTCAGCAGAAAGAAAATCTACTTAAAATTATGATTTAATTGTTGAGAAACTTCAGAAATATCCCAAGCAGTATCTTTTGAATAGTATCCTGTGAAAGTATCTCTTATAATCTAAAGATTGAAAAAAAAAATATATACACGTATCATACAACATTGTCATAACAAGCGAGAAAAGAAACTACTCTATGATTACTTGGTTTTAAAAAAGCAACATCGAACAAACTTTGGCAGAAGTTTCTTTAACGCCTGACAATCTGAAAGACTGTCAGGGAATTTACAATTTTATGTTTTAACTAAATATATCAATCAAAATTAAGGCCCAAGTTCACCTTGCGATGATTGCAACTCATAGTCGGTGGCGCAATTTCCACCAATTTCCATCTGACACTATTCGGTTAACTTGGGAGCTGTCCGGCTACCACCATGGTAAATTCAATAACTATAAGTTGCAATTATTATGACGTGCGAGATGATGTACAAATTGGATGATGAGATAAGGAATTTCACCGCCTATAATGGCTCACAGGTCTCTGCTGATCTACATGCAATTCCTCACCTACTTCTCACCTGATGGTGATATTCAATTTGAAAAGGATAGAACTGCATTGTTCTTGTCGCATTGTTTTAAAGCTCTCGTATTATTTTGTAGGCAGTGAGTACTTTCTAAAGCGAAATAGATAATGTAAACCAAGAAAAAACAGATTGTTTTTTAATAATGAATCAATCATACAACAGGTTATCATTCGAATGACAGCAGACTTAAGATGCAATAAATAATTGTAGAATCATGATTTTTTTTTACCCTTTTACCCCAGCTGTGATATCAATTACAGATCTACACATTAGGCGTACTTGCCGGAAAGACAACCACAAACTCTGCAATAGCTTTGTTCAAAGCAGTGTTCCAGAATTCTTGTCTTCGGTCGATACTTAAGTAACCACAGTCCTCCCTAGTAGAGCTCATTGGTATTCAGAAAAGCACAATCTATTTCTTTTTTTTTTCTTCGAGTGTCATTTTGCATGAAGACGATTCCTCATCTTTTATGTATATGTAATTCTTGCCAGCATCACATGATGTCATAAGTGATGCTCGTATTTTTTTTTCTGTTTTTTTTTTCTGAACTCTCGTCTGCAGATCAAATAAATATTCTTCTCCAATATATCATTCCTCACTTTATTTTGTCATTCCCAAGTTTTTGTATATGTCACATCAATCATTGTTAAGTTCGTTGAAAGCAAACTCTCCTATTAGCAAAAAATCCCATACAATGCAGAATTATTCAAAATGTCCATTTGGGAGGGCAAGGAACCTGCGGACAGAACATCAACGAGGCCTAAACACGAATGAATTCAGCCGTTAATAGTGCAAACATCTCATGAGATTATACTCATATATATATATAGCATACTTTATTTCAATTGCAAATTAAAGCATGTGATGAATATTCCTAGGATACTACCTGCCCACAGGCAGGTAAGTACAAGGAAAGAAATACAGTGGACCCGGTCCATCACACCACAATTGACAGTTACACAAATATATACATGTATACAAGTACACTTACACACAAATATGATACATGAACAGCTGTTTCAGGACGAAAAGAAAAAAAAACCGCTAAAATGAACTTATATCAGCATAAATTTAACCTAAGAAACACACACACACACACACACACAAATAACTCTAATCATTCGTTCAATTATACTAATCTACCGAAATTCACTACCGATGAATTGCATTAAATCCACCCAACATAATCGTAATTATTTCACATCCAATATTATAGAAAAAACGGGAAAATATACATAATGATAAATACATAATGCAAAATATAGATAATATGAATATACATAATTAACAATACAAAGGGGGAAGATCAAAATGGACATAGCCGACCCACAAATAATTACTTTATATAAACATATGATATACATATAGTATTCCTCTCACCTCTGTGGTATAATTCATAGTGATGACGATGATGATAACGATGGTAATGATGATGGTGATTATGATGATGATGACAATATTGATGAAAATGATGATGACAATGTTGATGTTGATGATGATTATGATAGTGGCGATGAGGAAGAGGATGAGTCTAAGATGCCAGCAAACCACCAAATCTTAACCTTTGCAATCTTTAGGTTCATCTCATTTCAACCCTCTTAAACTTTTGCCTCTGTTTTATTGTTTCTATTTGGCATATTTAACAAAAGAATATCATTATGAATAAATATGTTCAATTTTACAGGAAAAAAACATGTAATTCTTTAAGCCTTCTGAAGGAGTTGGGTCATGTACTGTAAAGATGCCTGAGGAAAAAAAAAATGTACTGCAAATTCTTAATACAAAATACAAAAAATCAAAGAAAAAATCCAGGTATGAAAACTTCCCCAAATACAATACATAAAGCAAAACAACACTTAACTAATTATCTCTGACAATTTATGCCAAAACAATTCATCAGAATTTAAGATATGTAATCTTTTCACAGTACCTATACAATACAAAATCCATTCGTCGTCATTGCAGATATAAGACACATTTATAACAGAATAATATCTAATTATCCTGTTTTCTCAAGAATTGAATAACAAATCATTTACCACTTTCATTTCACCTATAGTGTCATTAAGATGTTGCTGTCGTATTATTAATCGTGAGTATCAATTGGTGACACTGTAGATACTTGGTGCATTTTACTCCAGTTGGATAAGGCACAAGGGCACGTGGAGAAAGTTTATGGAGGCAAAAATAATATCTCTATGCAGAGTTAGAGAAAGGACTTAAGTGCATATATATTTTCATGAACATGTTTTTAAATATTTCAATAAGTATGCTTTCAGGGATTTTTTTTTAATGGATGTAGATTGTCTAATGGTCGGAATTGATGCAGCAACTGTGAAGGTCCATCCAATCACCAGCTAGATTTCGGGTCATTGGGTATGAGCTGAGTTAAAGGTTGTAATTTAAGGATTTAAACTTTCTACAAGAGGTGTATCCAGTTAACATGGTTTGACATTCAGATATATGTTTCTTGAAGTCTTGTTATTGTGAGATTTATACACACATCTTAAAAAATTTAAAGATCATCAGCTGTTGGAAAGGTAGCCAAGCAGTGAAAGAAATAAAAGAAAAAGGTGAGGGGGATAACTTTGCCCAGCTATAAACACAAAACGAGCAGCCAAATTTTGCAGGCTCTGATTTACGTGAGATTAGGTCTTTCGATTTATGTAGGTATTGACTATACTGTTTCAGACAATGGACAGGCTCTGTTCTCTCTTGGTTGGGATTTAGCATTGTGTCGAATTGCCTTTTTTTTTTATACCGTAACATATGGTCGAGTACATTACAAAGTTTACTAGGAGCTATGATTCATGTGCTTTGGTAATGATTAAAGTGAATATATTCACAAAGTATTGGGTCACTTACCAAACGAATATCGATGCATCAACTCTGTCGTCAACCATGAATGTTAAAATCTAAGCTAATGACACTTTGAGATAATGATCCGGAGAAGGTTACAAAATAGCTTGTCATATTTTGCAGACGGGAATACATTTCGACCTATATGGTATAAAAGGTTGGAATCTTAAAAGAAATGTGAGTAAAACTTCTACCATAATTATTTGATCTTGGCGAATGATTCGGTGACCTCTCCACCATTCAATCCACTGTCAGAATACATAAGCCCTATCTCCAAACAAACACGAAACTAAGCCAGCCACACTACTGGTAGTTATAATGATCTTGCCCTTTTAGTATAACCATTGGCGAGACGTTTGTGTTTTCAGCAAGCGATAACGCGAAATGTAGCTACATGATCAAATACCATCACGTGATTACTGTAGTATGTGCGATTATATTGTATGTTTGCAGTCCTTCGAACCGGCTACAAACACTTTCCCTTAGTTTCGTTGGAAGACTAAGCATCTGACTACAATTGAAGGCTCGATAACTTTTTCCAATTAACCCTATGTGTATAATGATAGCGAAAGGAAGAACACTTTGGGACAGCAGTATTGAGAACGTTAGCGAGTTATCACCTTTGAGGGTATAAAAGAAGTCAGGGACCCATCTCATGAAAGGTGAACGCGTGAGGTACATCACTGGTAGATAAAGCATGCAGTTCTAAAAACTGGTCCAATCCTGGCAAAACTGTTCCAGGGAATATACATGTAGTTTAATTCTGAAACTGAATAAATACATTTCCTCATTAAATCTGAAGATGTATGAAACGTCACTTAACAAAACTATCGTGAAAACAAGCAACTGGCAAGACGAGGTTTCATCTAAGCAAACGTTCACAGAATCTTCTTACGGTACTGCTTGTAATGCGTTCTGAAAACTATGATGATTATACAAGAGAGGTTTTTCTTCACAACCAATTAAAAAAAAAAAAACTTACTGAAAAGGCCAACTGCGTGGGATCATGTATATCATACATAATGCTTTGCTTGACTTCTGGCTTCTTTTTGTCATATTCGATTGCAACAGATTGGATTCAACCCATCTGCTATATACATATAAGCAGGAGCGTCGATCCGTTTTCACAACGGGGGGGGGGGGGGGGGGGACTTGGAAGATGTGATAGGAAGCGTTTTAACTACTTTCTTGACCATCGAATTTCAGATTGGTTTCATATTTTCATTTCCATGAAAAATGAGAAAATTTACACCAAATCTGACAAATGTCTGATCCTCATGTTTGTTGCTATACTTCCTCAGAAACATAAATACAGTGTTATACCATTTCGCGGAATGACGCTTTCGCGAATGCGAGCCGACAACTCTTTTCAGGGCAAGAAACTCCAGCGAATTGCCACTGACATTTAATGCTTTGTGTAGAATCGGGCGCATTTTGCTTTCGCGAATCTCGGCTCCTCGCGAATTTCACAAAAGTTTCATGCATGCGAAAATTCTCGGAATATGAAATACAGCATTTATAACATAAAAATAAATAAAATCCAGAGGGCTCCTTCTCTAATATCAATGAGCTGATCCTGAGGGATCATCTACCAAAATTTGGTGCTTTTATCAGCCGTGTAACGGTAATTTCACCAAGCGACCTCATTATTAGTGTTTATTGCGTACGCCGAAGCTTTTGCGTCTTTATCATTATGTTCATTATTATTATTATTATAATAATTATTATCATTATCATTATAATAATTATCATTACTACTACTACTACTACTACTACTACTATGTTATTATTATTATTATTAAAGACCTTAAATTTAGTAAGTCTTCGGGTTATGATGGTTTAAGTGTTTATCTCCTTAAACAGATTATTCATTTTATCGCACCCCCACTAGTACACATATTCAACATATCTCTCAGTTCTGGCCGCTGCCCAAACTCACTGAAAATCGCAAAAGTGATTCCCATCCATGAAAAAGACGATCACACACAACTAAGAAACTACCGCCCAATATCCCTTCTCCCAAGCATATAAAAAATTATAGAGAAAATTGTTTATAAAAGACTATTTTCTTTTTTAAATAAAAATGAAATTCTTATTCCGAATCAATTCGGATTTAGGAAAAATCATTCTACATATTACGCTATTACTCACCTTTGTGATAAGATAATTAAAGCTTTTATCAATAAGGAACATATTGTTGGAGTTTTTATGGACCTGAGTAAGGCATTTGATACTATTGATCACAAAATTCTTATTCGCAAATTGAAACATTATGGAGTTCGAGTAATACCTCTTCTGTGGTTCACCGATTATTTATCTACCCGTGAGCAATATGTTGAATTTGATTCATGTTCCTCCAGGAGGTTAAAAATCAATTGTGGAGTACCACAAGGGTCTATCTTAGGCCCTCTGTTATTTCTTATTTATGTTAATGATATAATTAATGTTTCACCAATATTAACTTACATTTTGTTTGCAGATGATACAAATATATTCTATTCACATAAAGATCCACAGATACTTATCCACACACTTAATTTTGAATTAGGTAAAGTTTCTTCCTCGTTCAAATGCAATAAATTATCTTTAAATATTGATAAAACTAGTTTTGTACATTTCAAAAACCTTCATTCTTCTGATAGTGAATGTAATTTATATATATTGATGGGTTACCCCTTGTAGAAAAAAGTCTACTAAATTTCTTGGTGTAATTATTGACGCTAATCTTACCTGGAATGAACATGTAAATAGTATAAGGAATATTGTATCAAGAAACATAGGTATATTGTTCAAACTGAAAGATTTTTTGATAGAAAAGTCTCTTTTTATTTTATATAATGCACTGATTTTACCATACATCACATACTGCAATATGATATGGCCAAATTCTAACAAGACAAAAATTCAATCAGTTCATCTTCTCCAAAAAAAGAGCACTCCGCATTTGTACCAACTCACATTATCTTGCAAATTCTGAACCATTATTTTTTAAATTGAAAACTTTGAAAATCCACGATATTCATACATTACAAAGGGCAATATTCATGTACAAATACAAATCCAATACCCTCCCTTCCTCGTTCCACAACCTATTCACTGTGAACGTCCACGCTTACCCAACTCGACATTCTAAAGATTATCACCTCCACAATCCCAAGTTAATGATAGCTCACAAGTCAATTAGACATCATGGACCTGACGTTTGGAATAATCTCCCTGAGCAAATTAAGACAACCACCAAATTATATTCTTTTAAGGCACTTATGAAAAAATATCTTTTATCGAAATATAATGATGTATGAGTGATAAGAAGTTTTGGGGTTTTTACGTTCACTCACAAACAGTTTATATTGATATAGTATTAGTTTTAGTACTTTGCTGCTCATCAAAATTGTTGATATTGTATACAGAAGTATGTAGAAGACATACATGTGACACAAAGAATAAACCAGAATCAACTTAATCAGGTGTATATACCCAAACATTAAATTAACAAAATTGTATTTCATCGCATGCACAGCTCAGCACAGCACAGCACAGCACAGCACAGCACAGCACAGCACAGCACTCACCTCAGCACAGTATTATGGTAAAAAATGCCTATTGATAACAAATAAACGAAAACTATTTTGAATTCCCCCTTTACTTTTGATTTCATAAATTATTACAATATTTTGGATTTGACTATTGATTCTATTTTTGTAGACACGTCCGTTATACAGATATATGTAAATCGATTTTAAGTCTCGTATATTACCCCGAGGCCTCGATCCATGTCAAGCTGCTGTTTATGATCGCGGTCTCCTGCTTTTCTGTTATTATAATAACCAAAAATGTTTAATTTTAAAAATCAATTTATTCAAATCCCCTCTGTTATATTCTTTTTACTAAAAGCTTGGTGAAAGATTAAGCACATAGACCCTGTATTTCAGATCCTCTTTTCTCAGTTCACACTTTCCAGAGTGTGTGCTTTCTTTCCAACATTACTTATGTAGGTTTGGAGAATCCATTTGAATTGAGTTATACATCATTTTAAAGCTTAGAGTCTACTCTTGCAGAATCTGCCCTTAACTAAACATCCATGCCTGCCGACTTTTTGTTTATTTTGTGGTGCATGGTCACATATATATATATATATATATATATATATGTATATAGGAACATTAGGATGAATATTCAATAACTCTAGCTATATTCCAGCTCCGGTTACATGATGACATGTGGTCAATATTCTATATAGAGACAAGACAACCATTACATCGAATCGATCTACTAATTCCAGTTTGATGTAACTTTAGCAACGTTCCTAAAAAAGATGCCCGTAATCTATTTCATTTTCCTATGATCAAAGCCCTATGATTACACGAATTTGTGTGTTAGCAAACCTACAGAATTACCTTCAGAATTAACTGATTTACCTATGGTGTTGAAGTCTTGGAAAGTGCAATGTTTATTATAACTTTGCTTGATTCTACAAAGATCGCCAATGTCAATCACAATGACAATCATAACATGTACACATAATGGTTACTGATGCCCTAGTTTTAGGATATTTGACATCACAAACACAATCATAGTCAACACAATGGAAAATAACTTATGCGAATGAATCTAGATACAAGTACCTTGTTGTTGTGTTTTTTTAATTGATAGGAAATTCCACACACTATACTCGTAGACGACGACAAGCAGGATGCATTCAAAGTAAGTAATTAGCAGTGGGAATTTTCATTTCTTTCCTTACCCCTTCATTTAACTGCTCAAGGAAAACAGGAACCCTCATAAATATAGCAATCAGCACTTCGGTGTCAATCAACGAACGTCTTTCTTTTCTGCCTCAGGGTATCGAGAATCACGTCATATTGAACTGAATATAACAACTCAAAACAGACACCCAACTAGGCCGATGAAGAAAGATTACATGCAGGGCCCAATGATGGTAAATCATCTATTTCTAAATTCTGAATTGTTAATTTCCTAACGTTCTAAGACACATGCACAATATTAGTTTCAAGAATCTCTATTCCTTTTGAAGTATGATGTTTTGCTTGCTTATTTTTGGTAGCTGGAGCCAAAACACTTACCATGTATAGGAAAATGCATATCTCTCTAAAAAAAAATCGAGTGGAAATATTCACTCTTAAAGGAGTGAATACAAAAAAGAACGAATTTAGAGTGAATTTCGAGTGAATTTTGAGTGAAAAATGTTCATTTTCACTCGTTTTGGATCACTCAAAAATCTTCGAGTGATCCCTAAGGTCACTCCAAAATGAGTGAAAATGAAAATTTTCACTCAAAATTCACTCCAATTTCACTCTAAATTCACCTTTTTTTTTTGTATTCACTCCTTTAAGAGTGAATATTTCCACTCGATTTTTTTTTCTAGAGAGAACATTTTATAGGGTGAAGAAAATATTCATACGAAAAGAGAAAAACTGAGTAACCTATCTTACATGGAAATCTGCATTTCTTCCATGCATACATTGTCTTTTTGTTCAGCGAGTGTTCCACCTCAACAACTGTGGGCATCTCAAGCAAAAATCACCTGGACGATTACTTCATCGGAGTGTAACCCTAACACAGATGGGATATGGCGTGTGCATTATGGAGTCGCTTTGACAGATCGTTGCCCAGGTGAACATCGGTGGGCATTTGAAAAGACTCTACGTAGTTCACGTAATAGGAATGTATATTTGCACAACTTGGAGCCAGTTACTACATACGAAGCCAAATTAACGCTCTCAAACCCGGCGATTGAATCCAATGTCATCTCATTCACCACAAGGGAGTATAGATATTATTATGGTAAGTTCACAGTCAATACGACCATACTTTATTCAAGTGCAGCAGAGATAGTCACCGACGCATCTTTTCTTTCGTTATTTATTTGGAAGTCTAGGGAAATTTGCACAATAAGATTCACACATTGTCTGTACGTTAGTATATCAGCCATTGTGCCCTTGAAGGCCTTGGGAAATGCAGACATACTCAGGTTACGAAATTGACGTAGGATTTCACAGGCTTTCTCGGCGACGCGTTACAGCCATGCCAGTGCTGAGTAATTCGGGAAAAAGAAAGAAAGAGAGAAGGCCTTACATATGACAAGGTTTGGGTCATATTTGTTAGTAAAACATGCCAGTTTTTATGGTTTCAGCTACCTGAGGACATTGTGTTAGTTAGCCAAGAAAAAAAAAAAATATAGGCCTATGCTGCGGTTTAGACAAACCAAACTCATGACCCTTTCCAACCAAATTGCAGAACATAAGTCTTAGGGAGCTTTAGATTTTGACGCGCGGACGTTCAGAGGGGAAAAAAATGTTCTAAGCATGCGCAGAAGTGACGTCAAGTCGATCTATTTCTAGCTTGCCTCGCCTGAGTTTTTCACTACGCGCATAACTGGGCTATTTTTACGTCCGCACAGTTTGCAACGTAGAGAACTACTTCATGCACCGATCATATGGGGGCGCGATTTTATTTTTTATACGTTGCGTCCCAGCGTAATCTAAAGCTACTTTTCAACGCAACGCAGGGGAGAGGAGAACGTCCAGCGCACTCGTCGTCTCAAACGTCCGCGCGTCAAAATCTAAAGCTGCCTATTAGTTGTTGATACATCCCCACAAGTCATGAGGTAAATACACCAACTTGCGAATATCACGTCCAAAAAGAGTGAACAAAGAATACAGAGCACAGCTGCTGATTCTGTTCTACAAATTTCGTTAGGTGCCATGTCTATCAGTCATGAGAGTCTTGTAATAAAGTTTTCGTTTGATCATTGGCTATGGCATGGAACCACGACGTAGTTCGATAATGTAGAAGATTGCCATTATACAACAATACTAGTCCATTTAAACTTCATTTAGTTGCTTAAGTTTTTTTTTTTCGATCTCTGTCTAAGTTTCTGAAGTGCGGAACTTCAGCCAACTCCTTGCATGACGAGGACATAGTTATCACGTTGACATGAAATCGTGTAAATGAGAAGCAGAAACGTAGACATGACCTCTAAAATCCCTAATGCTATCTTTGCGTAAACAAAATTGATAATGATAATTATGATATGCATAAGTTAAGTGTTTTCACGAAGGCTTTTGCAGAAAAGAATAATAGTTTTGATGCCTGGCTGGTGTACACATCGAGGGGCTCATTTCCTATAGTAGGTTCGCATACATTGTACAATACGGTACAAGATGGATTCAATACCCCTCAGTCTAAACTTCTTAATTTAAAGAGTTAAAGAATGGTCAATTGGGGCAATATGATATGAAACTAGAGGTGTCCAACAGGGGCTATAGGTATCAGAACACTATAACAGTCGATGGAAACACTATTGATGTATCTCTCTTCTTTGACACATTTGTGTCTGCATGACATAACACATCAGTTATCGTTTTATATATATATATATATATATATATATATATATATATATATATATATATATACAGTCGTTGTTATAAAAGTCTTGTTAGATTTCTTTTACTTTCACCTACAAGAGAATAAAACAAAAGCAAAACAAATCAAAGAAAATATTGTACATGCTTGATGTTAGGAATAAAATTGGACATTCTCCCGCGAAATAATTCTTAACCAATGTAAAGTTCTTTATAATCATAACTTATCTATTTCCTCACAAAGATGAATACCTGATTTGGAAGTCTCATTCAAATCATGTTAATAAGTTCATATCAAGGATTTTTTCTCTTAAAAACCAAACTTTTTCCTTTTCTCTTCAAGTATATATCAATTATACAGCACCATAAAATAACACATCACTCCTCGATTAAGAATTGCACTCACTAGATGAACCAGGCAATATTTGGTTCTGTTGGGTAAAGGAGAAACAACAAAGAGTATTCCATCTGTCTCCCGTTGCATTTGGGACAAAAAACACATGACGACATTAAGAACACAAACTACACATAATTAGTGTAATGCTGTCTCATCAGACCTCCCAATCTTTCTCTCCATTTAATTGGAAGCACGTATAGGAGAACGAGTATCAGTTGATACATATGAAGAGTTTTTTTTTTTTTTTGGGGGGGGGGGGCAAAAACCGATAAGTCCATATCTGCAAAGTGGAGATATTTGCGATTAAGGGTCAAGAAAAATAAAGAAAATAATACGGGAATTTTTGCTTCTTTGGACCATAACTTCAAAAATTTACCTTTATATGTAGTGACCAATATATCATTCAAAAGATATTATTTTGTACTTTATGACAGAGACCGTACTTCAAAATCTTCAAAAATGGACTTATCGGTTTTTGCAAACAAACTCTTCATATAGTAGTACGAGTATGTACCAATAACTGAGATTGTAAGAAGCGTGCCAAACCAGAAGTCCAGTCGAGATAGGAGAAAAAAAAAAAAGGTCAACCAAACTCAAATTTCAACAGAAACCGTTCCACGTGCACTTAACATGAAATATCTTTCAAACACTATATAGGTTTTACCGTCCGTATTCGTCACCTCTTCATTTAATTTTATGAATAAATTATTCTTAATTCAATTTCTTTTTTGAAAAAAAAAACAGGTTTTAAGCGTTTGTCAAATTATCTCTCTTAATCGCAGAATGTGCTTTTCAAATTCTAAATTAAGCATTCAAATCTGTCAACCAGCACTGAAATCCTTCTCTGCCGCTTAGCGAGTTAGCAATGGTAGGTCACATTCGTATTGTTTCAAGCAAGTTAGATATTTCGTAATTCAAATTCGTCGTGTGTGAAGTAGGGGGCCATTATGGAGGGATTAAACTGCAATGAACTTTTAACTATAAATAAAGAATGTTCAGAAGTCCGTGAGTTTATATATACACTGTACATTGTGTCTATCTTATTTGAGAATGCATAATCTTCAACTGCATCTTTGTCTTTTTCAATAGTGTCATCACTGTTCAGGTCTGTGCGAGAACATTTTTGTGTGTCTGTCTGACTGATAGAAGTAAGCGAGTAAGATTGTCAGTAAGATTGAGTAAGAGAGTTAGAGCTGTGATAAGGAAGATTTTTTTTTTTCATATGAATTATTAAATCGCCGTAAATGTTATGAGTGAATAGTTAGTTTAAGGCAAATAATTACAGGGTTATCTTTAGCTTTGAAAAAAAAAATAATGCTAATGAATGAAATTGATTTTGCTTCCTCGTACTCAGTTACTACGACCAATGTATATAAGTTTGCAATTGACAAAAATGGAGGAGAAAGTACGGAACTGAGTGACGATAATATTCTAAAAATTGATCGAAAAAAACCCCCCTGAAACAAGCATTCCTACATTCTCAGGTGTGTTGAAAGCAATTAAAAACAGATTAAAAAATAGTCAGGCTGCACTGGCTGAACTATGTATTTTAAGACCTGTCCACTCTTTGCTTGCACCATTCCCTGTGAGGTTTTCGTGTAATTATAATTGGGATTTCATGGTGTTCTCAATGTCTGGAAAAATCATTTCCACATATAACGCAAGCGCCTATGTGATTCATATACGTGGTTGTAGTAGAAGTGCAACCAAGACATCCCACCAAACCCACCAAATCTGTATTACATGTCATGAGGGAACTTGCTTCCTTGACATTAAGCCAGTTCCAACTTGGAACTGATATATATATATATATATATATATATATATATATATATATATATATATGTACATATATATATATATATATATATATATATATATATATATATATGTACATATATAAATGCGGTACAAACAAATTATTGTAAATAGTTAACAAAGCTGTGTGTGTGTATGTGTGTGTGCGTGTGCGTGTGCGTGTGCAAGTGTGTGTTTGTGGAGGTAGAATGTTGTACGCGTGCTGGTAACTACATCTTTTTGTTACATTTTTGACTTGATAAAAGCACCCGAAACCATACCTTTCAACTCCATCACAAACACGGAAGGGAAACAAGTTCGATGGCGCCCCGTGTCATCTGATTACCGTTTCGAGGCGTATGAAATTCAGCTCAGAGGGAGCAATAGCACTGTAAATTGCATCGATATCAACAACCGACAGGACACCAGCGTCACCTTTCACGAAGCCATACCGTGTGTCAACTATCTGTTCAGAGTTCGCGTCCGAGAGAAATGGCAAAGGACTGGGCTTTGGCAAGCAAGGAATATAACATTCCATGGCTTGAAAGGTAATCAAAAGTCTTTGTATTAGGAAATTTTATGGAAGATGATTTATTTCCAATTAAATGTTTTATCAATTACGAAATTAATTTCATCCCTTAGAAAGGAAGAAAATCTTGGAACCATATTGCAATAATTCCAATATATTTTCTAATGTGTGACTACGCAATTTATTTTGAATCCTTGTCAATCAAAATTAGTAAAATAGCCAATAAAATAAAAAGGATACCAGTCGTATTGTGTTTATTCACATTTACATTTATACAAACACTAAACAATTTCATTTTGGGGAACGCAGTTTCGTTTTTAGTGTTCGAAAGTTTAATTTCATTTCATTTCAAAGAACGAGATTATTATTTTTTTTTTGGCAAAATCAAAATTGTGATAGTAAAACCTATTCGTTTATGTGCGGTAAAATTTGAAATTTCTGCACGGCTGGTGAATTCGTGTGGAGCATGAAAGTTCACTTGTCTGAAGTCGTTTTTCTACTTCATTCATTAAAAGTAGAAACACTATGTACGATGTATTGCCATGGACACATTACGTGTTTGGATGTAATATGGATTCAAACACATATATACATTCAATTTACTTTCTTATTTCTTGTTTTCTTTTTATTTTCGTGCTTTCTTCAGTTTTCTTTATTTCTATTGTTTCATTCACTAATTGCTTATAATAACATACATTTTTTTTTCTTTTCAAATCCTGTGAGCCACAAGCTCAAGTGAGCTATTGCGGTTTGCTATTATCCGGCGTCTGCCATGGGTCATCTGTCGTCCGTCGTGTGGCACCGTACATACGTAGCAGGGATCTTGCACATTGTATTAAGAAATTTTATAACATCATTAATTTCTTCTTGAAAACCCTGTATGATTTTCACCAAAATTAGCAGTTAGAATCTCTAGATTGATAGGATCTCAGTTTATTGAAATGGCTCCAATACGCCTCTTCCCTCCTGAAAATAAGGAATCTTTTTAAATCTCCTTCTCTGGAACCAAAAGTGATACAGCTAAGTTAGTGCTTTGAGTCAGTACATTGATGACTGAAGTGCCTATTTTGTTCGTGGCGGATCTGGGGCCACCCCCCCCCCCCCTTGGGTTCTGTTGTGGTCCACACACACACACAAACAAACAAAAGTCGGCTTTTCACACGGTCCTCACATGATACTTTGCAGTTCCTTATCATCCAAGTTGTGTCGCAACAAGATTATGCTGGACATTAACAACTGAGAATAGTACGGCTGGGAAAATGAAACCCGTAGCAAGTATTCATTGACCATTGACGTAGATTTTTATCTATATTATTGATTTATTATAGTATACTACGATTTTCAGCATTTAGGTGTATTGGATAACATAGCAGAGCAGAATGAGTATAATTCTGAATCTAAAATGGGCTGTCCATCTATTTTGTAACCTCTCATGTGATTCATGTAAGAAGAATATATTGTTCTGTGTATTTTCAATGTGAAACGGAAAATGAATAAACAAAACAAAACAATTTGAAGACCGTTATTTTGAGGAAAATCCTCTGAGCGTATTTATGCTACCCCCTGTAGCATACCTGGATCAACATCCATAAGTTTTTTTGTTTTTTTTTTTAAATTCATTTCTAACAATACTATCTATAGGACAGATGGACATACCTAACAGTTGAAGCTGCCTGCCCCCTTCTCAACTGGACCTGTTGAAATAAACACTTTAATGAACAGTTATGTTTAGAGTACTAGAAGTAGCCTTTAGAAGAGTCCATGAATGTATATTGATGTACTAAGATTCTGTGTTTCATAAATTGGTAGATTGAGAAGGCGAGTGAACAATGATCAAATTTGAAAGCTGAATGTCAGTTTGTGTTATTTATCTTACGTGAAGGAATGACACGTATACATTCCGAGTGTTGCTATGATTTCTTTTAATGGAAAAAAAAGTGTTTATAAAGATATATTGCTTACAGTATGAAAAATTAACCTTTCCAAAACACGATGACACAAATTGATTCGTGCACAGGCAGTATGAACGTAATAAGTAACCGATTCCATATTTCCTAATCTGTGCTATACATGGCTCTGACGTATAATCCAAGCAGCTTCGTTCTGGTGTAACGAAACTTTAGCTGCTTGAGATATGAGTTGGTGTCCTGCCTTGTTAAAGGCCTTTTTCCCTATTTTTGTTTTGTTTTGAAGTAAGTGTTTTGGCGCTAAATCCCTAAAATGAATAGCATCTGTGATAGATATACAAGTGTATACATCAAGAGACGCAAGATAAATGTTTGAAGCTACCTGCTCAAACCAATGACAGAAGTTGTGTAGATCTAGAAAAAAAAAAACACCCAACGGCAACAAAAAGAGCATTCCTGGGAACTTTACATATTGATGCTTATGAAAATATAGACGCTTGATTTTATTCACCTATTTTTGTGCTTGTGAATTAATATCGTCTTTTCCGTCCTTTCAATGTATGTTTCTCTTAGTGAGCGCAAACGCGACATCATCGACAACAGCTGAAGTTTGGTGGTCACTGTTTGAGCAGTGCAGCAATACGACGGGATTATTTTTGCGTGTTCAATACAGGCTTGTGCAAAGAGACGCCTGCCCCTATGAACACCCTACTGACACTGAATGGAGACAGACCGAGGAAATAACACTCTTTCATGAACAAGTACCAAACTTTCATGAATTACGAGAACTTGAGCCTTCCACAACATACGACATTGAAGTCCATCTTGGGCGGCGAATTGAAAATGGTGTGTGGTACAACATAAATATTTCAGATGTCCACCGTGTCATGACCTTTGCTTCAGAAATCGGTACGTCTTTCACGAGAGAATGTATTATTACTGACAAAATCTAGAACCTAAACATACTTCATACTGAAGTAAACACAAACAAATATACCCATACACACAAAAGGACATCCTATCGCAATTTGATATACTTTTTTTTATAGGTTTTTTGAAAATTTTCAGTAAAAATGATTGCTTAATTTGCACCTTTGACACAAATCCTTTTTTTTTGTTCATGCTGGAAGTCATCAAATATTTACCTTTCATGCATGTAGGCCTACATGGAGAACATCGTTACTTTTGGGTTGCATATATCATTGGTGAAAATTGGTGAAATGCCATGTGATGCTTGTCAAACTGATTGGTATGTGTTCATATTATTGTCCATGAAAATGGAAAATCTTCCTGGGAAGTGACATACACAATTACGCATACATATAAGAGCACACATTTCAAAATTGAACAAAAACATAGTGCAACATTACATAATTCATTAATTTCATTCTGAAATAAAGGATTGGATTTTTATAATATTTTCCAGAATTCAGTTCTCTATGTCAGGACTTCACGGGTATACAACATTGTTCACCGGCCTGGATATCGCTAATGCGGGTTCGGGGATAGACCAAATGTGACCCTGCACCATAAAACAAACCAAAAAGTCGCCAGACATGTATTTTTAGTTAAGGGCAGATTCTGAAAGGGGAGACTCTAAGCTTTAAAATGATACATAAATCAATTCAAATGGACTCCCCTAACCTACCTAGATACTGGAAAGAATGCACACACTCTGGAAAAGTGTGAATTGAGAAAAGAGGCTCTGAAGTACAGGGTCTATTCAAGCGCTTAATCTTTCACCAAGCCGCTCTTGCTGTGCGATGAAAGGGACAAAACACAGGCTGCCAACCACTCGAGCAACAACAATGAAGGAATTCTTAAATTAAGGTGAAATTTAGCATGTTCTATTAGCACACTCTGTTCATGATTAATACCAACTTACAAAACAGTAGCCTTATCCTTTCAAAAGTTATTACACTTGAAAGTGAAGAGTGTACAAAGGATTTCAAGAAATGAAAAGGGGTCTCTAATACATACCTGACACTCTCCCCCAAAAAGGGGTTGTAGAAAAACTGCTGAAAACACACTTTCCCATTCATGTTCTGATTCAAAACTTCAAAATAATGTAGTGGAAAGATAGATCTTTCAGAAAATGTAAAAACTCAAAACTGACATATTTGACACAGTTCACCTTTTTTTGAGTCCTCACGTGAAACCAAGTGGTGCGACTTTTTGTTTGTTTTGTGGTGCACGGTCACAAATTGTAAACTGAATTAATAATGGATCTGTACAAAATGCAAAATTGCAAAGATTCACGATAATTTGATATTATGTGGTTAGCTGCTTCGTCATTGATCTTGTATAGATCTGAACATATGGAAATCATTCATGGGTGCCTTACATGTTGATGACAATCACATCGTAACTGCTGACTTCTTGTTTGTCATAAGTAAGGTCATGATTCGTCACATCATTGTATGTTTTTCTCAGTGTGGGTGAACGCTATATCAACGGCAACAGTGGAAGTTTCGTGGACATTGTTCGAGCAGTGTAGCGATACTGCGGAATTATTTTGGCGTGTTCTCTACAGGCCTGTGCAGAGAGCTGCATGCCCCGATGAACGTCCTACCGACACTGAATGGAGGGAAACCGATGAGATAACACTCAATTATGAACAAATACCAAATTTCGAGGAACTACGAGATCTTGAGCCTTCCACAACGTACAACATCAAAGTCCAACTTTGGCGCCGACATGGATACCCCATGTGGAACACCATACTAGTATCTGATTCAGCTGTTGTTAATGCTACAACATTTGCTTCAGAAATCGGTAAATTTTTTTCCAAGAGGAATGCATGATTACAAACGAAATCTACATACGTATACACAAACATTAGTGTACCGATACACATATCAGAAAGATTTGGATTTTTTCGTGACTTTCAATAGCAATCAAATTTACGTCTTTCGAAGGTAACAATAGTTTCAGTGTGATTGCTGAATTTTCATCTACATGACATAAATCCTGATTCGTGAACGTCATAATTTATTGTTCATTCTCACTCTATTCTGAGTGCTTGAGAACGTGACATTCTTAAGTTCTTGATCCTGTCATTGCATATGTGAAAGAAATAAGTGCTTGTCCAACTCATTTTCATATAATCTTCCCAAAATATTTATTGCAGCCTCAATTCACGCCCATCGTGTTCATGACATCAAGGATGAATACTATTGTATAATGCATCCATTACGAAGTTTGTTTGTATGTTTTTTTTTTTAAATCTGTGTCCCTTATAACCTTTCATCACAATCATTAGCACATTGATGAGTGGGCTACATTTGAGACATTGTACAGATAATATTGAGCCAGGTATGAAATTTGCATTTTCTGCACACACACGCACACATGCACACACACACCCGCTTCAAAGCTCAACACCTGCGTCAAATCCGAACGTACATGATTTTCCGATAGATTTCATCGAAATGTCCTATTACGTCGATATGACATGAAAAGTGAGTAGTGTTTTTCCCCCATCAAACTGTTGATGTCTCGCTGTAGCATTTCAACAATAACTCACAGAGAGCAATAATGTGCAAGAGCCTGACAAAACTATGACTGTACATTTTATAGGAATGGACTATGGAAGAAATGGCATAATGTGGATAGCAAAGGCGCATCTCTGATACAAGTTTTGTTGTAACTGTATTTGTTACAAAGTTGTTTTTTTTTTGTCATAAGAGCGTGTGGAAATAAGCATTGACATGAGAGCTGTAAAGCCTTTTATAAACATATATTACCATTTACGACCTCTGACCCTCTGACAGAACTGGCGCATTTACCGCACCGTAGTGCTTCTATGACCTGAGTATGGTCATGTATTTATTTGGGGTAAGAGTTGCACAATCTAGCTTCACAAACGAGACTTTCATCACAATGTCACGTTTGTTACAAACGTAGGACTGATTCCATTTGGATCATACTGTAGGTACACTTTGCAAGGGAGAGACCTGTGCTAGATACAGCTTTAGCCTTTTATTTTCTTTGTTTTCATTTTTGTCATGCCCTTGTTTTCCGCTAACGCCATAGGTGATGGAAAAAAAGGGGATTGGACATAGAAAACGATGATCAAGGTATAAAGGTTGCTGTCGCTTCCCATATGACTTTATTGCATACATTATGTTTCCACTCTTATTATGTTTTTTTTTTCTGATTACATTTCATTTTTGCGAATACAGGGTCATTATCGGCGGAGTGGGTACAAGGGACGACAATACGTTTGTCTTGGGTTTACCAAGTCACTGAGGGATGCACGTATGACTCCTTGCAAGATTTGAAATGGCGTGGTTATTACAAAGTCATCGATAGAGACTTATGCGAGACATTATTGCCAAATGAGTCATTTCACACAATTTTTCCTAATCGAAGCATGGAATTTACAGGACTCTCTCCGCTGAACTCGTATAATGTATCTCTCGAGCTTGTGCAAAGGGATAATGGAGGGACCGAGATCACCTTATTGCAGTCAGCACACGTCACAATCGGCAACCTGGAATCAGATCGTGGTAGGATTATCCCAGCTTGATGCAACTTGATACAAGTCCATCAATAATTCTTCCCCTTCACATGTTTTGCATATTTACAAATTCATCAGCAACTAGATTATTGGAACTGAGCTATGTAATGCAAGTAACTGTCGCTGACTAAAGAAATAACATTATAAATGGCTGCGAGGTAGGCCTGTTCAATATTTTCGTCCCTACATGCGAAGAAGTTCGTGCTTGTCATGCACATATATTAGGATTCCAAAAAACATCACTAGATCTGTTCTAGATTTTGTTTAGATTCATTGCTGCGATCATTGGTGTTGACAAATAGTCATAATCACGAATACCAAAAATAATATGGAGAAAGTAAAGGCCGTTTGAAACTGAGTGTATCCAATAACGTTTGGCATATTGGGGGAGGGGAGGTCATGATTATTGGGATACTTGAATAAGTGGACAGAAAATGTCACAAAATCTTATTGCTCACATCTTAAAGGACAAGTTCACCTTCATAAACATAAGGATTGAGAGAATGCAGCAATATTAGTAGAACACATCAGTGAAAGTTTGAGGAAAATTGGGCAATCGATGCAAAAGTTATGAATTTTTAAATTTTTTGTGTTGGAACTGCTGGATGAGGAGACTACTAAGGCTCGTGATGTCATATGAGTACAACAGTATAAAGAAAATGTAAAGAAAATTAAACATATTTTCATTTTTTTTTTCGCATAATAAAAGAGCACTTGACTTGCCTCTTTCTAAAGGCAATGGGAATAATATTACCCATAACATATGTCAGCAACGAGTCAAGGGAATGTGTACTTTTTTTTCAAAAGATAAAATTTTGTGAAATTCTCTTTATATTTTCCTTATATTGTTGTACGCATGTGACATCATACACTGCAGTAGTCTTCTCATCCAGCGGTGACTGCACAAAAACTTCAAAAATTCATAACTTTTGAACAGATTGTCCGATTTTACTCAAACTTTCAATGATGTGTTCTACAAATATTGCTACATTCTCTCAATCCTTATGTTAATGAAGGTGAACTTGTCCTTTAAGTTTCATCGTTGATATACAAGTCAGGGGGCTCACACATACCGACATGCGTTTAACGTGTATGCGCATGCGTTGTATGTGTGAACAGATTTCATATCATGACGCGCATATGAAGAATACGGATATGGGTGGGTATGGGAGAACGGAGATTCATGTTAGGATGAAAGTCGGTAGCCGACAGTAATATGATAATCATAATCGCCGATTGAATAACAATTATAGCATATTCTTAGAATTGATTTATACCAAATGGTATCTCCTAACCTGCAGTGACCGTCGAACCGTCTGCATATGAGACGAACAGCTTACTTGTCAAGTGGTTGCTGGCACCCACGTGCTTGGGTACCTACCGAGTGATTTATCGACCCCTCCAATACTTAGCTTGTCCCCTTCATCCAGTCAGTGAGGCACCACATATCACCACGGACGGACATCAAGACCAATCTTCTCGGCCTCGTAGAAATTTCCTGATCATTCAGAATCTCGCTAACTTTGCAACGTTTCACGTAACCGTGAAATTGATATCTGGAAGTGGGGGAGTGATAGCATCCGTGTCGGGGCAAAATACCACCGGAAGTGACAGTAAGTTAAACTTTCCATTTGAACGTAATAATTTGTATTGAACAACAAGTACAGCAAAATATCTGACATGTGACGATTCTACAATCACAGACCTCACTGATCTCGAACAGAGAGACATACAGTATTTAGGAGAGAAGACAAGCCATCAAATCGTGCTTCTATATCTCATGTGTGTTTTCTTGCGTGGGGTTATAAGGGAACTGGGGGTTCGATCGTAGCAGAATCTTCGTCAGAGGTTATAAAGTATTAAATAGATTGTATCATCTAAAATCTGAAGTACTCTCGAGATCATAAAGTGCTCCAAGTGGGTTACACATGTATGGGATCATTTAAATCACATTCCTTTTAATGTTTTGATCTCGTAGTATATTTCTGAAATGATGACAATCATCCTATCTCTGTACCTTATTAATTCTATCTAATCCCGATGGAATCCCATTTTCTTTGCTTATTTTCCACTAATAAATTATATTGATTTCTGGGTAGTTTTCTCCTGTCTGCATTTGTTACTCTTTTAAATGTTATATTATCATGAGCTAATAAATTGTGAGAGAATATGATCGTCAATGCCCAGAACATGAAACATCACATTACTGTTTGCTCTCACACAATTTCAGCCAAAGTCATGTAGAAAACGGGTTCGAATCCCAAATTTTGCTCGCAAATTTTTCCACGCATAAAAAATATTTTAATGACGTGGTAAAAACAGCAAAATACTTAAACAATATTTCCCCGGCAAAGATAAACACCATATCAATTCTTAGAAAAAAACAAACAAACAAACTCTCTTTTACCCACAGTCTCGAAATGCATTTTCCTATTAATTTTCTTTGAAATTAGGACCTTCTGCGATCGCCAACAGTTTCAACGTTACCGGAACGACTGTATCCTGGTATCCGATCACATGTGAGAACGTAAGAGGGATATTCAAATATTACGAAGTTGTACTGCGACGCCAACATCAGGAAAATAGCACGCAACGCTGTGAAGTATATGAGCGAGAAAATACAACAGTTTCTTTTCACGCGGCATTACCGTTTACAGACTACAAGCTTGGAGTCAGAGTTTGGAATACTGATGGACCAAGTGCTTGGACAGAGGCTGATTTCCGATGGGGCACTGAGTTAGGTGAGATATGAAAAAGCTCTGTTACACGTTATTTTACCTGTATTTTCAGAAACACGTGTGTTTGAACTTTTATTATGTAAATATATATGAATACATGGGCAGTAATGTAGTATAGAGTACTGTGAGAACATTTTCCTCTTTATTTCTAAGGGGCTAAAGAGGGAGGGGTGTCAAGGGATATGCTCCACCCCTAATTCTCCATTCGGAAACTCATGGAAAAATGCTTTATTGTATTGTGTTGGTCAAGTCTTACTTCTTTGAGATTAAGAAATGTATCTTCTTTCGTGTTTCTTTAAGGCAAATGTACATTTTTTTTTATGTGGGGGGAAGGGGATGGGGGACACACAACTGTCAGTTACAGTGCTTGATACACTGTAGGCCTATATAGTCACGTATGCATTGTATATCTGTGTTTGTGTTTAAATGTATGTGTGTATAAGGAGAAGACAGTCAAATATTTTGAAGTTTTTCATCACATCTTTCGTCATTCATTCTGCAGTGATTTGGAATGTTGTAATGTTTATAACACACACACACATACATATATGTATATAAATAACAGCAATTAGTTTCTGCTCGGAGTCCTAAGAAAGTATAGATTCACAACGATAGGTCAATATAAAAACTCCGTTAGAGACGTGAATTTGACGAATTTTCGCCCATGGGGCTTTGTCAAGTCAATACATTTGACATTTTATTTTGAAATGTATTTTATTTTTCATTTGACATTTTATTTTTATTTTATTTTGACATTTTATTTTGACTTAAAAATAAAATGTCAAATGTATTGACTTGACAAAGCCCTATGGGCGAAAATTCGTCAAATTTACGTCCCTAACGGAGTTTTTATATTGACCTATTGTTGTGAATATATATGTATATATATATATATATATATATATATATATACATATAAACATGGGTAGGGATTTATACATAATTACATATACATATATATATGTACACAGGGCATATATATATATATATATATATATATTTATTCATAATATATACAATATGCATTATGCGTATACACATGTACTCACACATAGTATTCAAAGTACATCGCGATCATTGTAGTTGGAAAGAACATAACCTGTGTACTTTTCCAATTCTGTTTCATTTTCGCGAGAGTAGTGAACTCTATGTCAAATTCAAACGGAACCACCATGGGATGCTTAATCGCCTTTGCGCTGATTCTCGGAGTAGCGTGTTTCATGTAAGTGCCAGAATACATCAAGTTAAATTTGTGTCGTTTTGTAATTGTGACATCAGATCACAACGTACGTAGAGCGGCAGTTATCTGTTGCCACATTCTCAGAAATATAGTAAACGACAAAGAAGCAGAACAGAATAGAACAGAACATAGAACAGAATAAGCATCTTGAGAGATATAATCCGGGAGTCAACCGCTAGGTCTTAACGCACTAGATAATGAAAGCACACCACTATAAAGTATCAAAAGGAAATTGTTAAACAATTTGTATGGTGTATCCCAATAAAAACGGTTTTGATTTTCGTTTGAAGGAGAATATAGAGAATAAGTAATTTATAGGGGCAAGGTTATTTCAGTATCTCTGTCCAGTAAAATTATTGCTTACTTCACCAAGATGGTAGGAGTACGTGGAAGGTGATAAATGCGTTACTACGAGTTGGATAACAATCAATAAGTGTAGCTGTCAATAGAGCTGACCGTGCAACGTAATGGTAATCCCCGTGCGTTACCATGAGATAGCATGTCCAGCATTCGGAAGAAACTACGACAGAATACGGAAGTAAAGTGCACCCTAGACAATGGAAAAAAAAAGAAAAGAAAAGAGAAGATAATGATAATTTCGACATACACTCGGTCGATCTCGTGAGTAATTACTTTTTCCTCTCGTCACAATACTTATTTCATACCTATTATGATTCCACAGTATCTACTGGAAGAGACGGAAGCAAAAGTTGTATACTAGTGTTGTCGCTACGGTAGCCACTTCATCTAGAATCGATGGGTCTCAAGAATATGGAGTAAATTACAGGTAAGCAGCTATCGTGCCTTTGGCAAGTGCGTTTTGCGTCTTCAAAGAAACGTCATGTGTTTACTTGTTTGTTTGTTCCATTGCTCATGAATGTTCCTTTTCTTACTTTATTCTTCAGATGTTACTGATTTTGTCTTTTATTTTCGTGTCAGTCACAGGAACCTGGCTGGAGGCGAAGAAATCACAATGCGTTGTGTTCAGCCCAGCGAACGTAAGTAGAGTTCTCCTGTGTAAATGGCAGCATCAAATTCATTCCATCAGTCTGTTCCATTTCTGTTCTTGAATGTCTGTGCAGTATACATACGGGCATGATATCACTTTATTTTACATATTCTGTAAGCAAGGGCTACCTCAGTTATACCTTTCTTCTTACCGTGAATACCAATAATGGTACAAAACAACAAACACACAAGATTAAACCTTTACCTTTAAAGCCACGTTTGCAGACGTGTGTTGCCAGTTCATACATCTATTCATTCAGAGACACTTGACAGATATAGAATACGAAGAATCGTATTCACTCCTCGATACGTGGACTTACTAATGGAGAATCTAGCCCATTATGGGAGGACCGTGTGTAGTGAAGTCTCTATAGATTGTTGCTAAAATTATCATTTCATGTTTTTCTTGCTTTGTCGACAATGACAAGACAGCGAACTTTAATGCTACGAATGTAGTACCTACAACCAATTGAATAGAAAATCCGAAAGAAAAAACAACATAACTGTAAGCTTACTTTTATAAAACCTCTTTTTTTTTTTTTTTTTTTACTTTTATAAAACCTCTTGCAAGAGGTTGAATTCGTATTCACTCCAGTAAATGACTACGGAGATGACGACGATGGTGATGTCGACAATCAATTCAATTGTGACAAAAACAAGCAGGAAGCATCGATCTACGAGAATGTCCAGCCAGATGACCTGCGACAGCCAGCTATTGCCATAGACCGGCTAGCCGATTATATGGCAGAGATTAACTCACGGGGATTCATGGGCTTCACTGAGGAATTTGAGGTAGACGGGTTCATCCACTCTTGCGATTACAGTTATTTACTAAATAGTCATCCTTACAGTGATTGACAGTGTAGTATAGGGGCCTACGTAAAATCCATATGAGTTATACAAATGTCTGTAATGTTTTCTTTTCCATTCTAGTATTTGGTATGTCACGTGTAATTTACGTTTTACTATTGCTTATAGCCTTGCACATTATTTCTCGTCGGTGTATGCGCCAAACTGCTTACCGACAAACTGCTTACCGTTTTGGTTGGTCTTTATTTACTGATGACAATGATGCAATAAAAAGTTGACTTACATAGATTGTATTTTATCGATTGAGCCGTGTAAAGAATGTTTTATGTGATGGACATTTCATTATGATTTTTTTAGTACTTCTTTATAAGACTTCATTTCTAACAACGATTGGTCTCTCCTTTAACATATACCAATCAGATGCTCCAATTAGATCAGACTTATCTGAGCGACGAAGCCAAGAAGAAGGAACACCAGAAAAAGAACCGCTTCCTCAACATCTTGCCATGTATGTTAGACACAATTCTATGTTCCTCCTCTTTATCTTATCTTCGGTAAATATCATCTGTTCAATTTTAAAACATATTTCAAAACGAAATATAAGCATCTGAAATTTGTCACGTATTGAGCAATTCACTTGCAAACAGTTTCCTATTAATGTTGCTTTCTGTTTCATATTTTTTTTGTCAATTATTGAATTTAAACCTGATCCACCACCTATAATTCAGCGATTTAATTTCATTTCAGATGACCATTCTCGGGTGAAGCTGAACTTACGTGGGAGAGACCCATATTCTGACTACATCAATGCATCGTTTATAAACGTTAGTATGACCTGTAAACCCCATTACATGTACATTAAATCAATGTAAATTTGAAAGTCTGGAGAAGGTATTTCAAGAGCATCCATACTTGTTTGTTATGTTAAATACTGCATTATATGTAAAAATGAATGTATGTATGCATGAACGATTATCTGATAATGTGCACAATAGCGATCAGATAATCGTTCCCTCTTTTTTCTTTCTTTTTTTTTTTTTTTGCACAAGCCAATGCTGCCATGTTATCTATATTATGGAGATTTATTTTTCTATCTATCCAGGGTTATGATGCACCGAGCAAGTACATAGCTGCACAGGGTATGTTGCATTCATTCTTTGATAATTGTGAACAAAAACATATTCATTTAGAGGAATAATGTTCCATTATAGCACACTTGATTGTTAAACATTTTCCTGCTCCTTTTTATTTAAGAAAAATTATGTTGGTAAACAGAAGTTTAAAAATAATCGAAACCACAATGCGGAATCCTATATAGACACTCATCGAAGTGCAGTCTTGAATTTGGATGAAAATAACAAAAAAAAAGAGTACATAGGAATGAACCTTTGTCATATGCTTTCTTCTGTAGGGACATTCATTATCACTGAGCTAAATCAATGTTGACAATTAAAAAATGTTAAATTAATATTGATTTTCTTCGGATATTTATTCAAATGTCTCCCATATCTTTATACTGTGTATTTTTTTTTTTACATGCAGGCCCGACGACTGCGTCTATGCACCACTTCTGATATTGATTTTCCTCGGATATTTATTCAAGTGTCTCGTATGACTTTATACTGTGTTACTTTTTTATATGCAGGACCGACGACTGCGTCTATAAATGACTTCTAATATTGATTTTCCTCTGATATGTATTCAAATATCTCCTATAACTTTACACTGTTTTTTTTTTTTTGATTGTTTTTTTTTTTTTTTTTACATGCAGGCCCGACGACTGCGTCTATAAATGATTTCTGGCGCATGATCTGGCAGTATGACTGCAAAAAGGTCATCATGCTCACTAACATCGTGGAAGGCAAGAAGGTTTGGCAGAAAAAAAAAAAACCCATAAACACGCAGTTTTACAACTATGGCAGTCAGTGTAGAACCAGACGTGGCTTTTTGCACTATTCTAAGCATACATCATGTTTTGTGGTTGTCTGGTATTTCACATCATGAATATAAGAAGTGGTAATATACACATGTATTGTGATCTTTCCAATTTTTGTGTCTTCACACGTGCTTCGAGTTAAATCAAAGTGTGTACTTCCACTCTCCGAACTGTAAGCATCATCTGCCAACATCATATCAATAACAGCTTACTTGTAAATTAACAGTTTGTAGTTTACTCTGAATAACGAACTCAATCGGAAAATAAGGGTTCATCGTCAATCATTGATTTCATCATTGTGTATTTTTTACATTATCTTATTTGTATAAACTTTGTTCGGCTGATCGAGCTGAAACACCTCAATTCCCTCTTCTGATCCAGATGTACAGCACCTCAATTCCATCTTCTGATCCCGATGTTCAGCGTGTTGGCTTTTCCTTTCACTTCCTTTTTCTTTCTCCCCTTTCTTTCCATTGTTCTTTTATGTTTTATTACTGTCATGGTATACCCTACTGTAAAGTCATGTAAAGTCGTTGTGTTTCTACTGTCTTGTTCTGTCCTGTCTTGTTCTCTCCTGTCTTTGTAAAAAAAAAAAAAAAAGGTTCAATGTATTCACAAGAATTCTTGAGTGGTTCACAATTTACAAGCATGCTTTTCAGTGAACCTCTCAGTTCTTTCTTTCTTTTTTTCCCTCCAAACATAACTTTGTATTTTGCCGATATGCATGTATAATTTCGTATTTGTTAAACATTATCTACCATGTAAAGTCGAATACATGCCTATATCTTCTGATTCATTTCGTGTTATGTTTGACGAAAAAGAAAGAAGGAATGAAATAAATGAAATGAAATGAAATAAGTTGTGGGACTAATAGATATTGTGGCAGAGCGACGACGACTTTGTTTTGGCTGAGCAATGTTTCCTTCTTATTGATCCTACCCTCAGAAAAAATGTGAACAGTACTGGCCAGGCATGACACCCTGCTCCTTTGGAGAATTTCGCATCGTTCTGCAAGACAATCAAGTGACCAAGAATTACACCATTCGGCGATTCGATGTTGAGGTAATAAACATGCAGTATTACATAAAACACTGATATAATTGTGTCACATAAGCAACTTTTTTTAAAAAAATACAAAACAAAGTATAAATAAACACGTAACTTTTGGCTATACTGCTCTGGGTTCCGGGTTCGAGTTCCCCCTCCCCCTTTGGTAGTTGGTACTGCCCCAGCGTCGTGCCCGGTAGACCGCAGGTCGTCAGCGCGTGTGGCTCAGTAGGTGTTGCTCAGCAGGTGTGGCTCAGCAGGTGTGGCTCAGGTAGCGACGCTCTTCCCTCGTACCGGTAGTCGCCCCAGCATGACAGTCCTGCTCGCCGACGCTGATTCAAGCCCCGTACCAATGTGTCTTATGTGTTAACCAAAGTGTTTCTCTGCCTGATATTTCCTAACGTCCGTACTTATACACAAACTGCTAAAATCAATGAACATATGGCTCAGACAGAAGTATGCATTAAAAATCCTCTTCACAAAGCAAATTATTACTTTTTATTACTCTACTTACTAAATTAAGACTTCCCTAGCACCTAATCATATTCCTGAATATCATTAACCTAACTTCATAGCCGGATGAGCTCGCCTGAACCTAACACAATGATGTAATACGGCATAACTGAATCCAATTAACTAATTTTCTTATATATATATATATTATATATATATTGTCTGGAGTGTCCTAACCAACAGAGACGTCATTGACCTAACAAACTTTTGTACATAATCAATGGATATATACGTATAAACACTCGAGGCAAATAATCCTTTCCTGACAAAGTGGTCATTTACATCACCACTAGAGATAATCAGTTTGTTTTTTTGTAGTCCGAGTTGAAAAAAAAAAATAAGTTGCAAAATATTAATATCTCCCATAGGTATAGCTATCATAACAATTCCGAAGTATTTATACCATTGCAATATTCTATGTATATACTGTATAATAGCTTATTAATTGTATACATACATGTGCGCTTTAATTTACATATAAAGTTAATCATTCATTCCTAAGGGATAATGGGGTTGATGAAAGACTTTCCGTACAATTCAATAACCATTTCCAGAGTAGGTGCAACCATTGTCTTTGAAGAGCTGCGCTGCGTATCAAAGTGTAAAACATTGTACTATTTCAATTTAAACTTAACAGTCGCTTGTCTCTTGGTAGTAGAAGTAATGCTTTTCGATTTAAAAGGCTCTACCCTCATCCTTCAGACTTCTGTCGGCTGGCAAGCATTAATCTTTTCTTAGATACCAGAATGACAGTCCTGAAAATGACACAGCCTTGTCTACATCACACAGATGGCTGGTGTACACCGAGAGGTGGTGCAGTATCATTACACAACGTGGCCGGACATGGGGGTACCGGAACAGCCTTCTCAACTTATGAACTTCATCGAGGTCACAAGAGAAATGGAGGAAGGGGCAAGCAGGTCGCCTATTGTCGTACATTGCAGGTACTTTTAAAATTCAAGCAGCTATTGTAAAGTCCATTGTACACAAGAGTGTTTTTGTCTTTGTATTAATTCCTAAATAGATCACTGAAGATATTGTCATTGAGACCGCTCTCTTTATGATCTCCATTAGTAATGTACATTTTTTTTTTTTTTTTTGTACTGGGCATACATTTTGCCAGACTTTGAGGTAGACAACTAACAGGAGATTTATTTCATGGACTATAGTTTCCACTGTTTTTTCCCCCTCCGTAACAGTCTCCATGCGATGGTGTAATATCAGATATTCCGTTTTTGTCATGACAAAAAACAAACAAACAAACAAACAAACAAACAAACAAAAAAAGACGTCATAGCCTCCGTAATATGAATATTACATTTGAGAATTGAGATGCATTTCTACCTAAATTTTACCTTTATTGTCCTTTAAAACCTTTGTGAAAGTCAAAAGCCCTGCAATATGATCTTAGATATCGAGGGTATCCAAGAGAAACATATCATGCTATACACCCAAAGGCATCAAGCACGCTTTAAAGCTTATAGGATCAATTACAGGATCAAAGTTGTATAATCTCAAGCATTCATTGCATTTAAGCTCCCCTACCTACAAGATTACATCTAATTAATACTATAAATCTAACTGCTTTTAGTAGAACCATACATGTCAGAATAGATTCGTAATGTTAGGTGTGTCGTATTATAACAGAAGCTTCACGCTCTCTTGCCGACAAGAATAATGAAGCTGGTACATTAAAATTTCCCAAATCTAGAAATGTATTCTTGCCATCTTATTATTATATCATACTATTGTTAATATTATTATTATTATTATCATTATTATTTTTTATCATCATTATTATTTTTTATCATTACAATTACCATATACCCCACCCCCTATACTCTTCGCGCTCTGTGCTTTGTTCTGATGCCACGCTCTATTAAATCGTAACTTTTCATTGCTATACACTAATCCCCCAGTGACAGATTTATCACCCAAGTCATTCATTTCACCAACCTAACCACAAGTAACCCAATGCAAATAAACCAGAGATTAATGGGAGGAAATGTTGAGCCAAGCAAAGTAGAAAGTGTTTCAGTATAAAAATTAATTGTGTGCTCATATCAATGGATGTCACATTGCTATGATATTGTGTGATTCCATTCTGCAGCGCCGGCGTCGGGAGGACTGGCACGTTCATCACACTGGACGCCATGCTAGACCAGATGAACGCTGAGGGAGCTGTTGGTATCTTCAACTTCATCGCGAGTATGAGAAAGCACAGGGCAAAGATGGTGCAAGTTGTGGTACGGATAACACCGAACCAAAACATTACGGAAGTCTCAGATTTAACAAAGATAATATCTTTTTTCTTTCGTAATGATTCGAAATTTAGTCAAGACTGTTTGAAGTCACCGTGAATGAAGCCAACACACACACGATAGTTAATTTCCTCTTGATATTAACAACTAATATTATTTTTACTTTTTATGAGTCTAACAAAATCTAGGCATATCAAGTCTTGCCTAATCTGCTCGCTTAGTGGAAGAAGTTACTTTTATTTTGGCTACACAAGCATTTGTATTTGTATTTTTGTTTGCTAGTTTATAGATTCTAATGAAATGTATAGAACATTAAACTAGATTTTAAGATTTTATTGAGATGTTCATCGGTCAAAGAAAATGTCTTTGTCTTTGTGTATCGTGTCTCCATTTCTTGTATGATCTCATCATTGTCCACTTCACTCAGGAGCAATACCAGTTCATCTATGCCACTCTCCTAGAAGCCCTTACCTGTGGTGAAACGACAATTCCAAAGACTGACTTCGTAACTCGTTACCGAGCCATGAAATCACCAAGCCCCGATACAGGAATGACGGCTCTTCAGGAGGAGTTCGAAGTGAGGAAAGGAGAAGCGAGAGACAGCCACACTAGGAAGATAAAGATACCCCTAAATGGATAAGATAAATAGATAGATAAATAGGTAGATAGATAGGTAGATAGATAGGTAGATAGATAGATAGATAGATAGATAGATAGATAGAAAGTGAGCTTGAGAAGAAAAACCAACAAATTACAAGCATACAAACCGACAAACGTGCTGAAGATGCGTTATGAAGCTCTGCATCAATTCAATATGATTTTCTTCTCAATATTTAAAACTTTTAAAAATTCATTGTTTCGAGCAAGCAGTTTCGCCCTTTACTCGATCGAAAAAAAAACCCCCACACAAAACAAATCAGTCTGAAAATTCGTTTTAGACATGTGAAACCATACATTACAAAGCATTTTTACACGCTTTTTCCAATTTTCATCAAAGTTTCACAAAGTGTCTCCCTTTAATATCTTGTAAATTTACTGTTTTGTAATTAGATTTTCCTTGTACAATGCAAATAACCTATTTCCAAACCTCTCCCACTGGGCAGTGTAATAATTTTCCTTTCGAATCCCTCGTACATGAATGTGTAATCACAGCAGTGTACCCTGCCAAGCTAAGTAGGCCTACATAGCAGTGGTAGAACCCTCAAGAAGAGCGTGCAATCCCCGACGGAGCCATACTGCCTAATAGGTAAGGTAATATGATAGGTATTATGATTGTTCCTATTTTCAAAAAGAATGTAATGTGATTACGTTAATTATGACATATGTTCATTGTAGTTTTTTTATTTCTTGTTATATCTTGAACCTTCCATTCTATCCCTTTTCAATAAACTAGTTGCTAAGGGCGTATACTGTTATACCAGGAAAAAATGAAGTCACCGCTGCTACACGTGAGGAGAATTTGGAGAAGAACCGCTATCCAGACGTAGTTCCACGTGAGTTCATTCTTTGTTCATTAATTTTGTGTTCTTTTTTCGATCTCTATGACCGAGTCCTCTTCAAATATAATATGTATAAACGTATAAACGTGGGGGCGCTGTGGCATAGTGGATAAGACTCCCGACTCCCGATAGGAGGACCCGAGTTCGAATCCCGCCCAGTGCTTACGTCCTTGGACAAGATGATTTTACCCACTGTGTCCCTCTCGACCCAGGTGTATAAATGGGTACCTGGCAACGCTAGGGTAATAATAATAGCAGGGCCCTCTTGTAGAGCAATGGCAACACTGAAGAGGCTACCCTTGGTAAATGAGACCTTATTATTATTATTATTATTATTAAAGATAATGGTAAAGAAATGCATCCACAAACATAGATACAGATTAGCAGCGTGGGATGACAAACTCATAATTGTACTCATAAATTGTAGATCTGGTATGATATAAAGATCCTTTTCCTCTATAATTTAAAATCAATACTTAGTAACTTGTTACTCTTGTTATGCTTTAGAACGACGACGCCAGTCTCGGTTGATGGTCTTCATAATTATCTACAATACGCCACTTATAATGCGGCACTTCATCCGAAATGGATCACCCCCCCCCCCCCACACACACACACATGCACACACATTAACAAGATTGAAGGAAATGCAACATCAAGTAGGTCCCATACACAATTTCAGATATGCGGACCTGCCCAAATACCCATTGGACACGAACAAACAGACAAGCATACAGTGATGCAACTCTCGCACACACGTACACACAAACACACACACATATATATATATGTATATATTATATTATATCATATAACATAATATCATATCATATCATATCATATATCATATCATATGTCATATCATATCATATCATCATATCTATCTATCTATATATCTAGCTATCTTTATGTCTATCTGTCTGTCTATGCATGTATAGATGTACTGGAGGATATTATTCTGTAAAGATGTTCGTTAAAAACATGCCATTCATTCCAATTATCATGCATAATTTTCATGATTATCATAATACCTTCAATCATTCGTTTCCTATCTCAATTGTCATCATCATTGTCATCATAATGTGTTGGTAACACTTACAAAGATAGCATTACTGCAATATGTCAAACGCTAATGTATGATTTTTTTATTCGTTCATTTTGTCACCATTTTTTCTATTCCCATTTCCATTCTTTTCATTCTGTCATTGCAATTCCGTCTCTACCCCAACCAGCCGACAGGGTGCGCCCTTACCTCATGACTGAAGTCGAAGGCAGCACAAATTACATCAACGCAACTTACTTCCCGGTTTGTTTCTGAGTGATATAATGAAAATTAGCTCCAATTACTAAAAAGGATATATCATTCATAAGCACAAGGTTGATCACCAATTTCCCATATTATGTAAAGAGAAAACATAATGATCAAGTATAAAATGATCACATTTTGGTTCACGTGCGATCTTAGAAAAATTTTATTTGCAATAGCAGCAACTACAAAATGAAAATAATCGTTTTTTCTTGGTGTGCCAGGACCCGTTAAAATTCAGACGAGTCCAAGAATTAGTATACAAATAATGACTGCTTATGAGGGCACAGTTAAAATTATGGGCCCAAGGTGATGTGAAAACCGTAACTATGCCCGAAGCGAAGCTGAGGGCATGGTTACGGTTTTCACATTGCCGAGGGCCCATAATTTTAACTGTGACCCGAATGTCAAGCAGTTATTATTTGTTTTATATACCGAAAATATAGATTCCGAAAAATAGATACCGAAAATATAGATTCTAGTCTCTTTCACAGCACTCGTAATCAATGCTGATCGACAGCGCTTCGGTCGTATCACTGGTGCGTACAGTGATGTGTACAGTGTACGTTACGTGCACTACGGGGTTGCGATTGTCTCCAAACCAGTCCGCTAGTCTCTTTTACAGCACGCTGATTGAATGCGCGGCGGTCGTATCATTGGTGCGTACATATGAGCGATCTACGTGTACGGGGTCGCGACTGTCTGTAAAACCTATTTATTAACTGTGCCCGGGCCCCGGTCACAGTAACTCAAAAATAGTGCACAGTTATTTTCATGACTCCCCTTTTAACCAATCAGATGAGAGGATTCTAGAAATGAGGTATATAATCTGTTATATTTTTGACGCAGACTCGGCTATGTTGGATTTGTCGTTGGATGACATTCTACTTCAGAACTGCCAGTAAAGCCTTTGTTATTGGGGTTGGATCATGTTGAGTGTGTGATGTAATAATTAGCTTTAAGATTGTGATGTTCCATTAGTATTACCATTTCTTTTTAGCAAACTATGAAACTATAAACAATGGATGCTCTAGGCTATCTGTCTTTGTGTAATTCTTTAACAACGAAACAATTATCTGATGAACAGGATGAGTATGTACGTATTTACATAGTAACAGAACACCAGCCATCTCTTTTTTTTATTCTCAAAAGGCAAGACTGTGAGTTTGATGACTTTCACAAATTGTATTTAAAGTACTAAATTATAAACTCGCTGAAATTGTGAGTATATTATATTTTGGAGCAGGGCAAGAAGAGCAAGAATCAGTACATGACCACACAAAGCCCTCTATCAAACACAGTGGTGGATTTCTGGCGCCTCGTGGTAGACTATAAGGTCACCAGGATCGTGATGCTACATGGGGACACACCTGATGAGGTGAGTAGCTAGATCATAGTAACGCGACTTTAATTGGTACAGCATCGTGGCTACAGCATGTCTCAATATACATTGTACTTTAATACAATATTACTCGCGTGTTCAGAAAATCTCAGAACTTACGCTTCCATTACTTCAGCCTTTAAAATTCTGAGGCCCCGGCATGAAAAAGGAGAACATCTATTATTAGATTCACATTCCTCTACAATGTTCCTCTTTCAGTACATGTATACTTTCTTGGCAGATTATGATGTTTGTATTAGAGGAATGCATAATACTCAAGATTAGAATACACATTTTGCACGAAGAGGAGACTTGATATTCCTATTTCATCATTATAAACGCCTTAAGCTGTGTAATTGCCACTTGTTGAGTTTTTTTTTCAGTATATGTATACTTTCTGGGTAGATAATAATGCTTGTATTAGAGGAATAATCCTGAACAACAGAATACACATTTTTGCACGAAAAGGAGACGTATATCGCATCAATATCATAACCCTTTAAAAGCTGTGTAATAATATGTCCGTTGTTGTGCAGCTCGCATTGTTGCACATTGAGTAGGAAATTCAGTCGCATTTCCGTGCAATTGTCATTTCCATATGCATAAGACCTTCGCAAAGTACTGGCCGGAGAATGGTGAGCTTATCTGTGGTCCCTTCGTTGTCACCAGCACCAAAGAAGTTGTCATGCCGGGAATTGTGGAGAGAACATTGACTGTACGCAAACAGACATCGAAGGTATGTCAGTACGTTTATCCTAACGATGTGAATTAATTAAAGAAAGATGGAAAATAAAGAGTGCAGTTTGCGAGGACATCATAAGCTCAATCATAGCCTTGGACATTGCCTGGACTGTTTTCTGTTTTCTGGTAAGACCTACCTACTCAGGGCTGTACTAAAAAAAGATAATTCATCATGACTATTGGACTCTTTGCGTAGGGCCTAAATGTATTGAAGGCGATGTAGCTGGTCTCAACTAATTGTGAATTGGTGCTCAGTTATATTAACAGTAATGAATTCAGAAAGGTGTATAACCTGGAAAAGAGGTTCAATTTAATAAATTCAAATCAATGTATTCTTGCAACTAATTGACAATTAATGATGTCCCTACATCGACGTATAACGTCAATGTGAGGCAATTTGTCAGTTGCAATAAACGCAAAAAAAATAACGTAAAACTTGTATGTGTGTGTGTGTGCGTTTGTGCATGTGTATGTCTGTGTGTATGTTTTTGTGTATGTGCGTGTGTATGTGTGTGTGTGTTTGTGTATGTGTATGTGTATGTGTGTGTGTGTTTGTTCGTACTTACAATACATAATACAGATAGTTGGAGGAACAAGGATACATTGAAATGAGTTGACATGAATAAACTTAGGATGGAAGAGAATAAAGAGAACTGAAGTTCAAGTACCCATATGTGTTTATCGTGATTTGTCATGCAATAACTGCTACTAACATGTTCTACTTTCGTGTTTCCCTTGTAACTTCACATCATCGTGTAGAAGCAGTTGCAAACTGTCTATCAGCTACAGCTGGAGTGTAACCCCCTGGAGGAAGACGGACCGCCATCTGCATCGAACATGATCTTCATGCGGAATCGTTTGAAGAGCTGGCCGACACAGGGACATGACAGTAGTCCTATCCTTGTTCATTGCAGGTTAAAGAATATTCAGCTACACGTAGACGATTATGAGACAATAAAGGGAATATTCAGAAAGTTTCATGTTTAAAGGAAGCTTGAAATGTAACTGATGGCAATTACTATTAGCATGACGAAATGTAGGGACATAATTATGGCTAGTTGTTCAATCCTAGATTCACAACGCTCTGTACACATTCCAGGCAAAATCTGTCACATGACATCGGTGGTTCTTCCTCTTCTTCTTCTTCTTCTTCTTCTTCTTGCAATACTGTAAACTGAACTTTCTTGGAGTATTCGCGCTCAAGTAGGCCTACTTTGAGAACGTTAAGCGACAATTTAAATTTCTTTTGTGATGGCCAGCTTTTCTTTGGCGGATATAGAAAGTAGTAGTGTTAAATCCACCCATGTGTGAGGAACATGAAAGGAAAAAAAAAAGAATTGTGATTGACTCATAACACCGAATCAATGACCCATGTTAATGCAGTTCAGTTCAAAGTGTGGAAGCCTGAGTAGCCATAACAACGTACAAATAAATATATGTTCATATCAACCCACCTATAGTGTTTATAATATGTTTGTGACAGTTTGTGACAGGTTATATTGAAAGCTGTTCAACATTGGAAAGTTGGCTTAGAGATAATTATGCAGATACCGCTCAAGGTTAAAATTTACTATTTAAAGAGAACATTATTTTATAGAACATTTTTTCTTTCCCTATTGAAAGTTTTCTGTAATGTTTCCAGTATTCGCTTTATATATTTTTTTTTCTGTGTAGAAGAATGTAATACCATATAATGAAGGAGAGATGTTAGAGACAGTGTATAGTTCTACATCTTACCTTGTTCAGATTTTTTTTTTTTTTGTTGTTGCTGATGTATAGTTTCACATGTTCACTCAGGAACTTTGATACCAATGCCGAGATCACTATCGCTCTCTCTATTAGTTTGGTTGTGTCTTCGTCATCCATGCTATGCATATGTGTTTACTTTGTTCGTATAGGGATGGCGTCGGAACGTCTGCCACTTTCTGTGCGTTGTTATCCATTCTGGATCGAGCAGATTGTTCAGACGACGTGGAAGTTTTCCAGGTGTGCAAGAAACTGAGAGGCGTCCGTCACGAGGCCATTTCACATCTGGTGAGTAGTGTTGTTTCTCGTACTTCCAGAATTATACAAACAAGCAGAAAACCCCGTAAACAACTTTGATTGAAGAATGTAATGCAAAGCAAAACATTGTCAACGTTTTTCGTGTTATCGGGTTGGATCGATGGAAGCAAGCACACAATCATTGATATGTTGCCTCCGTTCATCAATGACAAATTCTAATCAACAGAAGTGACTTGCAGAACAGCGTCAACTACAAGAATTCTAACAATAAGGAACCCTTGCTGGTCTCTCCGTCTTTTAGGATTTTATTTAATTTTGTCTAAATTACTAGAAGAAAAATGTTAAGGTGACACATAGCAAGTATAAAAATATATTTGTACCATACATTAAAGGAGACTTTGGGCAACTAAAAATCTAGTACAAAAAGAAAGAGGAAACATTTATGAATACTGTAAAAAAAAAGATTCACGACAAATTAGGGGAGTTATACAATAATATTGTATCTTCACAAGACAGTTCTTGAACAGTCAAAATGAAATGTGCACATGAGTGAGATGATGATGTTGTTGCTCTCCAACTTGTTTTGTAATTATTAGACAAAATCTGGAGATTTTCAGATTTATTTTTTTTTTCAAATGCAATTATTTCCCAGTCTCAAATCATGGTATGTCTGAGTGAACATAATTTTGAAATTGTTTTACGATTAATAACAATTAATTAACAATTAATTGTTTTTAACTAACAATTTTGAAATTAACAAATTAACAAATTTGAAATTGTTTTTACGATCAATAACGATAAAGACAATAACATCTACGATGTTATTTTCTTCTTTTTTTTTACGCAAGCAAGGGAAAATTGTCAGGTAATTGGCATCATGAGCTTGAATATACATATATATTTTTATTATTATGATTATTATTATCTTTATTGTGTTTGTATGTGTATTCGATTTTTTCCCGACCAATTAGTGCCAGTATCAATTGCTGTACGACGTTCTTCAGGAGTATCTCAATTCCTTCGAGATCTACGAGAATTGCAGGGGCTGAAATGACGCAACAACGACAACCAACCATCGAAGTTGTCTGGGACGTTGCTCCTTAAAGGGGCTTGCAAAGTTCAAGGATCTACACGGAGAGGTCCGGGGAGTTCCGGGAAGATCCGGGGAGATCCGGATAGTTTCGACCTCGATGTAGTGTCGACGAGCGTTGATATGACTGTACACACGGTATCCAATAGAGCATAATATTATAGTATACATTATTAATCTATCGCTTATGGCAACTGGCCTTGTGTCAAATAACATGATTGCAAATGTTATTCATATCCACGAGAACGGGGAGAAGGGTGAGGTCAATAACTACAGACCAGTGTCTTTGTTAACTTCGATTTCTTAAAAGAAAATTAAATACAGAACATAATTATCAGAACTCTGAAATTCCTTTTAAAACAATATTTTCAAATTTCAAATTTGGATTTAGAAAAGAAGTTACAAAAGTCACATGAACCTTTGTTGAGAAATTTACACATGATATTGTACTTGATCCATTTTCCCATACAATGGACAACTTCCCCTGGACTTCTCCAAGGCTTTTAACCATGATACTTTGTTCTCCAAGTAATATTCGGTTTCAGTTCCCTTGGAAACGCCTTGCAGCGGTTCACGAAATACTCATTCAACAGATATCACCATTTAATGCATATGTTCACCTCAACGGCTTCAATTCCAAATGAATACAGTTAAATGTGGTATTTCACAAGGAAACTTGCTTGGTTCATGCTATTCATCCTTTACATCAATGATTTTCATATCCTCAGATAAACTCTCATTTAAGTCCATATTAATCGCGGATGACTCCAACATTTTTTTCTCTCACCCTGATCCATATTTTGATAAAAACAGCACATAATGAGTTAAAAATGTTATAAAGTGAAATCACGCAAAACGACTTGTCATTATATATCGAAAAGACTATTAGCAACTCTGTTTATAGACTTTGAGGCAATATTGCTGCTGAAGCTACTCCCTTAGAAAACGTTTCTTAATGTTCATTACGTTTGTGTTTCTTGATAACAGGCTTTCATGAAATTGGCATATCTATGATATGTGCAGAATTAATTGAAATATAAGTTAAAATATTATCCACCTTCATCTGCATCAAGACACTTTATTCAAGCTCTTAGTATTACCGTAATGCAATTATGGAATCCCCGCCTTGGGCAATGTTTATCAGTTATTGTTAGAAAAATCTTTTAAGGCAAAATATGGGGCTCAGAATTGTTTCATAACCTCCATATCCGAACACAGTGATGCGTTGTTTGGAACACTAAATTTTGAATATATATATATATATATATATATATATATATATACAATTTTCAACTTGGTCAGTATACATTCAATTGCAGCTGCAATTTTACCAAGGAATTTTCATGATTTATCCGATAAATTCCATCTCCCGTTGATGATGACTGTACAAACCCAAACACATTTGTTTATGCCGGACCCAAATTTTGGAATGACTATAATGCTAGAGTCACACACGTCCAGGGCCCCGTTGCTAGAAACTTTGCGTTTAAACGCAACTTGCAACTGATTGTCACTGGCCAATGAAAATCATTGTTGCATGCGTATCTTTTTAATAGGGCAGACCCTGAGCCAATCAGAATGGTTGTTTCAAAATTAGCAATTATTTGCAATTGATTGCAACTTTCTTGCAACGGGGCCCTGATTACGTACTGAGTCCATAAGGAATTAAACCGTATCTACCCGGTTCGAGCCGTAGAAACCCGCACTGACCCGCATCGTAACCCGTGTCAATTTTTGGTTATGTTCAAAATTTTCTCACGGATTTCAATTCCGTATTGATATCCGAATTGACCCGTTTCGAACCACATTGACTCTCGTCGACCCGCTGCAACAAGCAGCGTAAAACCGTATGGACTCTTGCCGTATGCTGCATTGCGAATGACGACAAGGTTTACATCGGGGTCGGTACTGGTCGAAGCGGGTTGACACGGGTTGATATGGGTCGAAAAGGATTCAGTTAAGATTTAAAAAGCGGACTTTTATACGGTACGATACGGTTCGATATGGGTCTCTGCGGCTTGAACCGGGTCGATACGGTTATAATTCCTTATGGACCTGGTTCGAGATCCGGCCGTGTGTGATTGTAGCATAAATTACTCTCCATTCCGGGACTATTCCTGCTCATTTTCACCCGAATCAAATCCGTTTTGTGACCCGGCCGTGTGTGACTCTAGCATTAGATAACATTTCAAAGTAATCTTCTAAGCACATCTCATTTACAAACAGAAAAAAATATATGTCTAGCTACATACGATACTAGATATTAACTGAAATGCTCTTGAAATAACTTTCGTACTTCCAACATGTCCTTGTTACGGCCGGAATTTTTACTTCGTTGTACCCGGAATTTCGTAATAAACGTGTTCGTTATAACGGGAGTGCACTGTATTGTCACTAAATTATCCTATAATACACGGCTGCTCAACGAATAGTGCTTGTACATGTGCCGTAAGATTTCATTGTATGGGTTCTACATGTTAAAGGGATGGTATAGTTTTGCGAGAAAATCAGAAACCTCATATAATATGAAACATTCTAAGAAGAATTCAAAGCTTTACGAGAATCGGTTTTGAAATGGCTGAGATGTCCAAAAACAAAGTAAAACAAAGTGGCCCTAATAAAAGGTCGGTTCCTCTTTTATCATGACTTCTTTGTTTTTGGATAACTCAGCCATTTCAAAATTAATTTTCATCCAATCAACTTTGAAATCCTTTTAGAAATGGATGCCCTTTCATATTTCATAAGAGGTTTCTCATTATCTCACACCAAAATTGGAAACCAGCAGCCCCGTCTCTACCGAAACTATATATATCATCTCTTTAAAACAAGTACTAGCTTTATAGTATCTTTTCTTTTTCATTTAACTTGCGACATGTACATCAGTTTTGAAATGCTCTACATGTAAATAGACAAAGATATTCATGATATTTACTTAATGTTGTCGAGTGATCCGCATTTTACGATATCCGCTTTTCAGTAGATCACTTTGTTCCATAGATATAACCTTTTGCCTAAATTATTACAACGTATGCAATATTTCTACTTGTTTGTTCATTTTTCATTAAACTCGTGATATGTCGTTCTTACAAATTGTTAACAATGATGATTTATCAAATGTGCACTCTTTATTGTATTATTATTATGCTGGATGAAAATAAAGCACAGCTGAATTGAATTACTTTGATGTAAAAACACAGTGAGTGGATAGCGCACGATAAATTGTTACACGAACTGTATGCAGATGTTGCTTTGCTTAAAGCAAATGATGATGATACTAATGATGCTACTACTACTACTTCTACTACTACTACTACTACTACTACTACTACCACTACTACTACTACTAATAATAATAACAATAATGTTGATAACAACAACAACACTATCGCTTTACAATGATAATGATAATAATGATAATAAGAAAAAAAAATCCTCGTACAACTATGTAATCAAAAGACTCATTTATTGTTCACATGATTATGCAAACCTAAGTTTACATTCAACAAGAGCTCTGCAAAGGTAAGCTCAGAAAGACCAGGGAGGTGGGAAGAGACTAGCTTGCATGTATACGGATATACGATGACATAAGTTGCAGAATTACGATCCGATGAAACTTGTGTAAAATAGAACCAGACATGAGGGCAATGGTTGTTTGAATCTTTAGTCAACTCTGTATGTAGGCACCATAATCGTTCTGGTTGCCTTTAATACTGCAACATTTTGTAAGAGATCATTTTTGTTGTTTGTGTACACTGAAACGGAAACCCGTATACACATAGATATGTAAGTGTTACTATATCAGGTACCTAATAGAAAAAGAGTGTTTGAATGTTTGTTTTCTTATTGAAAAGACGAGAAAGAGGTCATATTAGAAGACATCAAAAGCACTGAAATATTATGATAACATGAAGTTGGAATCACCATTATACCCTTTCAATACATCTATTTCAATTCATTCATTGTGATTTTTTTTTTTTTTTTTGGGGGGGGCTCTTCATTTCAAGACATCAATTTTGGCAGGGAAAGTCCTTTACATCGTAACACTATAACTTATGAAGTATACAAGTACGTTTTCTTCCTTCCTTAATTACATAACATGCATTACTTCAAGTGTGGAAGTTGTTGGACAACTTTTCTGTGAAGAGGTTTTTATCTTTATCCACGAGAGCTTTCGTAACTATTCAAACGGTTATACTGCATTGAATAGTGTTATCCACGCATGAAAAAGAGGAATAGTTTTGGTTTGGTCTTGTTTCTATATCCATATCGTTGCAATAAATTACAGTTTCGGTTACGTGTTCATGTTAAGGGACTTTCAGAACACACATTCGCCATTTACTTTTCAACAACAAACGCATTGTAGTTATGTGTTGCTTGAAGGTTTGTAGTTGCATGTAATGATGCATTGTAGATTGAAAACGATAGGGCCTAATTATAATATTTTATCAGTAAAAAGCCCGGTAAGTTCTGTATTTGTGTTGTAGGATTTGTTTTGAATAACCAGAATGTTACACATAATTTTAGGGCATTATACAACGTTTTGTATCAACAATGATTATTGACTCATCTTATTGTGGAACAGAAGAATGCATAGTGCATCTTAGTTTTGCAAAATAAAAATCTGTAGGGGAAGTAGGATATTATACAACCTAAGTTCCCGAGAATGTCTTTATATAAGTTATAATAAATGCTTTGTAAAATGAATATGAATCATGACGTTTACAATAAAACGGCAGGGAGAGGTTGAGAAAAAAAAAAGAGCTCTGCTAATTGCCTTGACACGGTCTGTGCATACAGACACTCAACTATGAAAAGTATCAAAGGACAAGTTCACCTTCATTAACATAAGGATTGAGAGAATGTAGCAATATTAGTAGAACACATCATTGAAAGTTTGAGGAAAATCGGACAATCCGTTCAAAAGTTATGAATTTTTGAAGTTTTTGTGCAGTCACCACTGGATGAGAAGACTACTGCAGTGTATAATGTCATATACGTACAACAATATAAGGAAAATATGAAGAGAATTTCACAAAATTTCATCTTTTGAAAAAAGTACACATTCCCTTGACTCGTTACTGACATATGTTATGGGTAATATTATTCCCATTGCTTTTAGAAAGAGGCAAGTCAAGTGCTCTTTTATTATGCGAAAAAAAAGTGAAAATATGTTAAATTTTCTTTACATTTTCTTTATACTGTTGTAGTCATATGACATCACGAGCCTTAGTAGTCTCCTCATCCAGCGGTTCCATCACAAAAGTTTTAAAAATTCATAACTTTTGCATCGATTGTCAATTTCCCTCAAACTTTCACTGATGTGTTCTGCTAATATTGCTGCATTCTCTCAATCCTTATGTTAATGAAGGTGAACTTGTCCTTTAAAGAACATTTGTTATTCAACACCAGAAATGGAGAACGAAACTGACTCATTTACTAAACAAGACTCAAAAATATCCTTGTTATTATTGGCAATCATTTTCATGCTGTTAGATGTGTATTTATTCTGGATGTTATTAAGGAATTGTTCATGAAGATGGGCTTAAAGCAAGGATATTATCTGACCGACTTTAAATATCAAAGTAGTCTCAGGTGGACTAGCGAACTGTGAATGAATCATTACAGAGGATCTGGTTTATCCCTATAATATAGTTTTATAGTGTTTCCAAATCAGAAAGGACACAAACATGTGCAAATTGCATTCATGTAAATATAGTGGGATGCTGATTATTTATATATGTATATATATATATATATATATATATATATATATATATATATGAAGAGTTTGTTTGCAAAAACCGATAAGTCCATATTTGCCAAATGGAGATATTTACGATTGAAGGTCAAGAAAAATAAAGAGAATAAAAAGAAAATTTTTGCTTCTTTTGACCATAACTTCAATTTGATACGTTTATAAGTAGTGACCAATGTATCATTTAAAAGGTATTATTTTGTACATTATGACAGAAATTGTACTTCAAAATCTTCAAAAATGGACTTATCGGTTTTTGCAAACAAACCCTTCATATATATATATATATATCTATATCTTTATGTGCCACTTTGGAAACCCCCTGTGTGGCATATTATTTTGAGACACAGTCGTAGTCATGCTTTCAGAAAACATTCTTTTTTTTTCAAAACTATGTTACTTCTATAGATTTCGGTTAAAGCTGGGCATACACTAATCAAAGCTTTGCTTTGATGAAAATTGTATGACAAATCGATAATTGTTTTTCTTTGAAATGACAATTACTGTAAATGCATTACTTTTGCACACAAAGCAGTGACAGAAACTTAGAATTTACACCCAAATCTATTAGGGAACACCACTTGATAGTCAATCACCACATAAAATGCAAGCTGTGATGTGAGATGAACTGAAGCGCCAGAAAAGCTTTCATTAAACTGTGGCATTTGGCGATTTATCGATCGGTTTGGGTGGGTTTGTGGGTTTGAGCAGAATATGCGAAGTTGGCACGCCGTCGACTGAGTCGGACGTGCGAACGTGGCATATATATATATATGTATGTATATATATATATATATATATATATATATATATATATATATATATAATATGTATATATATATATATATATATATATATATATATATATATATGTATATATATATACATATATATATATATATATACATACATACATACATACATATATATTTCGATATCATCATACTCAAGAAGATTCGCTCTGAGTGGGCATCATAGGTTTATCAAAAATTGTTTTTAATAAGAAAAATAAGACACCCCCACCCCTGCTGCATCAAAGAGATATACTGGGCTACTCCAATGAGATTTGCATAGTCATACAGATAAGGCATCTCTACGAGCAAATGGTAACATAATAGTGCCATGTACCTCTTCAGCAAACGTACTTCACTTCTTGATTGTAACTGATTCCATACAGGAAGTTATAAGCATATTTCAAGCGCTTTACTGTGAAGTGGTTCATCCGGCTTCATGCCTTTTGCAGAAGAGCAAATATCTGGATTAGCAGATGTTTCTTCGATAACTCGCATACAAAACTCCTTCGACTTCCTCTGAAATGATTCTCTAGATGAGAAGGAGGGAAAAGGAGAGCACCACCCTGAAGCCTGACAGACCCATGTAATTGGATGCATGTCACGAGTACGACACCAGCTAGTATACAGCCTACGAGCTTGACACTAGGTGAATAAGGCCAAGAGTCTCACAATGGCCAAACATGCCCCACGAGTTCGACACTATAGAAAGAGATACTCAGTAGTCAAAAAGGATCCATGGGTCCGACACTATAGGAAAACAAGGCCTAGTCTGGCTTCCTGACTATTTCCTCATACTATGTTGTTTCCCAGAATATTAACGTCAAAAGAAGTACGACAAAAACAGAAGTAGCAGGTTCGGCTAGATGGTCGCGCTTTCGGCAAAGGCCACAACTTCGTCGCCACAGGCGGCGCATTTGTAGAAGGGACTACAGTTGGCAAAGGTTTCATAGGTCTCATAGGCTTTTTTTTTTTTGTGGCCTACTGTCAGACTCGTATTCTTATTTGCTTATGAGTGTCGAACTCTATAGAATGTATGACTCTTTTGCTGTATCACTAATCTCGAGCTTGTGGATCGTATGATTTATGGGTTCAGGCTCGTGGGATAAACCCTATAAAAAGTGCATTTTTTCATGGTGATATGAATAAGAGAAAGTAAACTGCCCTTTAGTTACTCGGTGGTCTCAATATTAATGTATACAATGGTATATATTAAGCCCCCGATTTGGCCATTAATGCAGTTACCATTGCCATACCATTGCCATCACTGTTGTTATTATTGGCAGTTTGACTATAAACTGCCAATATGCTATAAAAAGAATAACAAAAATATGTCAATATAGGCCCTACATTCTATTATGCTAATTCCTTTATACTTCAAGACAGTACGCAGGAAGTGCCTGTGGTAGTACAATGAGCCTCATGAAATATTTGTTTTATATTTGGCTCTAGTTTTACGACATTTTCTACAGTAGGCACTGCTCATGTCAGTCAACATTGTACATCTACATATCGAGACACGCAACATTTCAGATGCGGTGCAATCTAAGACATAACTTATACACTATTAAACAAACCAAAAGCAAAACAAAACAAAACAAAACCTGGTATTGTTTTGTTGCGCTCTGGTGAATTTAAACTGTGTTCCATGATTTTTTTTTTATGTTTGTATGTGTGTTCATTATTATTGTTTGTTGACCCAAGTCACGCCTTTGCGGATCATCAACAAATCCTAACATGCTGCCGTGGTCAACCTGGGTTTATTCTATATCAACATCCAAATTCTTAATGCGTTGATATATCCAATATCATCTATGCAGACTTCATTATCGACGCTTTTGCAAATCTTGTTTAAATGATAATGTTAACAACAGCAGTTTAGAAAGTGGTATAGAGTCCCACGGCGCAATTAGGCCTATGTCATTTTCTCTGACTGCAGTACACGTTTAATGATCTACTGTTCGTCGAAGGCGAAGAAGGCACCCAGAAAGAAAGAAAAAGACAAAAAGACAAAAAGACAAACAACAGAAGTTGAAGGAAATAAGAAAATGATCCAAACCTAACTTGCATGGCACATGGTTCTTCGATATGTGGTCATCGAAACGAAAGATGATGACATGTTAACCCGACAATGGCATTCTCACAGATAACTGATAAGCCTTGTACAAGGAAGTAGTTACCTTTCATGACTACCCGAAAACATTATGTCTGGATCAAATTTCACATACACGACCTCTGTAAACGCGGGACGGTCATAGACTCCTAACTTTCAATCTCTGCGTTCTTTTTTGTCAAGAAGTATAGCAGCTTAAGGACTTTCTTGGAGCTCATGGTCACACGAATGTGCTTTTGTCTCACTCGGACCTATTTATCTGGTCACAAAGATGGATCTGACAAGAGAGTGGCAGTGTGTGTGGACTCTCGTCCTTCTTGTCACACTTTTCACCTGTGTCCTGTCACGTGAGTTGGCTGTATATCATACTGCAATGTAAAGATTGCATTATTGCTTCATACATCAGCAGAAATCAATCGTACCTTTTAAAAGTCTCAAGCAATAGGAAAAAAAAAAAGAGCTGTGATGAAACATCACTTCGTGATGCATCACTATAATGCAAAGACAGTTAAAGCAGCAACGAACGAAGCAAGCAATTATATCACGTTTCGATCAACTCAAAATCCCAGATAGGATGCTGTTCATGGGAGCATGGACCTATAACAATATCGAGGTCAATTACACATGTTCTGATGACAAATAATTGAAGAATAATATTTTTGCACTCACATCAATAATATATTTCATGTTTCTTTCGATTAAAACACAAAATTGAACTAAATGCTTTGAATCTTAACCGAAAGAAACTCTTCCGAAAATTGTGAGGTAGCTGTTGAGAGACTTTGAAGATATAACTAGTATAGTATCTTTTTAATAGTATCTCTCTTAATCTCGAGATAGAAAAAAAAAAGAATAACGAGCGATATTATAGAAAATATTCCTTCCTATTATACTTGGTTGAAAAAAGCATCAACCAAACTCTGGTGACAGTTTCTTTATCGTCGCACGATCAGACAGATTAATATGGGAATTTGCAGTCTTTTACTATCCGAATAATGATACCAATCAAAATTAAGACCCAAGTACATATTATGACACCTTTGCGACGATTGCAATTTACAGTCGGTGGTCAAGCGCGCCGGAACACTTCTGGTTTTGGGGGGGGGGGCAAAATCTCAACGGGGGCACACTATGTGACGATGTGAGATCCTCGGCGCGGGAGCGAAGCGAGCGAGCGGGGGGGGGGGGAGGGGGTGTGGAAAGGGGGATTCCCCCCCCCCCCCCCACTGTAGGGAGCTTTTGTAAAACAGGGTACAAAAGTCGCGTTTATAGACCATTTAAAATCAAATTTCTAAGGAATTAAACATAGTGAAAAATAATCAGTGCGAAGGACTATGATTATTACATGCGGGAGTACATAATAATGTGATGGTGTGAGATCCTCGGCGAGGGAGCGAAACGACCGAGCGGGGGAGGGTTTGGGAGGGGAGATACCCCCTCCCACGGTAGGGACTTTTTGTAAAAACAGAGTATAAAAATCGCTTTTATAGAGCATTTTAAATTAAATTTCTGAGGAATTAAACATAGTAAAAGAAATCACTGCAAAGTACTATGATAATAACTTATATGAAAACCTTTCATTTTACTATAAGTACGGGCAGAACGAGCGAGCCACTTTCACTTTGCAATTTATCTGAAATGCACTCATTAAAAGCTTAAACGTGATCGCATCGTTCGAACAATTAAAAATATTCTTATACTGCTAGAAAGCAAAAAAGAAAATGAAAAATGTAAGGTTTACTAAAGGTATGTTTCAGCGGGCACACTTGAGGACACGAGGCTACCATCTCTACACTAAATTTACTCTTAAGTTACTATTAGTGTATAGATACAATAATGTATGTTGTTAGTGTATTATAATTTTCGCCCCGTTTGGGGCGAAAATGTTTGCATTGTCAGTTATGAAATTACAACATTTAGACAAGAAATATGCCTTTATTGGTCATTTTGGTCTTTAAATCAGTGATTAATTATTTGTTACAGGGGGCACTTTGGGGGGGGGGGGGCAAAAACTCGTTTTGCCCCCCCCCCCAACATTTTGTTGGGGGGGGGGGGGGGGCAAGTGCCACCCCTGCCCCCCCCCCCCCCCCCGCTTCCGGCGCCCTTGTCGGTGGTGTCATTTCCGACATGCTCTATTCAGTTGTGTGTTGACCGGCTATCACCATGGTTAGTACAATAACAGTAAATTGCAATAGTTATCATCATGCAGTACTTTTGACAAACAAACAAATTTAAGGAAGAGATAAAGAATATCATCGCCTGAGGTTTGTATTGACCCACATACCATTGTTCACCTATTTATGCTTCGGTGATGAGATGAAAGGATGAAATAGTTTTCTTTGTGTCAAATTACAGTTTTAAAGCTCTCATGCATCAGCAATTATGACTTTCTAAGCGGAATGACTGATACAAAACCCCCAAAACAATCTCATACAATACAAAACAAAACAAAACACGAAGTCTTGTTCATGCAAACTCTAGGCGGTATTCAACACACATGATCAAACATTCAAGATAAAATATGACACTTCATTTTCATAACGATTCTGATAAACCAATCAAACAGAGCATTACCGTTTGAGTAATATCAGAAAATGAAGATATAAAACGTTGTGGATCACGAATTTCCATGTGTTTTCACGTCAACTGTGATGTTGGTTCAAGATTGACAATAATGTTGCAAATTACTTGCGGTATAAAGCTAATGACATCAAAACTCTATCATTGGTTTGTTCAAAGGGGCATTACAAAAATCTTGTCTTTGGTCGACGTGTAGTTTATAGCAATCACAGTCCTCCTTCTTGAAACTCATCATTCAGAAATACCGGGTATACAATTATTGTTATTATTTTTTATTTGTATGTCACCGCCAGGTGAATTCCTTATCACCTAATGTCAAGTACACATTGCATGTAAATCTGCCTAGGCATCACTTTTTTTATGGTTTAACGTAAAAAAACAAACAAACAAACAAAACAATGCCGGATTGTAATGATGCTCGTATCTTTCATCCTTATTTTTTTTTCTGTACTCTGCTCTTGAAAACCATATACATGTTCTTCTCTCTCTAATAGTTTGCTTTAGCCTTCCCAAAGTTTGGTAGATGTCCCATCAATCATTGCTAAATTATATTAGTCGAAAACACTTATTAAAAATCGAAAAAAAATAAATGAATAAAAAAACAAACAAACATGATGCAGTATTTTCCACGTGACAGTAAGGGCAAGAAACCTCAGAGACGCCTAACGCGAATAACTCGAGTGAATAGTGCAAACCTCTTGCTTTGTGTATAATTGCCCTTTCAGGCTTGTAATATCAAATTACACCAGTATCAACCCCTTTCTTTATACATTCTCCTGCGCAGAATTACTGTTGTATTGTTAATGGTGAATATAGTGACAATGTAAATACTCAACTCAAGGGGCTTTATTTTGGTAGGATTAGCCATGAGTGCTTCTGGAGTATTTTGTCTTCTTCAAGGAGTTTATGGAGATGGATCGTTTATGTAATCAAGAGGTAATTATTCTACAATTTTGGTACATCAACTGTGATCCTATCACCATATATGAATTTCTGCTTATTAGGTATTACAGCTGAGTTGAAGGTTGTGATTGGAAGATCTAAATTTTCTACTAAGGGTGTATAATAGATATGATATGCCGTGGAGACTACTTTTAGGTAAATATACTCAGAAAAGTATTTTAAAGATCATACGCTGTGCAGCTAGTGAGAGTAATAAAGAAGAGAGGGCATTTGTTCGTGTTCGTTCGGTTATAATTAGCTCCCTCTTGTTTTCCGATGAGCTGTCCTGTGCAGGCATTTTTCTTCCGAGCTTCCTCGTGGGTACATTTAATTAGCATAGGTTTAAATACTAACGCTTGATCTGTTTACAATGACAATATCGCTTGATTTCATAACAGAACTGCCTGGGGCAAATTATTTGCTAATAGGGCCCCATTTATATCTCCTTTTTTCCCTGTTCTTCCCCATTAACAACAACAACAACAACAATAATAATAATAATAATAATAATAATAAATTCATTTATTTATCTATTTATTTATTTATTCAGTCTTCTTTAAAAACAGGGTAGTCTCATCAGAGCCAGAAGGCCTGCTTTCAAAAAGAACCCTGTTAACATAGATATAGTATATACCATCACACATCGGAACATATACACTGTATTTGCATGCATAAGTGTAAACAAAAAGTAATTACGACAAAACCAAAATATACCAAGTCAAACACAATAACAACTAAATAGGACAAAACAAACAAACAAACAGAAACAATTAAACTAAGCTCATAACAGAAAAAGATAGTACATAACAAGACAGGGTAACCTGACCAACGTGCCATATAACAGTTGTGTCTTCAGTTGGTGCGTAAAACTATGTGAAGAATAAATCAGAATTTGCGTTCAGTCTGCACTTAGAAGTTAATTGATTGTATTTGGGTCTTAAAAGAGATGAGTGTTGTTGCCGTTCGAATATGGGTTGGGAGTTTGTTGTAAATACTGGGTGCTATGAAAGAAAAGAATCGTTTTTTAAATTCGATGTTGGGCTCTGGAATGAACAGTGGATTCAGAGTAGAATGACGGGTGACATAATATATAGGACGTTTTGTGGCAAGATCACTCAGGTAATACGGTGCTAAGTCATTAAGTATCTTGAAAACAAAAAATACAATACTGATAGTTGATTCTACTGTCGAAACTAACTTTGCCACCCACGTCTATTCAAAAGAGTTTCTTTGGTAGTTGAGTAATCCGCATTTAGAACCAGTCTTGCATAGCTGTTCTGAGTTCGTTGTAATTTGACAAGGTCTGTTTTGTTACACTTTCCCCAAACCACCGAGCAATAATCTATGTGAGGTAGGATAAATGAGTAATATAGCTGTACCAGAATTATTTCTATTAGAAAAGACTTTATCCTCCTGATACATGTTACTGCTCGATTAACTTTTCTAATATCATATTAGATACATGTGATGACCAGTTTAAACTCTGATCAAGATTTACACCAAGATACTTCATATTTGTAACATTTTCAAGGTGATCTTCTTCGTGAGTAATTCTAATGATCTGATTTCAAATCTTACGATTGGTTCCAAAAACCATAACTTTTGTATTTGTGGCATTGATTTTCATTTGATTGATTCTGAACCATTCACGCAATAAATTGTATTCCTTTTGCAGAGTCATTTGAATACTTAGAATATTTTTTTCCTTGCAAAATAATGCCGTGTCGTCTGTGTAAAGAGTGATTTTAGTTTGGTTTTCAAAAGATAAATTACACATATCATTGATAAATAGACAGAAAAGTAAGGGCCCCAGAATGGAGTCTTCGGGGACACCAGAATAAACCTTCTCAAAAGCACTCTGGGCACCTTGAAAAGAAACACACTGCTGTCTGTTACAAAGATAAGATGAAAACCATTGTAGTTCGGTTGTTTATTCCATAGTAAGGCATTTTTGATAAAAGGATTTCGTGCGATATGATATTAAAGGCCTTTTCTAGGTCAAAAAAAAAAACCCAACAACAATCGCATCTGATATAAGGCCAAAATCAAGGTTATTCAACAAAAAATCAGTAATTTCAATTAAACATGTGGCCGTTGAATGCTTTGGACAAAAACCTGATTGCCTCTGCGGTAGCAATTTATTTTCTTGCAAGTATTCGTAAAGTTGTATCTGGACCGCCCTTTTCAGAATCTTTGACACACAAGATAATAGAGATATCGGGCGAAAGTTGCCCAGTTCACTTGTATCACCACCTTTTGGTACAGAAACAATCTTGGCATTTTTAAAATCAACCGGGAATTGCCCAGAGTTTAGAGATTTGTTTAAGATATTTGTAAGAGGTTCCGCGATGTACGTAGCTGCGGATTTCAATAGCCTTGGATGTAAGCCATCTAAGCCGGCAGCTTTTTTTACGTCTATTTTTTTTTGTAATTTTTTTTTTTGGACAAACTCCATTTCAATTTCTTTGAATTTGAAAGTTGATTTCTCTTGTGACAATGTATTCATGGAGTTAAAACACTTTTCGGATCGAGTGAAACCATTTCCGACATTAACGAACACCTGATTAAACGCTTCAGCGATTGAACACTACTTCATCTGAAATAATGTCATTGCCTATTCTGATATTCGAATCGATTGTAGCTTTTTTCTTCGGCAATAAATCTTTCAGCACTTTCAAAGAGTTCTGCATATTGCTGTCGCATTGTCGAAACCTGGTATAAAAAATATTCCTTCTTAAGTATGTTATTCAAATTATTAGCTTTGTTTCTAAGATGTTTGTATTTGTCCCAGATTACGTTCAGATGACTTACATTCTCGTGACATGGTGTTTGACCTTTCTCAGACGATTTTCTTTTCAGTTCAGTGAACTTTCTCTTATGGTAATCACAGTCTCTGGCTATTGCTAGATAGTCATTAGTGATCCATGGGGCACCTCTTAACGTCTTTCGAACAGAGACAAGGGGAGAATGTTTACGTGATATAGCAGAAAAGGTTTCTTTAAATTTTGCAAAGCTCCTTTCTACATCGTCACTCACAGTAACAAGACGATCTCATTGAACATGTGAAAGGTCATTAAGAAAATCTTCTTCGACAAAGTATCTGAACGATCTGTATGAAAAACATTCAGGCTGGGATTTTGATGGTCTACACCTGAGAATTGTATACACAAGGGAGTGGTCACTAAATCCAACAGAATCTGCCCCAGATTTCTTTGTAATCTCCACCATTGAGTCTGACACACAAATACTATCGTTCAATGTGGAGCTATAAGGGAGTTGTTCGAGTTGGCTCCTTGATAAGCTGCGTAAGGTTGAACACTGAACACAATTCGTTGACCTTGTTTGACAAAGAACTTTTTGCAAACATGTTGCAATTTAAGTCTCCAAGGATAAGAACGTTATCAGAGAAAGAAAAAACTTGCTCAAGATTCGATTCCAAACTACTGAAAAAAGTCGAACAAGGGAATCCGGTTTTCGATATATCACACCAAGGGAAAATGACATATAATTTTTAACTTTGATTTCTAACCTCATTATTTCCAAATAATTATTTTTACGATCTTTACGTCTAACGTTTGACATGTTTTCTCTTAAATAACACGCTACTCCACCGCTATGGTTATCCCGATCTCTCCTTTCCAGAATATAACCAGAAATCTCTAAAACACTTGAATATTAATGGAATCATCAATCCATGTTTCGGAAAGTGTAAACAAATCAACTGATTCTTTCTCAGTCCTCCTTTTTATTCCGTATACTTCGAACATTAAGATGGACCATTATTATTCATACTGTTAAGTTGAAAATCATTTCCAGGCAACTTAACATCATTTTCGGGCTCTGTTACTTTGTCTAATTTTGGGGAATCCGTTTCAGGAGATTTCAGATCTTGCTGGAAAAATGGCAACTCTTCGAAAATACATATAGAACCTGTCCAGTTTTCAAAACATTAATTTTTGTTATCGTACTGAGCTTGAGTTATACCGGAACGGTTACAGCTCGTTATTCCGGAGGTTCGTTATTCTGAAGGTTTTTAGTCCAAATGTTTTTCAGTTCGAAGTTTCGTTATTCCGAAGGTTCGTTAATCCGAAAATGTGATGAGGTATATTATTCCGAAGATTCATAAATCCGAAAATGAAATAAGGTTCGTTATTCAGAAGGTTCGTTAATCCGAAAATGAAACAAAGCTCGTTATTCCGAAGGTTTGTTACGGACCCTATGTCATTTCGGATCAACAGCCTTCGGAATAACGAACCCTATTTCATTTTCGGATTAACGAACCTTTGGAATAATGAACCCTATTTCATTTTCGGATTAACGAACCTTCGGATTAACGGACCTTCGGAATAACGCCACAAATGTTCGGATTAACGAAACCTTTTTCATTTTCGGATTAACGAACCTCTAGGTATAGGAAATTTGTGTGTTTCGGATTAACGAACCTTCGGAATAAGGAACCTTCGGAATAACGAACAGCACCCGAACCGGCACATACAATATGAACCCACTTGTTATGCACACTTTATGTACAGAGCAATGCTTTCTTATTACATTTTACTGGTGTTTTACAACATACACATGGGAACTACTGGCATAAATTGATGTATCATAGGTCATCAAACACCTCAAACATTAAAAGAATGAAACAAACATATAATCAAGTAGATAACAAAAATGTATGATTCAAAGGTATTGCACAAAATTTACTCACGTAAGTTTGATGATGATGATAATGATAATAATAATAATAATAATAATAATAATAATAATAATAATAATAATAATAATAATAAATGATCATGATAACAATAACAATAATAACAATAACACTAATGATCATCATCATTATCATAACAACAACAAAGGGTAAGTGATAATTTCTCAAACACAAACCCGTAGCATAGTTTTGCAGTTTTGCACTTTGGACGATTTGTATGAGAATTAAAAAGACATTTAATATATAAGTCCAGCGCCGTGTTTAGCAAAAAAAAAAAAAAAAATGAAATAAATAAAAAATAAAAATAAGGCTTACTCATACCCCTTTCATCAGTTCACAAGCAAACAAGCAAAAAAACAAAAAACACACACGAGCAAACAAAAAACAAAACAAAAACAAAAACAAACAAAAACAAAAACAAACAGACAAATAAACAAAACGGTAGCGCCGACCGGCCAGCCGGCCGCCCTGTAACAGGGATGAAAAGTCAATTATTGCATAGTTAAGTCTGGAGAGAATGTGTGGCATGGTGACAGAAGAATAGTTTAAACCATAAATCTACAGATTCTAGATGATTTATCTTCATATATGAAATGTCACAGACGTTTAATAATGTACTAATGTGTTCTGACTTAGCTACGTTATACCTTAAAAAAAGAATTCAAAATCCCTTTGATTCTACAATGGACTGCTTATCAACTGACAGTGTCAAATACTACAGGTCTTTTTTGTCGTCATATTTTAGCGATGCCAACAATAGAAGAATTGAATATCGAACATTCTGATTATAGATTATATTATAATAGAAAGCTTCGCCCCAATCTAAGTTTTGATAATCATGGATATAGGCATGTCGATGTTAAGAAATGAATGCGAAGTACGTATTGACTATTTTTGAAGGCAATTAAATCTATTGGCGTGGATTATACTGTACGGAATTATAGACTATTATTATAGTAATCTGTACCAAACGAATGTCAATACATTACTTTCTGTTCATTTTGTTATTTTGTGATCGGGAGGAGGTAATGAAATAACTTGACATATTTTCCGTACGCGAATATGTTTGGAACTATAATATATATGGTGCAAATCTATAAAAAGACATGTAACAATTCTACCATAATTAGTTACTCTTAGCGAATGATTGAGTGACTTTTCCAATATTCAATCCATGGTAAGAGCATGACAAAGTCTGTGGCCCGTTGCATAAAACTTACCATTGAATTTCAATGGTAACTACCGTCAAAATTAGGCGTCACAGCCAATCAGCATCAAGGATTATAAAATTTACCGCTAATTTGAAGACTTACCGCTAGAAAGGAGCGGTAAGTCCAGAGGTTGGGGTTTTATGCAACAGGGCCCTGATCTCCGAAGAGACATGAAACTACGCTATAGCCAAACCACTGGGAGTCATTATGCTCCTGTCCTTCTGTGTATGAGGTGTACATTGGCGAGACCATTGGCGAGACATTTTTGTTAAACACAAGTGATAGAAAGACTCTCATACAAGTATCATGCGAAATGTAACTATAGATAACCATCTCGTGATTAATTGCATGGACGCATGGTATGTTTCTTATTTGCCCTGTACTTCATACCGGTTACAAACTTTTTGCTGTGTAGTTTTGACACTTAAGAGGCATAATCACATTTCTGTTTTTAACGACTAACCTTATACTAACATTATACCGAAAGGAAGATTACTTTGTCACAGCGGTTTTGAAATGAAAAGCAATATATCATCCGTGAGGGTAATGATTAAGGGACGTTCATGTCATAAATGGGGACACATGAAGTAGATTATTGGTGGATAATCCACGCCATTCTCAACGTCATCAAAGCCTGGCAAAGTTCTTCCGGGAAACTGTCGAACTGAGTAATATCTTTTCTCATTAAACTCGCGTGAAACCTCACGAACTGTAGTGAGATCAAGCAAGTAGTTGGAACGTTTTTACCAAATCAAATATTTCCAAAATCCACTAATAGTATTGCTTGTAATGTATTCTGAAATGTGATATTTTACAGAGAGGGTTTTTCCTTGTAATCAACACTCTCTTACAGTGTAATGAAAAGCTGACTGAAAAAAAAAAAAAAAAACGAAGGCTACTTGACATCAGTATACTTTCTATAATTTTCGATGGCAAGAGTTTGGATGAATTCCATTTGTTATAAGGGTTTAATCAGTTGAATTCATGACAAAATTGTAAGTATTCTATGGTAGACAATCTATGCAATAAATCAGTTAACTAATTCCAGCTCCATATAAACTTACTTTGGCAATATTATCAGAAGGATAATGATAATGATAATAATAATAATGGTGATAACAACAATGATTACAATAACTATGATAGTAGTATTAACAATAATGATAATAACAGTGGTAATAATAACAATGATAACAATGATGAAAATAATGATAATTAATAAAGTGCTTATATATAGCGCATATCACTACCGTCTCTATGCGCTTTAAAGGAGAGGGTTGAAAAATGGACAAAGGAAATGTACTCTATGTACCGTAGATGTTGCAGTTTGCAAAAACTCATACATAATACTTTTAAAACATAAATGTCTTGAGAAGAAATTTGAACTTTAACACTCCTTCCTTTACATAACTTCCTTTACATAACAAGGATCAGTGTCCCACAGTGAAGGAGCAGCATGAGCAAAGGATAATGTGTGAGAATGCAAAATTAAATTTTAGATTCAAGCGGGTAGGGAAATTATTTAGGCTATTAAGCTATTAGCAAGACTACAATATGATATTTAGGCACTTTAATATAACCCGGTTCCTTGGCTGATCTAGGTTAATTGGAGGTCACAAACGCCAGTCTATTTTTCAGATCTGAGAGGGAAGGATAAATGTCATGGTTGTCAATGTGCTGGTTGCCGCTTGTGTTTCCGAATGTTCGCCATGTTCTGATGAACGAAATCTATTTCATTTTCGGATGAATAAATTCCGCCCGAAGTACCCGACTTTTTATATGTGGAATAGCAATCGGAATAACAATCATTAACTGATTTATTCATGTAGTCAATTTTGTTTTGGAAAGTCAGTGATTATTGTCACTTTCATTTTAGACCAAGGTCATCGATATCTATCGGCACAATGACAATTATATCAATTGCAGACACGGGTTAAAATAGTCTAGTTTAGCATGATTAATTAAATAACAATCACAATCATACTATTAGTCACTACTTTAAGTTACCTGAATAAATCTCGATTCCAGTGTCTTACTCTTTATTTTGCATTAATAGGAAATTCCGCACACAGGCGACGTCAAGGAGGATGCATTCAAAGTAAGTAATTAGAATGGCAATTGGTGTTCCCGTTTCTTTCCCCTTTCTTTCAACTAGTTTAAGAAAAGCAACAATCCTTTTGAATAAAGTAACTAACAATTACTATTCGGGCGCCCACTCCCAGCGAAGTTTTTTTTTTTTTTTTTTTTTTTTTTCCTGCAGTGGTATGAAAATCACATCATTATACAGAACAAAAACCCCAAAGTGTATATTTGAGCAAATTGGTAATGAATCTATTCATATCATTCATTCAGTCAATTGTTCTTTTTTTTTTTCATTTTCAGCGGAATATATCTTAAAGGAGTTGAATGCATCAATTACAGCACAATGTATGATAAAGGAAAAATATTCAAAGCATAAGGGAATGCTGGAAATGAGGAGGAGTGCTAAAAAGCAATTCTTATAAGGTGCATTTCCCTCGCATCGTAATACAACAAATTACATGATTGATGTACTGTCGTAAATAAAAAGTGGACTTACCAAACAAACTTTGACACAGAAACCTAACCAACCCGAAACAAACACCCTAAAACAAAATTCCTATCCACTAAGTCGCCGACATGCAGTACAGAAAGACAAGAGAAACACACAGAGAGAAAGAGAGAGAGAGAGAGAGAGAGAGAAATAATTACGCCGGATATGAAGACTTAAGATTAGAGGACTATAACAAGAGTAAACTTAATGCATGGTCAGAGGCACTACTCAGTAATAAGTGCTTGATTTTAAGAGAAAATGACATTTGATAATCCGGTTTATGTGCAACTAATACAGGATCAGCATGATTTTACAATTTCATAATGGTGATATACAAGACTTTGATATGGTGATGAGACTCATTTATGTGAATAATTAAAAATTTTCTGCAAATTTATTTTGAAGCACTTAAACTTGGGGACGGTTTTAGATTATTACAGAGATTGTTTCAGTATTTAGGTTAGCAAACGTAAATATAAATTGTATGAAAGCACTCCTACAAAGTATATAGTTAAAGGCAAATGAAATTCATTAAATTGACCAATTTTAGATTTGGGGAAGGAGCGGATTTACCAAAGGATGCTATACGGTTAGGGCAAGGCGGTAATGAATCTGCACATGCTAGTATATCATGAGTTTACATTAGCAAATTTTTATTACAAGTGAAATGAGTATGATGTTTTTCTTGCTTATAGTACTGTATGGGAGCCATCGTTGATACACGAAACAATTAACAGTATCACTCAGTTTTAAAAATTATGGTTTGTTAGCTGATAATTAGAATCTTACATGAAACGCCACGTTTGACTTGGAATACAGCTAAATAGAGATATTTCATATTCTGTTTAGTAAATGATCCACCTGACCATCTGACGTCAGATGCAGCAACAGTCTCCTGGACGGTTAACGATCACTGGTGGTGTCCCTACTATTATACTAGTACTCTAAGTGTGTATTACAAAGTCGCTTCGACAGATCTTTGCCCACGTGAACGTCTTTCGTTATTTGGATGGACTGAGCTCACTGCAAACTATAATCAAAGGAGCGTAAACTTGAGCGACTTGAAGCCACTTACTACATACGATGTCAAGGTGACGATCTCCTCCCACAGTCGGAGTATAGAATCACGCATCTCTTTCACCACAGAGGCATATGCACATGGTAAGCTAAACAGTAGTCCGTCTCGTGACTTGCATCTGATCAACTGTAGCATTTAGAGTTACTATTCATTTGAATGCACCATTTCGTCTGTAGGTTGGACCTGGTCTATGGTTGTTACACGGATAAGTTGTTATAGCAGATATGATAATTTTCTCAAAATCTGTAGCTTCATTTCACATCAAAACATCATAATCCAACAATTTCTGTGTGCGAAATTTGGTCATGCCTGAACATCACATGTAGAAGTTAGGTTGAAAAAACAAAAACAAAACGCTTTTTGACCCCTCTGAGCAAATATCTTAAATGTTCGATGTTGATTTACTTCATTAAAATGGCGGGTAGTGCGTGAAAGAAATGTGTGTTTTGGGTGTATTATGGTGGTATAGTAGCGCCGTCTGATGTTTGAGTATTTATTGAGCACACTTGTTTATTAGAGTCATTGAAATATGTAACGGGTCGAGCTGTTACACTGTCTTTACTTGCCCCATCTGTTAACTTGCTGATATCAAAGATTGAGCAAGCACAGCGTTGTTCACGGCAGACGCTTTTTTGTGTGGATTGCGTTTCGCTTTGATGTTGTGCTCAAGCTCAAGAGTGTTTTGCTAAATTGTAGCATAAATATTATAGTGTGAGCATCATTAGCTAGAACTCTCGATGGCGTGCATAATTAAGATGGTACAGAAATGCACTGTTTTGTGGTTTAGCAAGATTACTTCATTGATATGTCATATGGCTATTAAATGAAGATTTTTCTCTTCTATTCTTTTCATGGTTCAGGACAAGGTCTTTGCTTGACAAAGATCGGAAATTAGCTTTTATATCAAACCGAGTATAGCACTTACAGAATGCCGGAATGACTTGCCTATCATGGCAAAGAACGTTGTTTTAAGTGATATACATATGGACTTGTCTTTGATTGAAGGGTTATTTGGATGGTGTTCTTTTTTCCGAAGGTTCGTTATTCCGAAACACCCATATTCCTTTTATACCTAGGTGTTTGTTTTAAGTCCGGAAATAAAAAAGGATTAATTTGTTAATCCGAACGTTTGCGGTGTTATTTCAAGAAGGTTCGAAAGTCAGAAATGAAATAGGATTCGTTTAAAAGAAAATAAAGTTCGTTAATCAGAAAACGAAATGAGATTAGATAGTCTAAAAATAAAAAAGGTTGATAATCTAAAATGGGAAAAAAGAAGGTTTGTCAGTACGAAAATGGGAAAAAAAATGATGAAAGAAAGAAAGGGAGTACACCTTCTATCTTCGGTATAAAGAACCTTTGTTCTTTTCTCTTTCTTTTTTTTTTCAATTTCGGACCATCGAACCTTCGGAATAACAAACAGATATTTGTAATGTTTTTGTACGAAGAAGCGAAAATGCGCTCACGGATGCTGCCAGTTGAAAACGCATTGTACTTGGCGTTGCGGCATTACGTGATGGTGCAATGGCCTGGCAGTTATAGCTTTACTGAAGACCCGACGATCATGCCCAGTTTGTTTCTTTGACTTTGGAGGGTTTGTGCGTGCGTGTATGTGTGCGTGTGTGTGTGTGTGTGTGTTTGTGATTTGGTTTCGATTTCAGGAAGAATCTAACAATTAACGTTGGTACAGGCTGATTATAGTATCTGACCTTTAATAATGGTCAATATGTGCTAGTATTTTGTACTCTCAAATTCAGTTATTGCTTCTGTAGCCAATATTGTCTAGCCTTTCAATAATGCCAAACTTGCGCTGTCTTCGGAATATCCTATATCCTAATTCAACATTCTCGTCTTCCTTTCGCTCCTGTTCCATCTTGGTGTCTCATTCAGCCATTCCTTATTTTACATATCCCGTTCACTACTCTGCATTATGAAGAGCTTGCTTCCAAAAGGCGCTAAATCCATTGAAAATAGTGGATTTAGCGCCCTTTGGAAGTAAGCTCTCCATTTAGTATTCTGTATTTTGGGGGACCTTGTTCAATAGGCTATGCTTTATATAGGTCCGTCAAAACATTCTATGTAGGGCCTTCAGATAAACCTGTGTATATTATTTTGTGACTGAAATACATTGTATGTACGTGTTCCCATGACGTGTAGGCCTACTTGTGAATGCTTAAACTATGTGACGGTTTGTAAAAATAAACTGAACTGAACTGAACTGAATTGAATAAGATTTAGTCAACATCTCAAATAGGACCTCATGCGAAGTTCCCTTTATGTGGTTGTACTGGACGTGAAAAAAAAAATACCAGGACTTTTTCCCTCATCCCAAACTACCTGTCCTGAACAATTTTCTACCCTGTATGTGTGTGTGTGGAGGCAATCATTAGCATGTAATTCTGTTTTTGTTTTTGTTTTGTATTTTTGTTTCGTTGGCATGACATAAGCACCCGGTTCTATAGCTTTCAACTCCATCACAAACACAGAAGGGAAACAAGTCCAGTGGGATCCCATGTCGAATGCTAACCATTTTGAGGCATATGAAGTTCAGCTTGTGCGGGACAATCTTCCTGAGACGTGCATCAACATCACCAATGCTAGCAACACCACCGTCACCTTTCACGACGCTACACCGTGTATCCGCTATGTGTTCAGAGTTCGTGTTCGAAAATCCGGGCAGAATGTTGGACCTTGGCAGAAAAAGAATATTACATTCTATGACTTGAAAGGTAATCAAAAGTCTCTTATTAGGAAACTTGAAGTTAAAATACATTTTATCCTTAAGGGTGTACATCTCCTAGAGAGGGACACACCTCTGTTATAATTGCAATATATTATATATATACATAAATATCAATTCCAGTAGAAGAAAATTACAATTTTAGTACTTCTTAGCACAGTTGTAGGAGGAGTCATTTAATTCGCTTGAATATTTAAAATGCGAGACAATATTATACAAATGATGCACAGGATAGAGTGTGTTAGTGAAGGTGCGGCGCGCTCGAGAGTATTGACAATGGTGCGACATGCACGAGGCGCAGCCGAGTGCATGTTTGCAACCGTGGTCAATACTCGAGAGTGCGCCGCACCTTCACTAACGCCACGAAATAATCCTGTGCATCATTTGTTTTATAAAATGGGTCGAAAACTAACAACATTATTCACGTACCTTTGTGGGTCAATACCAGTCAGCTACATGTAGCACCTGCTCAAAAGTCAAGATGTCTGAAGATGTTCGTCCCAAACATTTACGCACGTCGCACTCGGAAATCCTGCACATAAGTACTGTACGTACGTATAAAGAGTATAATACGTACGCCACATGTTATGCACAAGAAAGGCCGCCGGCTGTTGTGTGGCAGCCCGCGGCCCGAACTAGAAGTTGTTTACAGGATTGACAGCGCGTATAGTAGCGCGTGACGCACTTGTAACAACTGATTGAGTGCGCACTGCTAGTGTAAACATTGTGACGTACGTCAGGCCAGGGAGGTGGAAGAGAGACTCTTCTTAGTGCATTTACTAAGAAATTAATGCACGCACACGTGACTCATTTCAGCGCTTCCAATTGGCTACATTCTTGAACCCATTTTATAAAGGGTAATATCGTTCTAACTGGAAACAAAATGCTTGTTCCCTGACAATGAGAATCTTGCATTAAAAACAAAGTTTGTCTTTGCATTCAGCTAAAATGTCGCTATCTTGTTTTCTTTCCGTTCAGTGAATGCTCGACATGAATATTTGTGGTCAGAAACAGCCATAGTCTCCTGGACTCTCAACTGGTCGTGTCACTACACCTATACTTGGCTTGTGCACTACAAAGTTGCTTCAACAAATCTTTGCCCACGAGATAGTCGTGAATGGACTAACATCACTCAAAATTATTACGGGAGAAATCAAGAGAGCGCTTATTTGAACGGATTGAGGCCACTTACTGCATATGAAGCCAAGGTGACACTCTCTTACCAACATGGACGACGGATAGAATCAAACACCATCTCATTTACCACAAAGACAAAAACAAATGGTAAGCTCAACAGCATTTCAATCATGTTTCAGTTCAACAGAGATTTTCGCCAAAGCACTGATTCTCACGAAGTGATTTGCTGAGTAATTTGAAACAAGGCTTTCGAGTTACATGGTAACACCTGTCACTCGCTAAAAATAAACAATAAAACAACAACAACAACAACAACAACAACAACAACAACAACAACAACAACAACAACAGCTAATAGTGACCCCTAATACAAATCGCAAAAATATCTTAATCTGAATACAGGGGCATGTAGATGTATTTCTTTGCTACCTTTAATGTGATATTTAGTAAAATCAAATATTCCGTCATGCTTCAGTGAACATACGCTGAAGGCAAAATGACCACTTTCCGAAGTTCACAGCTCCACATTTTAACTTCAATTTACTGATAACAAATTTCACACTTTGAGCATAAAAAGGCAGGCAACCTACAACTTACGTGCTTCCTATCATACCCTATGACTTGTGGGCAAAATGTCACGATTGAGATACCACGGGGTGAAAATAGCCAATACTATAGTTTTGACACGTTACCCATGGCAAATTCTCTCTTACGATATTGAATTCATGTTTTGGAAAGCGAATTACGATGTTTGCACACAATGTCAAAATTTACGGTTGAACGAGCACATTATAAAACAAAGAATTTCCATATTGAAATTGTGTAGTATGTATTGCTTTATCAAATTCTGTACGCTGAATTACCTGAATATCAACTGAATAACATATTTATCACTGTTTTTATAGCAGCTGTAAGTGTACCGGTATTCCTATGTTATTTCTTACAAAATTCTATGCCTCAATGAGCACGTGGGTCTGGAAAACCCCTTTCATGCCAATGGATTAAAATTCAAGGGCTACCTTTTGTTAAGTATTGAAGCATTTTTTTAATTCTTATTATACTTGAATAGATATCCCACTTAGCAATTATGCCAATTAGATTCTTGAGAACTTGCTCACGGATATTGATTCGGCATTAAGCTCTTCATTCTTGGTTCCTCCTGACGTCACGTATGGGCGGTGAGTTGGCTCAGTCGGTAGCGCGACTATGGCGCGCCGTTTGCCCAATGATATTTTTGCTTAAAGATAATAAAAAGTTTTGGTACCTCAAAAGTGTCCTTGAATTTCCTTGTCTTAGTTTGTGTTTCAGGTTAAAGTACCTTTCATATAACTAACACAGTGAGACTTACTCGCCCCAAAGTGCTCTCATGTCTTAGTAATCATGCAATTAACTGCGATCAGCAGCCCCATACGCATAGCGACCAGCAGTCCCATACGCATAGCGTAATCGGGCTTCGCATTGTAGCATTCAGGATCATGACAGATTTAGTATCGCAGGGTAAATGTCAACTTAAAATCCCATAAATTCTTCAATTTGAAGACTTACCAATTAAGTTGAAGTATTGAAAACAGGCTTCGGGCAACGTTTGGTTCTGCCTATAGTCCCTTTCTGTTTGAATTGATGACTGAATGTGACTCGGTCGACAGGACCTTAGGAGAGCTACATACAGTACACTGAATACTACAGCCAGTGCATGCGAACACATCACATGCACACAAATTTCAAATCCATGAACGGATAAGATGTTTGTGTGCGCATGCGCTGGCCATGGTATCCAGTGTACGTAGCTCTCCCAAGGTCCTCTCGACCGAGTCACATTCAGTCATCAATTCGAACAGAAAGGGACTACTGGCAGAACCAAACGTTGATCGAAGCCTGTTTTCAATACTTCAACTTAATTGGTGAGTCTTCAAATCGAAGAAATTTGTTGATTTTAAGTTGACATTTACCCGCGATACTAATTCTGTCATGATCCTGAATGCTACAATGCGAAGCCCCATTACGCTATGCGTATGGGGCTGCTGGTCGCAGTTAGCTATGCGTACAATGGGCTGCACGCTGCTGGTCGCAGTCAGTGGTTTCGTACAATATTTATCGACGCTGTACAGCGTCGGCTCTGGTACGAAACCATTATTGCATGATTACTAAGACATGAGAGCACTTTGGGGCGAGTAATTCTCACAGACAACGTACTTTAACCTGAAACACAAACCAAGACAAGGAAATTCAGGGAAGCTTTTGAGGTACCAAAACTTTTTATTATCTTTAATTTAATAAAATAAAACTTAATTTATCGCAGAAAAACTCAGTTTATCAGTTTTTCGTCGACAAACTAGCGATAAACTCAGTTTACCGATAATCAGAGTTATTCAAGCTTTGTCAGTAGTGGGCGCGCTGAGCTTAGCTTTGCCAGAGCCGTACGGCGCTGTGAGCGTCGCTACTGCTCGTGTGCCGTATCACCAGCTCCAGGCGTACGTTAACAATGATAGTTGCGTTGCGGCAGTCATCAACTTATACCCACGTGTGTCGAATACGGGTCATTCTTCGCTAAGTGTATATTCTTGGCCTTACAAATTATTGAAAGAAAAAGTGTCTCAGAAATGAAAAATATTTCATATAAAGTTGGAAAATCACGATGAATATTACTTCACTTAATACGGGTGCAATCTTTATGGGGTATTTCTTCATTCAAAAAAACTTTAAGTTTTTATCACTGCAGTAATAAATATAATTATGCAAAATGTGACGTGATGGAAATGTTGTGACGAAGATTTTGTAATGTAATATATCATAAACAAAAGTAAGGTTAGATACCTAAAGCAACTGAACATGAAATAAATAGCAGTGGTTAAAAGACTTCCGATATGATTAAAACCATGCATTTTTAATATCATTTTATTGTTACTTTATGATAAAGAATGAATTCCGTCAACGTCATCTCCGTCACTTTTCGTGACGAAGATGACGTGACGGAGACGACGGGCCCAGCAATTAATGGCCTCATATCATTTTTCTAATCCATTCACCTGCGGTAAGAACCATGTGTGCTGATAGAGGGTATGATCTTCTCTTCCGTTATGCCACCAAAACTATAAATTGATCTGATTTGATATGTTGTTTTGAGCGTTCGGATATGACGCTGAATAAAGGTACGACCTGTCTCTTGTCACAAATCCCTAAAAAAACTATAACTTTCTTGATTAAAATAGGGGAAAAACCAGGTGAGTTCTTCAACTTCAACATGTAACCGTCATGTAGAACTTGTAGAAGTAAAATCAATACCTAGGATACCCGACATTTTTCGTTAGTGGCGCCCTAAATGTTCGTGACGGAGATGACACAAAACGGCGGAACACACGATTTTAAATTTTGATTGTTTTTTTCTTACATGTAAATCGTTTGGGATACTGGTATATCTTATGCTAATAATCTCATAGTACGCTCTGAAATGAATTCAAAAAGCATTTAAAAACGTTGTAACCTGCTTCCATCTTGAAATACGACATTAGAATATCTATTTGTGGTATCATCGGGACATGGGGTTTCCAGTGGTACGGACACGGGAGAATTTGAATAACAGGTCGGGATAAACAATTTATCCCCTTTTTTGCTTGTTATCCTAATTACCTGAATGTAAGTTATCGTAAACAGAACAGAAATTAATGAAATGACCTTTCATTTTCGCACATATCACCTTAAAACTGGAGAGAGTTTATCAATAAACTCTGTTTTTCAAGTGAAAAACGTAGTTTATCAAGCGAAAAACTAGGATTATTGAGAAACTAGGTTTATCGAGCGAAAAAACAAAATGCATAGAGAGACGAATACAACGCTATTGGCGATGATTGATTGCAAGTGATGAAAATCAGAGCTGGAATGTCCATGATCCAAACTTCATCCAACCTGTTCAAATAAAGCCAAAATGGTTAATGAAGATTACAACTAAAACTTAGGTTAATGATATGGAAATAAAACTTATATTCAAGAAATTTTGTTGCAGTTTTGAGCAGGTAAAGAATGAAAAAAAATACTGAGCTAATTTAGACAATATGCCTCTTGTATGTATACGCAAAACAAATACTATGTTTCGATATTGCAGAAATGAAGAGACTGGTATTTCTAGATACCACTGGAAAGACATTGTTGTTAAAAGTAATGAGTTTTATGGGATTCAGTTTATAATACTAAATAGAAGAGTTTATACAGAAGAGCCCGTCTTCAAATCAACATGTGTGTGTGTGTTTGTATGTGTTTGTATGCGCGCACGCAAGCTCATGTGAGTGTGTAAAGACGACCCAAATGTAATTCACTATATCAGTACGTGCCAGTCATCGTACAGAATGTATATTTACACATTATATAAAATATGCACCATTCTTTTTTCTGTTTGAAATGGAGTCAATATAGATTACTGACAACAATTAGCTGTGTTTGTGGAATATGCATGTGTTTATGTCTACTTATGGAATATCATACACTTCTTTATTTCCCCTCATCTTTCACTTCTTCAACACCAACAATGCTCGAGAAATGTTTTTGATATAGTCGCATCATCAGGTGCAGTGTTCATTCGCTATCAACAACATTGTCAATCTGGGATAACGTAATTATAGAGAAATAGTTATGTTCCTAAAACTAAGGCTATTTGTACTTTGATAGGCCCTGCATGGAAAGCTATACAAGCTGGTTATCTAGGCTGCTGGCAGGACGAACAATCTTGCCCAGAGTTTGCTTCTATTCACTTGGGAGGATTCTTTGTCAGTGAATGATGTCAGTGAATATGATTTCAAGGTAAATTGATAAACTGGATTAAGTCAACATGTGAAAGAGCACCTAATGAGAAGCTCTTGTGTGATATGCGGTTGCACTCGAACTGCAATAAAAGACCCCACCCCCATCTCAAATTTTCCTTCCTGTCCTGAAGGATTTGTGTTCCATTATAATAACCCTTTGCGTGCGTGTGTGTGTGTGTGTGTATGTGTGTGTGTGTTTATGTTTGTATAGGTCATCCTGTGCTGCTTATTTTCTTCTTTTTTTTTTCACTCGTTTCGCTGGTATGCTAAAAGCACCGGGCCCCATAGCTCTTAACTCCATTACACAACCGGAAGGAAAACAAGTCCATTGGGGTCGCGTATGGCTTGGATACTTGGATACTTTTGAAGCGTATGAAATTCAGCTCCTGCTGAATGATCGCCCTGTGACGTGCATCGAAATCAACGAGGCAAGTAACACCACCGTCACCTTCCACAACGCTCTACCGTGTGTCCGCTATGTGTTCAGAGTTCGTGTTCGAAAACGCTGGAAGAATGTTGGACGGTGGCAAGAGAAGAATATTACATTCCACGGCTTGAAAGGTAATCATCACTCTCTTAATAGAAAATTTAATGAAAGAATCGAATATTCCTATGAAGTATTTCATCACAGGTGGCATCTCTTAAATAGTCATACGTCGTTGTGATTGTATTAAACTCCTGTAGACACTTTGTAATATACTTAGTCGCAAGATGATCTCCAGCTTAAAAAGCAAACAGTTTTATCTTCAAGCACGAATATGTCATTGTTGCGTGAATGCGATACTGATTTCTTTCTCCCCATAATCAAAATGTTTGGTCTATACAATCGTATCGTGTGCTATTGTGTAGAAAGAAAAACAGTGCAATTCTTTTACAAATATTGTTTCTCTAGAAATACTAAGTGACTGCGGTCCTCTGACATGAAGACATTATCTCCCAATCTGATTGTGTGTGTTTGTTTGGTTTTTTTTTTTTTGATGACCCACAGCATTTGTAGATATCTGTCATAGAAACATTGAAGACTCCTTCAAGAGAGTTAGCAATTGAGTGCCTGGTAAAAATGTGAGTCTTGAGTGAGGCTTTGAAGTGATCCGGTTTGTCAGTTTCACCTAGAAAAGATGGGAGGTAGCTCCATAGTCGATGAGCGATAGAGGAAAATGCCCGGTCTCCGTATCCCTTGAGATGTGTAATGGGCATCTGAAGAGTTGTGCCCGAGCGAGGCTACCGTCGCTTGATTAAATAAGGAAGGTATCCTGGGCCCAGACCATGAATGGCCAAGTGAGCAGCATGATTTCGAAATCAACATTTCTCCATGGAGACAATATTATTTTTCATTTCTGGGGGAGAAATGATGAGGCATTCAAGTTTGTCGTCATTTAGTTTTATGAAGTTCTTCACCTTCCATTGTCGGATATCAGACAGGCACAAAGTCATCCTCGTAGCTGCTGCTGTTTCTCCAGTTGTCACACTTGGATCAAATGCCACATAAAGCTGAGTAACATCTGCATAGAAGTGGGGTTCCAAACCATGTTGAAGTGCTATGTTCCCAAGGCGGACGTGTACAGTGTAACGAGTAAAAGTCCGAGAACGGAACCTTGTGGAATCCCACAGGTCAGGAAGGCCTCCTTTGACACAGTTCCATCGATGTTCACAGACTGTCTTCGGCAATGGAGATACGGTCTGAACCATCAAGGGCAGTGGCGTCCAGTTTGAAATCCTGCTGTAGCCTGTGGATGAGGACTTCATGATTAATCGTGTCAATAAATGCAGCTGATAGATCCAAGAGCAGTACCACGGCTGCCTTCTTGTTGTCAACTGCTTGCAAGATGTCATCAGCTATTTTCAGAAGAGCGGTCTCTATGCTGTGATGTCTCCTATAAGTAGACTGCATGGTCTCATAGAGGTTGCAGTCCTGAAGATGTGACATCAGTCTTCTGAAAATTGCTTTTTCAAAGACTTTGGCAAGGAACGGCAAGTTAGATATAGGTCACTGCTCTTCCAATCCGGCTCTAAGGGTGTCTTCAAAGTGCAGGAATAACATGAGCCAGCTTCAGTTCTTCTGGAAACGTTCCTTCCTGTAAGGAAGCATTGACTATCGTAGGGATAGGAACGACCATTAGTTCATAACTCCCTTTATCCATTGAGGTTGGGATTGGATCCAGGGAACATGACTTAGCAGGAAAACTGCGGATAACTCTCTTTACCTCTACCGGAGTTTTGGGCATGAGTGTTGTAAGACTCATCACATGAGGAGGTTATCTCTCCGTCTAACACTGGCCAAACAGCAGAAGACATGTCTGACCATAATTTGCATCTTCTAGGCTCAATCTTACCGATAGAGCACCTTGAGAATTCAGAGGCTATACGACCAGGAGAAGAATGATGAATTATAGTGCCATAGCTGATTCCATCTTCTGGCACAAAAGCTTGTTGATAACATATAGGCAGCTTTGGCACACACGATCAACTGCTTAACTCGATTTCTCTGCTCTTTGCAGAGTTGCTTACCAGATTGGGCATGAATCCGCCTCCATCGCCGTTCGAGCTGTCGCCGCTTGCGTTTTGAATTTATAGCGATAGCCCCATTTACCAGGGGACAGCGCCGGCTGTTCCACAACATGTCTTTTCAGGAGCACGTTTGTCCAACAATTCCCCCAGAATCACATTATAATGATGAACTGAGTCATTAACAGCGCCACAGGTGTTAGAAAGAAGATTTGAATGGTTCAGTTCCAACCTAAGCTGAGTCAAATCAATAGTCTTCAACTTATGGTAGGTGACTTTCCTTTACACAGGCTTAGGTTTCTCAAGCTGAAGGAGACAGTGGATAGAGCTGTGATCTGATATCAAGTCCTGGATACTCACAGAATTTATGCCTTCAGCATCAATATATGGGTGATGATCAGGTGTCCCTACTCGAGAGTAGGTTCATCCACAATCTGCTGCATATTATGATCTAAGAGAAATCTCTTGAAAGCTTTCGTGTCACTGGATTGTTGGTTTTCCCAGTGGACATTAATGTCATCAAGAATGAACAATTTCCCAGTGAACAAGGAATGCCTATGTAACAATACTGAAAGCTCTTGGATGAACACAGTAAACGTACAACTGTTGTTATGTGATGGTGGTGAACGGAAGACCACTATTACCTTAATCTTTGCAGTAGCATGTGACAAATAAGTTTCCCTAAACTCAAATGATTTAGGTTGAACGTTGGTTCTTACTGCTGTTGAACACAGACTTGATTTGTACAAGAGATCTACACCTCCACCCCTGCGATACTTCCGAGGGACATGTAGCAGTCTGTATCCAGAAGGAGTTACTCTGGCTGCACTCTGAGGCTTGCCTGACTTGAACCAAGTTTCAGTCAATGCCAAAACATCAATATTATGGTCTGTCATGATCAGATGATCCTTAATCAAATCAGATTTATTGCATGCTGATTAACCGTTAATCGGATCAAGAGTAAAGAGAGCATGCACAACCACAGGAAGATTTGAACTCTTTATACCTTTTGTTTCACTCTCAATAATCTTCTTCTTACCACCACGACAGCCACTGTGTCCAATAAATAATACGTAACTAAATTAAGTATCTAAGTAGACAAAGTGCGATGCCCTTTGAACATGACTGTTGACCTTTACCCCTCTCTTTCATTTATATCATCATGTACTTAAATATTTTCTGATCAGTCACCCATTTACACTGCCATTGAACATCCCTGGCTGAAGTTAAGGAATGAATATCTTACTCTAAACTAAATGCAAATATATTTACTTTTTTTTTAATTGGATAATATCTGTGCCATGCAAATAAGTAATTTCACTACGGGACAGTCCTTGACAAACTTTACCTTTGAAGCATCAAGAACCCTTTTGTTGCATTACTGTAGGAATGATGATTTAAATGAACACGTCAGAAAACCATAAATAACAATGACAGAGGAACTCGCTCACCTAAATATATTTATGTATAAGTGACGTGTCCGCCTTTGGAAGTTGTTGGCAGAGAAAAGAATGAGAGGAAGAATAGATACGAAAAAAAAAATAATGAAAATAAATGTCCGGTTATGGTATTAGGTGAAGATATTTATGTGAGAAAATGATACAACTTCCAAGCATTGTTACATTATGTTTACATTGATTTTCCTATCAAAAGATATCACGTACATATTCTCGAGAATGCGAGTATGACTTCTTACTTCGTTCAATCGGGCTATCGCGCCCGTGTAGGTAGGTCGCGTGTCCCGACCTTATACGTCAATAAAAACATGCCCTAATATACGAAGGGTCGGCGTGTATCTACTGTATAGCTGTACATGTCTTTTCTTATTTTAGGCTTATTCGTGTGTCCTATTCAGACATACGAATAAGCCTACAATAAAATCGAGATATTGTATATCTACCTTGATTGTTTTGATTATTTGATTAGTCTTTGTTTTGATAAGAAGAAAATCACATCGACTTTACTAACGTATTGGCGAAGTACTAATCTTGGGAAAAAAAAAAACACCGAAGAATTATTGTTGTTAAAGGGAGAACCAAAACTTAGCACAATGTATTAGTTGAGAATGGTTGTCCCATCATTTTCTAGATAAAAAGAAAGATCACAACAAATTATACAATTGCAAATGTAGTCCATGATACTTTTATAGGCCTAATTCATCAGCAACCTTTAACAAATGAAATTTTAGATTTTTACGAAATGGAAACTTTGTTCTTTGCTCTTGAATACTTTTGGGTAAATGATTTCAAAACTTCGCCCCTGCAAAAATTAACAAAACAAAATAAGTAACGAAACAGAATACGCACCACAGGTTGATTTACATTTATGGAGTCTTAGCATGTGACGTTATTACCTCTGAATTTACAGGTATGATTCGTCATATCAAATTACATTGAGAAACGTGGTAAATGCCTTTTGTCTAAATGGTAAACAATAATGTTTATACTTCAAGCTCATTAAGTCTGTAAACATCCAATACTCATAGACTGGTGAAGAGTGCCTTAAAAGTTGTTCGTCATTATGATATTTCTCTTAGTGTGGGCAAATACTACATCTTCGACAAAAGCGGAAGTTTCGTGGTTACTGGTAGAGCAATGCAACGATTCTACAGGGTTATTTTGGCGTGTTCTCTACAGGCCTGTGCGGAGAGCTGCCTGCCCCGATGAACGCCCTACCGACACTGAATGGAGACAAACCGAAGATACCGCACTTAATTATGGACAAATATCGAACTTCAAGGAACTACGAGACCTTGAGCCTTCCACAACTTACAATATCAAAGTCCAGCTTGTGCGCAGAGATGAAAATATCGTTTCAGTAGTCGTTCCTGTCACCACTTTTGCTTCAGAAATCGGTATGTCTTACACGAGAGAATGACTGCATTGTTGCTGACAAAATCTAGAACCTATACATACTTCATAAACACAAACAAATATACCCATACACACAGAAGACCATCCTATCGCAATTTGATATACCTTTTTAATAACTTTTTTTTTTTTTCAGTTCTGTTTGGTTCATGTTGTAAGCCATATATTTCATTCTATTTTACACCTTTCATGCATGTAGGCCTACATGAAGAACGTGGTATGTAGGCCCTATAAATCGTTACTTTTAGGTTGCAAACCATTGGTGAAAATTGGTGAAATGTTCTGCTTGCCAAACTCATTTGTATGTGTTCATGTTATTGCCTTTGCAGTTTTGTCCCCTTTTCTTTATCTCTCCAATAACACTTCTGTGCACACGGTTATCATCTTGTTGCGTATTTTACTCTCAAAGATATCTATAATGCAGATGAATATTGAACCAGGTTAGATTAAATCAATCTAAGTAATCAAATTGGACTACTAGTATTTCATTTCAGTTTCATTTCGTTTACATATTGTCCATAAAATGGAAAATTTTCGTGAATGAAGTGGCATACACAATTACATGAACATAGAGCACACATTTCAAGATGAAACAAAAAGGTAATAAAACAGCACATACCTGCCTAGAGTACACATTTCAAGATGAAACAAAATGGTAATAAAACAGCACATATCTCATTAATTCATTAATTTCATCCTGAAATAAAGGAGTGGATTTTTATAACATTTTTTAGACTTCCGTACTCTGTTTCAGGATTCAATGGGTGCACAAAATCGTTCATCCGGACTGGATATCCCCAATGCGGGTTCAGGGATAATGCGCAAGAGAAAATTCTGTATTTATCTCAAACATCAATTTTGTTTTGATACAGAAGTATTAATAGCAATGAATTTCTTCAAGTGTGTGAGGTGGTAGGGAGACCTTAGTTTTTTTTTTTCTCTCTCTCTCTGCAGCCCTAGACCAAAATTGTAAGCCTTATTAATCATGGATCTGCACAAGTTGCAAAATCGCTAAAATTCACCATAAACCAATGTTATGTGGTTAGCTGCTCCGTCATTGATCTTGGGTAGATTTGAAAATATGTAAATCATTCATGGGCGCCTTACATGTTGATGACATCATAACTGCTGATTTCTTGTTTGTCATAATTTGTAGTCATGATTCGTCACATCATTGTGTGTTTCTCTCAGTGTGGGCGAACGCTGCATCTACGGCAACAGTGGAAGTCTCGTGGATATTGTTCGAGCAATGCAGCGATACTACGGGATTATTTTGGCGCATTCTCTACAGGCCTGTGCAGAGAGCTGCCTGCCCCGATGAACGCCCTACTGACACTGAATGGAGGCAAACTGAAGAGACCGCACTTAATTATGAACAAATACCAAACTTTAAGGAACTACGAGACCTTGAGCCTTCCACAACGTACAACATCAAAGTTCAACTTTGGCGCCGAAATGGATATCACATGTGGAACAGTCTACCAGTATCTGATTCAGCTGTTGTTAATGCCACGACATTTGCTTCAGAAATCGGTACGTTATGCCAAGAGGAATGCATGATCACAAACGAAATCTACATACGTATAGACAAACATAATGTACCGATACACTATATACACAGAAAGATTTTTGGTTTTTTTCGAGACTTTCAATACCAAATTTTACGTCTTTCGAAGGTAACAATATTTTTAGAGTGATTGCTGAATTTTCATCTATATGACACAAATCCTGATTCGTGAAAGTTATACGTCATAATTTATTATTCATTTTCAGTCTATTCCGAGTGCTTGAGAACGTGACATTAGTTTATTGATCCTTTCATTGCATATGTGAAAGAAATATGTGCTTATCCAACTCATTTTCATACAATCTTCCCAAAATATTTATTGCAGCCTCACTTCACGTCCATCGTGTTTATGACATCAAGGATAAGTACTATTGTATAATGCATCCATCACGTAGTTTGTATGTTTTCTTTTCTTCCTTACAACCTTTCATTAAAATCATTAGCACCTTGATGAGTGGGCTAGTCTTGAGTCATTGTACAGATAGATATTGAGCCAGGTATGAAATTTGCATTTTCTGCACACACACTCACACGTGGATACAAAGCCGCTTCGAAGCTCATTACCTGCGTCAATTTCAAACGTACATTATTTGCCGATAGATTTCGTCGAAATGTCCTATTTCGATATGGCGTGAAAAGTGAGTAGTATTTTTCCCCATCAAACTGTTGATGCATCGCTGTAGAATGTTAACAATAACTCACAGAAAGTCAAAACTGCAAGAACCTGACAAAACTGTAAGTGTACATTTCATAGGAATGGGTTAGGTTAGAGGAAGTTGGAAGAAATGGCATGATGTGGATAGCAAACACGCATCTCTGATTCAAGTTTTGTTGTAACTAAGTTTATGGAAGTAAGCATTGACATGGGAGCTATAAAGCCTTTTAGAAACATGACCACTTACTACCTCTGACAGAACTGTGGCATTTACTGCACCGCAGTGTTTCTGTGACCTGAGTATGTTTATGCATTTATCTCGGGTAAGAGTTGCACAATCCAGCTTCTCAAGAGACTTTCATTACAATTGTTACAAACGTAGAACTGATTCTATTTGCATCTGTAGGTACACTTTAAGTGGGAATTAAGGACCTCTGCTAAATACAGCTTAAGCCTGTCATTTTCTCTATTTTCAATTTTGTCATGCTCTTGTTTTCCACTGTTAGCGCCATAGATGATTGAGAAAATAAAAGAATAGACATAGAAAAAAACGATGATCAAGGTATAATCGTATAACTGTCGCTTCCTATATGACTAATGCAAATATACGTTATGTTTGCAGTCTTAATTATATCTTTTCGTATTAAATTCACTTTTTTTTTCGAATATAGGATCATTATCAGCGGAGTGGGTACACGGGACGACAATACATTTGTCTTGGGTTTACCAAGTCACTGAGGTATGCACGTATGACTCCTTGCAAGACTTGGAATGGCGTGGTTATTACAAAGTCATCGACAGAGACTTATGCGAGACATTATCGCCAAATGAGTCATTTCACACAATTTTTCCTAATCGAAGCATGGAATTTACAGGAATCTCTCCCCTGAACTCTTATAATGTATCTCTCGAGCTTGTGAAAACGGATTATGGAGGGACCGAGATCACCTTGTTGCAGTCAGCACACGTCACAATCGACAGCCGGGAATCAGATCGTGGTAGGACTTTCCAAGACTGATGCAACTTGATACAAGCCCATCAATAATTTTCCCCTTCACACACATTTGGGATATTTACAAAGCAATCAGCAACTAGATTATTTGAATTGAGCTATATACGATACCATATGTAATGTAAAGCAACTGTCGCTGACTACAGAAATAACATAATAGACTCTAACTAAGACTCTGAAAATGGCTGCGAGGTAGGCCTGTTCAATATTTTCGTCCGTACCCGCGAAAAGGTTCGTTTTTGTCATACACATAATATTAGAATCCCCAAAACACAACTAGATCTGTTTTAGATTTTAAGATTCAGCTCGTGACCACTGCGATCATTGGTGTCGACAAAATCAAATAGTCCCTATTATGAATGTGAAAAATAATATGGAGAAGTAAGGGCCGTTTGAAACTGAGCGTATCCAATAACGTTTGCCATATTGGGAGGGGGGGGGGGTCGTGATCATGAGGATACTTGAATAACTGGACAGAAAACAGAATAACAATTATAGCATATTCTAAGAATTTATTCATACCAAATGGTATTTCCTTCCCTGCAGTGACCGTGGAACCATCTGCAAATGAAACGAACAGCTTACTGGTCCAGTGGTTGCTAGCACCCACGTGCTTGGGTACCTACCGAGTGCTATATCAACCCTTCCAATACTTAGCTTGTCTCCATCATCCAGTCAGTGAGACACGACAGATCGCCATGGAGGGACCTCAATACCAATCTTCTCGGCCCCATAGAAATGTCCTGATCATTCAAAATCTCACTAACTTTGCGACGTTTCAAGTTACCGTAGAAAAGATAGCTGGAGATGGGGAAGTGATAGCATCCGTTTCAGGGAAAAGTACCACCAGATGTGACAGTAAGTTCATCTTTCTCGTTGAACATAATATCCTGCATGAGTACATCAACCTATCTCACAAGTGATGATTCTATAATCATAGGCCTCACTGATCGAACAGAGAGACACATCTAGAAGGAGAGACGACACTCTTTCAAATCGTGTTTCATTTATCTCGTTTGTGTTTAACCAAAGGAGTCAAAAGGGAACTGAGAAATCGTAGCAGAAGATTCATTTCAGGCAAAATATTCAATCTATTGCTTCCATCAGAAATTTGAAGTATTCTCATGATAATAAAGTGTACAAGTAGCCTATTAGCCTCAAGTGGTTGACACATGCTTGAGAGTTAGCAGGGCATCATTTAAATCACATTCCTTTTTTGTAGAGTTTGATCCCATAGTATATTTCTGAATGATGACAATCATCCTATCTCTGTACTCTATTAATTGTTGAATTATTATGAGCTAATGAATTGTGAGAGTATGATCGTCAATTCCCACAACAGTGAAACGTCACATTATAGTTTTCCCTCACACAATTCTAGCCAAAGTATTGCAAAAAAAAAACTTTAATTGCGTGGTAAAAACAACAAAATAATTAGATAATATTCCCCTGGCAAAGAGACCCAACAAAGAAAAAAAAAAACCCTCTCTTTTACCCACAGTCTCAAAATGAATTTTGCTATTATTTTTTATTATTATTATTTTTTTTTAAATTAGGACCTTCTGCGATCGCCAGCAGGTTCAACGTTACCGGAACGACTGTATCCTGGTATCCGATCACATGTGAGAACGTAAGAGGGATGTTTGAATATTACGAAGTTGTATTGCGACGCCAACATCAGGAAAATAGCACGCAACGTTATGAAGTCTACGAGAGAGAAAACACGACAGTGTCTTTTCACGCGGCATTACCGTTTACAGACTACAAGTTTGCAGTCAGAGTTTGGAATACTGTTGGACCAAGTGCTTGGACAGAGACTGATTTCCGATGGGGCAGTGAGTTAGGTGAGATAACAAAAATAAAGTTATGTATATATGTTTTTGTTTATACTCGTATTTTCAGAAACACTTGTATTCAAACTTTCAAATATACAAATTTAATTATATATATATATATTACATATATATATCATATATATATACATACGTATATGACAGAAATATAGTGTAGAGTACGATATGAGAACATTTCCCCTTTACTTCTGAGGGGGGCTGGGGGGGGGGGTTGTCAAGAGGAAATCTTCCATCCCTAATTATCCATCCGGCAACTTGTAGAAATCCTTTTTGTGTTGTGCTTGTCGAGTTTTATTTGTTTGATATTGGAAATGTTTTTTTTTTTCCCGTTTTTCACGCAAATGTACTTTTTTTTTTTTGGGGGGGGGGGAGGGATGGGGAGGGGGTGAGAGATTGCCACTGTAACAGTAGCTTACTTGCGCCTCATGTTATCCATCAAACAATTTCCTTTTCGCACACAGATTTATGTATACATACACATATATTTGATACATATGTATTGTTAATACCTTATTGTCAAGATTTCGATAGAACTGTCAGTACATACAGTGCGTGAAATACTGTATTCACGTATGCATTGTATATCTCCGTATTTTAAAATGTGTGTGTCTATAAGGAGAAGTCGGTCAACACATTGACAGCACATTATTTTCCGTCATTAATTCAGCAGTGATTTGAAATGTTTATAAAACGTTTTGTGTGTGTGTGTGTTTGTATATATATATATATATGCATTAATGCATATAGATAAAAATATTACTTGAGTACGCACACATATTATTCAAAGTACATCGTGCTCACTGTTAAAGACTAGTTTTAGTTGGAAAGTCTAGAGCATATCGTCCCTATGTACTTTTCCAATTCTGTATCATTCTTTCGCAATGGTAGTGAACTCTCTGTCTAATTCAAACGGAACCACCATGGGATGCTTAGTTGCCTTTGCGCTGATTCTCGGAGTAGCATGTTTCATGTAAGTGCCAGAATACATCAAGTTAATTTTGTGTCGTTTTGTAACTGTGACATAAGATCACAACTTATGTAGAGCAGCAATAATCAGTTCCCACATTCTCAGAAATAGTAAGCTACAAAGAAGCTGAACGATAAGTACCTTGACAGCTATAATCTGAGAGTCAACCGCTAGATCTTAATGCACTGAGTAATGAAAGCACAAGACCGTAAATTTATCATCCATGGACAACTTGCACGGTGTATCCATTTTAATAAGAACGGTTTTAATTGTTCGAAGGAAAATAGAGATAAAGAATAAGTAATTTATACCTGAAGGTTATTTCAGTATCTGGGCCCATTAAAATTATTGTTTACTTCACAATGATGGTAGGAGTACGTGGAAGCTGATATGATATGTGTTACTACGAGTTGGATAACAATTAATAAGTGGAGCTGTCAATAGAGCTGTCCGTACAACGTGATGGTAATTCCCGTGCGTTACCATGAGATAGCATGTCCAGCATTCGGAAGAAACTACGACAGAATACGGAAGTAAAGTGCACCGTAGACAATGCAAAAAAAAAAAAGAAAAAAAAAGAAAGAGAAGATAATGATCATTTCGACATGCGCTCGGTCGATCTCGCGAGTAATTTTTCCTCTCGTCACAATACTTATTTCATGCCTATTATGATTCCACAGTATCTACTGGAAGAGACGGAAGCAAAAGTTGTCTACTAGTGTTACCGCTACTGTAGCCACTTCATCTAGAATCGGTGGGTCTCAAGAATATGGAGTAAATTACAGGTAAGCAGCTATCGTGCCTTTGGCAAGTGCGTTTTGCGTCTTCAAAGAAGCGTCATGTGTTTCCTTGTTTGTTTGTTCCATTGCTCATGAATGTTCCTTTTCTTACTTTATTCTTCAAATGTTACTGATTTTGTCTTTTATTTTCGTGTCAGTCACAGGAACGTGGCTGGACGCGAAGAAATCACAATGCGTTGTGTTCAGCAGAGCGAACGTAAGTTGAGTTCTCCTATGCAAATGATATGACGTTTTGTAAGTTGCAAGGTTATATTTTGCAACAGCACCATGTACGTGGTTATTCATTCCATCAGTCTGTTCCATTTCTGCGCTTGATTGTCTGTGCAGTACAGCGTCGCTGGGGTGACAAGACCTTGTATCTGCAATTTTGGTGAAAATGACTTTTTTGGATTAATGGTCAAATAATGGGTTAAGTGATGTCCTGTCCAAATCCCAACTGTCTTACTCCAAAAATGAAGCCACCACGGCATATCAAAGGAAAGGCTTTCCCATTCGCTCTAGTGCTTTGGCCGCCATGTTTTTTGGCTCTCCTGAACATTTGGCATTTTATAGATACGAGGTCTTGTCGCCCCAGCGACGAATCACTTTATAATACATATTCTGTAAGCTAGGGCTCAGTTATACTTTCCTTATTACCGTGAATACCAATAATGGAACAAAACAACAATCACAAAAAGATTAAACCTTTACCTTTAAAGCGACGTTTGCAGACCTGTGTTTGCCAGCTCATGCATCTATTCATTCGGAGAAACTTTACTGATATAGAATACCAAGAATCGTATTCACTCCTCGATACGTGGACTTACTAATTGAGAATCTAGCCCATTATGGGAGGACCGTGTCTAGTGAAGTCTCTACAAATTGTTGCTAAAAAATTATTATCCTTTCATGTTTTTCTTGGTTTGTCGACAATGACAAGATGACGATCTTTAATGCTAGTACCTAAACCAATCGAATAGAAAATCCAAAAGAAAAAAAAAAACACATAACTGTAAGCTTACATTTATAGAGGTTAATTTCGTATTCATCCCAGTAAATGACTATGGAGATGACGACGATGGTGATGTCGACAATCGATTCAATTGTGACAAAAACAAGCAGGAATCATCGATCTACGAGAATGTCCAGCCGGATGACTTGCGACAGCCAGCTATTGCCATAGACCGGCTAGCCGATTACATGGCAGAGATTAACTCACGGGGATTCATGGGCTTTACTGAGGAATTTGAGGTAGACAGGTTCATCCACTCTTGCGATTACAGTTATTTACTAAATAGTCATCCTTACAGTGATTGACAATGTAGTATAGGGGCCTACGTAAAATCCATCTGAGTTATACAAATGTCTGTAATGTTTTCTTTTCCATTCTAGTGTTTGATGATAATTATGTCACGTGTAATTTGCGTTTTACTATTGCTTATAGCCTTGCCCATTATATCTCGTCGGTATATGCGCCAAACTGCTTACCGACAAACTGCTTACCGTTTTAGTTGGTCTTAATTTACTGATGACAATGATACTACAAAAAGTTGACTTACATAGATTGTATTTTATCGATTGAGCCGTGTAAAGAATGTTTTATGTAATGGACATTTCATTATGATGATTTTTTAGTACTTCTTTATAAGACTTCATTTCTAACAACGATTGCTCTCTCCTTTATCATACACCAATCAGATGCTCCAATTAGATCAGACTTATCTGAGCGATGAAGCCAAGAAGAAGGAACACCAGAAAAAGAACCGCTTCCTCAACATCTTGCCATGTATGTTAGACACAAAACATGTTCCTTCTCTTTATCTCAACTTCGGTAAATATCATCTGTTCAATTTTAAAACATATTTCAAAACGAAATATAAGCATCTGAAATTTGTCACGTATTGAGCAATTCACTTGCAAACAGTTTCCTATTAACGTTGCTTTCTGTTTCATATGTTTTGTCAATTATTGAATTTAAATCTGATCCACCACCTATTTCAGCGATTTAATTTCATTTCAGATGACCATTCTCGGGTGAAGCTGAACTTACGTGGGAGAGACCCATATTCTGACTACATCAATGCATCGTTTATAAACGTTAGTATGACCAATAAACCCCAGTACATGTATATTAAATCAATGTAAATTTGAAAGTCAGAAGGTATTTCAATTGCATCCATACTTGTTTGTTATGTAAAATACTGCACTATATGTAAAATTGTATGTATGCATGCATGAACGATTATCTGATAATGTGTACAATAGTGATCAGATAATCGTTCCTTCTTCTTCTTGTTTTGTTGTTGTTTTTTTTTTTTGCACAAGCCAATAGGCGTTTTCACATCAGCCCGATGTTTCGAAATAGCTCTCTATTTTGCTGACTATTTTCTGCGAAAAATATCTCGAGCTTGGATTTTTATCGGGCTGATGTGAAAACGTCTCATGCTGCCATTTCATCTATATGGAGGTTTATTTTTCTTTCTATCCAGGGTTATGATGCACCGAGCAAGTACATCGCTGCACAGGGTATGTTGCATTCATTCTTTGATAATCGTGGACAATAACATATTCATTCAGAGGAATAAAGTGTCATTACAGCACACTTGATTCTTAAACATTTCCCTTCTCCTTTTTATTTAAGAAAAATTTTGTAAACAAAAGTTTAAAAATAATCGAAACTACAATGCCGGTATCCATGACGTGCCTTTATAGACACTCATTGAAGCGCAGTCTTAAATTTTGATTAAAAAAAAGAGTACATAAGAATAAACCTTTATCACATGCTTTCTTTTCTCTTCATTATCTCTGAGCTAAATTAATGTTGATAATTAAAGAGCATTAAATCAATGTTGATATGCTTCGGATATTTATTCAAATGTCTCCTTTAACTTTACACTGTGTTATTTTTACATGCAGGCCCGACGACTTCGTCCATAAATGACTTCTGGCGCATGATCTGGCAGTATGAGTGCAAAAAGGTCATCATGCTCACTAACATCGTGGAAGGCAAGAAGGTTTGACACACAAAAAAAGGAAAAAAAATACATAAAGAGTTCTACAACTATGCCAGTCAGTATAGAACCAGACGTGACTTCCAGTACTATTATAAGCATATGCGCACATCGTGTTTATGTGGTTGTCTGATATTTCAGTGTAAGCAAAACGGTACATCCTAAATACAAGAAGTGGTTATATATCGTGATCCTCTCTATTTTTGTGTCTGTGCACGTGTTTTGTGTAAAGTCAGAGTGTGTACTTGCACTCTCTGAATTGTAAGCACCATTTGCCAGTATCAAAAGCGATTGTAGCTTAATAGTTGAAAATTAGAGGTCCTGCTTACCTTTGGGAACAGTGATTTCAAGCATTTTCAAGATATGACATTAAATGCATATGTGTACATCTGTTGTACCAGAAAATATCTTATCATATACAATTTTTGCGATACAGCCTGAAGTACAAGGAGAAATCTGTCTTTTGCTCAATAAACCGTAACTGCAGACCGTTTAGTCTGGAAATATTCTTATTATAACTATTGTTCTCGTTTGGTATATTTCAGAATTATTAACATCGGTTTTACGTATTCGAATTTTTACAGTGGTTGTTTCTATCCCTAACTCACATTTTAGAACTATTTTAAAGCACTAATGCTGGGTTTTGTTTCATATGCAAATGGTAAATTATGCCTTTAACAGTTTGTAGTTTACTCTGAATATCGTACTCCATCGGAGAATGAAACAAAGAATACATAGGACTAAAAGTGGCAGAGCGACGACTTTGTTTTGGCTGAGCAATATTTCCTCCTCTTACCCTAAGAAAAAATGTGAACAGTACTGGCCAGGCATGACACCCTGCTCCTTTGGAGAATTTCGCATCGTTCTGCAAGAAAACCAAGTGACAGAGAATTACACCATTCGGCGATTCAATGTTGAGGTAATTAACTTGTATTACATAAAACACACGTATCATTGACCATTATATCACTCCTAGAAATAATCAGTTTTTGTTCAATCTGAGTTGAAAAAACCCACAAATGTTCATAAAATATTCATATCCTCCATAGGTGAAGCTAGAGTAACAATTCAAAAGTATCCGTATCTTTGAAATATATGTATATATATATATATATATATATCATATATACATATTAAATGTAATATAAACATACATAAACATAATACATTGTTTTTTAGGTATGTACATACATACATATTCATAACTAAAACATTGTACACATACAAGTGCTCTTACATGTATGTGTTTGAAGTTGTGTGCTTGTTATTACCTGATTGTTTTTTCATTTATCGTCCATTTAATTCATATTATTTAATAACTTATTCCTGAGGGATAATGGGGGTGATGAAAGACTTTCCATGCAATCATCTTACCTTTTCCAGAGCAGGCGCAACCATTCTCAATTTGAAGAGTCCCGTCGCTTGTCTCTTGGTAGCAGAGGTCATGCTTTATTCTCATCCTTCAGGCTTTCAGAGGGGTTCTAACGCTGTCGGCTAGCAAGCATTTACTTTATTCCTAGATACCAGAATGACACTAGTTTTTCGATATGACATAATATTGTAGATGGCTGGCGTACACCGAGGCGTGGTGCAGTATCATTACACAACATGGCCGGACATGGGGGTACCGGAACAACCTTCTCAACTTATGAACTTCATCGAGGTCACAAGAGAAATGGAGGAAGGAGCAAGCAAGTCGCCTATTGTCGTACATTGCAGGTGTTTTTAAAATTCAAGCAATTAGCTATTTTAACTTTTGTAGTCCATTGTACACACGAGTACCTTTGTCTTCGTATTGATTCCTAACAAGAGCTCTGAGGATAACATCATTAAGACTGTTCTCGTTTATGACCTATCTCTATTAGAAAGGAACGTCTCTTCTGCTGCGCATAAATTTTGTCAGCCTTGGAGGTAGATAAATAAAAGAAGATTTGTATCTTGGGCTAAAGTAGTTTGCACTGCCCTCCTTTTTTTTTTTAGCAAGATCTCCATGTAGTATCAAATATTCATTCTGTCTCTCGACAGGAAAACATAACAGCCTCTGTAATATAAAAATTACCTTTGCCAGTTGAGGTGCTTAAGTGTTTGATTGTCCTTTAGAATCTTCGTGAAAGTCAAAATTCCTGCAATAGTATGATTTCAGATGTCAAGGGCATTCAAGAAAAAGCTGCCATGCTATACATCCACAGGCATCAAGCACGAGTCAAAGCTTACATGATCTAATTATTGGATCAAAATTCTAGAATCTCAGATATTATATTGAAGCTCTCCTATACCTACAAGGTGTCTAATTCATAAGATATATATACATGTAATTGATTTGGGTTTTAATCTGCATGTCAGAAATACATGTAGATTCGTGAATTTATATGTGTCGCATTATTACAGAAACTTTACGCTATCTTGCCGACAAAAATAATAAAGCTGCTACAATGAAACTTCCCAAATATAGATATTTATGATGACCAATGTATAGCCTATTCCTTCCCCTTCCCGAATTTATACCATTTTTATGTGCTCCGTACTCTGTTCCGGCCCCGCCCTTTTTCGTGACTTTTCTATGATGCTCTAATCCTCCAGTGACTGATTAATCACTCGGGACATTCATTTGATCCGTCCATCCACAAACAACCTTATCTAAATACGAACAGAAATTGACTGGGGAAATATCAAATATAGCAAAGTACGATGTGTTTCAGCATAAAATTAAATGTGCGCTCATAATTGGATATCAGACTCATGTTACGATACTGTACGATTCGATTTTGCAGCGCCGGCGTCGGGAGGACTGGTACGTTTATCACGCTGGACGCCATGCTAGACCAGATGAACGCTGAGGGAGCTGTTGGTATCTTCAACTTCATCGCGAGTATGAGACGGCACAGGGCAAAGATGGTGCAAGTTGTGGTACGGATAACACCGAGCCAAAACATTACGGAAGTCTTAGCTTTAACAAAGATGACAGCATTTTTCTTTCGTAATGATTCAAAGTTTAGTCAAGACTGTTTTAAGTCACAATGAATGCAGCCAAAACACACACAATAGATAATTTCTTCTCAGTATTAACAACTAAGTAATATTATTTCTACTTTTCAGGATTCTAACAAAATCTAAGCATATCAAGTCTTGTTTGATCCGCTTGCTTAGTGGAAGAAGTTACTTTCATTTTGGATACACAAACATTTGTATTTGTATTTTTGTTTGCTTGATAGATTCTAATTAAATGTATACTACATGAAATCGCCGAAAATAGTTTTATTGAGCTATCCATCGGTCAAAGAAAATGTCTTTGTGTAAAGTGTCTCCATTCTTTTTATGATCTCATTGTGTCCACCGCACTCAGGAGCAATACCAGTTCATCTATGCCACTCTCCTGGAAGCCCTTACCTGTGGTGACACGACGATTCCAAAGACTGACTTCGTAACTCGGTACCGAGCCATGAAATCACCAAGCCCCGATACAGGAATGACGGCTCTTCAGGAAGAGTTCGAAGTGAGGAAAGGAGAAGCGAGAGACAGCCAGACTAGCAAGATAAAAATTTTTATATATCTATCTATATATATATATATATATATAGAGAGAGAGAGAGAGAGAGAGAGAGAGAGAGAGAGGAGGGAGGGAGAAACAAAGGGATAGAGAGAAAGTGAGCTGGAGGAGAAAAACCTATAATGACAAGCATACAAACCAACAAACGCGCTGAAGCTTCGTTATGATGCTCTGTATTAATTCAATATCATTTTATTGTCAATATTTAAATTTTTTTCATTAAATTCATTGTTTCGAGCAAGTATTTCCGTCCTTGGTTCGATCGCAGAAAAAAAGAAACAAATCAGACTGAAATTCGCCTTAGACATTTCAAACCATACATTACAATACATTTTTACATGTTTTTTCCAATTTTCTTCAAATTTTCACAAAGCGTCTCCCTTATCTTTTCAATTCACTGTTTTGCAATTAGACATTCCTTGTACACTGCAAATAACCTATTTCCAAACATCTCTGACTGGGCAGTATAAAAATTTTCCTTCCGAATCCCTCATATACATGAATGTGTAATCTCAGCAGTGTACCCTGCCAAGCTAAGTACATAGCAGTGACAGAACTCAAGAAGAGCGCAATAGTTCCGACGGAGCCGTACTGCCTAATAGGTAATTAGGTGATTGTATCTATTTTCAAAAGGAGTTGCACTGTAATTATATCAATTATCATCATATCTTGTTATGTCTTCAACCTTCCATTCCATCTTTTTTCAATAAACTAGTTGCTAAGGGCGTATACTGTGATACCAGGAAAAAATGAAGTCACTGCTGCTACACGTGAAGAGAATTGGGAGAAGAACCGCTACCCAGACGTAGTTCCACGTGAGTTAATTCTTGTTCATTAACTTTGTGTGCTTTTTTTTTCGATCTCTTTGACCGTGTCCTTTTCAGATATAATATGAATTAATATGGACATAATGTACATGAAATATTTATCCACAAACATAGATATAGATGAGCAAAAGCCTCCCAAAAGGGGGTTGTACTTATAAACACTACATCTGTATAAGACATAGCTTTCCTATTTCTCCCATGATGTAAAACCGACACTTGTTACTCTTGTTACTATTTACAATGGTGCCATTCTCTGTTGATAGTTTTTGTCTAAAGTACTCTAGATATGCAGGACCACATCCGAAATGGACCCCCCTCCCCACACACATTAACAAGAATGAAGTATATCAAGTATACACAATATCAGATCTGCGTACCTATGAAAATACCCATTGGACACGAACAAACATCCTCAAACATACAGTGATGCAACTCTCGCTCACACGTACACAAAAACACACATATTATACTGGTATATTATCTATCTATCTATCTATCTATCTATCTATGCATGCATAAATATATTAGAAGATATTCTGTATCAATGTTCGTTAAAAATCATGTCATTTATTACAATTATCATTCATATTCATGATTATCATCATACCTTTAATCATTCGTTTCCTATCTAAATTGTCATCATCATTGTCATCATAATGTGTTGGTAACACTTACAAAGATAGCATTACTGCCACATGTCAAGCGCTTAAAGGTATTATACTTTTTTTATTCGTCCGTTTTGTCACCATTACTTTTTTCCCATTTCCATTCTTTTCATTCTGTCAATCGCGATTCCATCTCTTTCCCCAACCAGCCGACAGAGTGCGCCCTTACCTCATGACTGAAGTCGAAGGCAGCACGAACTACATCAATGCAACTTATTTCCCGGTTTGTTTCTGAGCGATATAATAAAATAATCTCCACTTACTAAAAGGATAGATTATTCATTATCATGATGTTAATCATAATTTCCAAAACGTAAAGAATAAACATAATGATAATGATAAAATGTACGTGATCACATTGTTGTGATGTTGCTCCATCACATTCAGCGGGAACTATTAGGAGTTGGATTAAAATCATAATCATTGTTACAAATTTCGGGAAAATTTCACTTGCAATAGCAAAAATTACAAGAAGAAAAAAGGTCATTGAATTTTTGTCGGTGTGCCTGAATCGTCTGAATCGGTTGAAATTCACACGAGCCCAAGAAATGTCTGATATATTACGAAAGCAGACTCGGCTGTGTTGTATTTGTCGTTGGATGACATTCTACTACATTAACTATTACATTATGCCTTTGTTCTTGCAGTTAAATCTTGTCGAATGAGTATAGTAATATCTAACTGAAAGATTGTGTGGTTCTATTGTTTTAGCATTTTTTTAATCTAAAAACGATAAACAAATGGATTCTCTGATCCATCTGTTTTGTGTAATTCTATAACAACGAAACAATTCTGTGACGAACAGGATGAGTATTTACGTATACATACTAACAGAACACCCGCCATTTTTGTTTGATTTTCTTACTCTCAATGTGCAAGACTATGAGTGTGATGACCTTCACAGCTTGTATTTAAAGTGCTAAATTATAAACTTGTTGAAATTGTGAGTACATTATGATATTTTGGCGCAGGGCAAGAAGAGCAAGAATCAGTACATCACCACTCAGAGCCCTCTCCCAAACACAGTGGTGGATTTCTGGCGCCTCGTTGTAGACTACAGGGTCACAAGGATTGTGATGTTACATGGGGACACGCCTGATAAGGTGGGTAGCTGCATCATGGTAACACGACTTTCATTGATATACGGGTACAGCATCGTGGATACAGATATGTATTCATTATGCCTTACAATATGATTCATTAAATTCTATCAAAAAAATCTCACAACGTAACCATCTTATAAGACAATAAAAAAACAACACCAAAACACATGCAAGAGCTTCCATTCCTTCAGCCTATGAAATTCTGAGGCCATGGCACGCATAAGGAGAAGCATCTGATTTTTATAGGCTCACAGTACATGTATACCGTCTTTGCAGATTACATGTATAATGCTTGTATTAGAGGAATACATAATACTCTACATTAGAATACACATCTTGCACGAACAAAAGAAGTTTCTATACCATAACACCTAATTATACGCTGTGTTATATGACAGTTGTTGTGCTTCTATCAGCACATGTTACTTTCTGGGCAGATAATGTTTGTACATGTATTAGAGGAATACATAACCATCAACATTAGAATACACAACTTGCACGAACATCAGACGTATCTTTATAGCATCATTATATATGTCCGTTGTTGTGCTCGCATTGTTACACATCGAGTAGGAAATCCAGTCGCATTTCCTTGAAATTGTCATTTCCATATGCATAAGACCTTCGCAAAGTACTGGCCCGAGGATGGTGATGAGCTTATCTGTGGTCCCTTCGTTGTGACCAGCACCAAAGAAGTTGTCATGCCGGGAATTGCGGAGAGAACATTGACTGTACGCAAACAGACGTCGAAGGTATATAACTATGTCAGCACGTATAAGTATATCCTCAAATAGAGTGCAGTTCGCGAGTATATTATAAGCTTAACCATAGCTTGAACATTGCCTGGATTGTTTTCTGTTTCGCCTCCCGGCTCTTCACTGTTCGTACCTACTCAGGGCTGTATTAAAAAGAAAATCATTGCTCATCATGACTATTGGACTCTTACGTGAGGGTACTTCTAATTTTCTCGTGAAACATCTTTTTTATATATTGTAAAATTTATATAGTAACCTATACCAGAAGGACTTATTAAAGGCGATATAGCTGGTCTCTACCAACTGTGAATTCGTGTTCAGTTTTATTAACAGTAAACACATTCAGAGAGGCGTATAATCTGCAAAGGGGTCCGAATTGATGAATTTAAAATCAATGAATTCTTGCGTCGTGTCTTTGATTTTCCTACATCAACGTTTAACGTCAATGTTGGACAATCAGTTGGACAATCAGTTGCAATAAATGCAATTTAAGAGGTATTGTAAAATCTGTATGGATATGTGTGTGTGTGCGTGTGTGTGTGTGTGTGTTTTTTTTTTTTTTTTGCATACTTAAATAATACAGATAAGTGTAGAACAAAGATGAATTGAATTGAGCCGAAATAAATGAATGAATGATGGAAGAGAATAAAGAGAACTGAAGTTCAAGCACCCGTACGTTCCAATTCAATTCAATTGAAATTATTTTATTTCCATGTAAAGTAATTCAAAGCAACATATAACGCTTACATGAGTACATAATGTAAGGATTTTTTAATGACATAAGTTTCAACAAAACATGGATACAATATTATGCTAATATCAGCTTTGGTTTCTAGATAAATTAAAAAGTAAGCAAACAAGTAAACAAGTAACCCGTATGTGTATCGTGATTTGCCATGCAATACCTGCAACTAACATGTTCCACTTTCGTGTTTTCCCTTATAACTTCACATCACCGCGAAGAAACAGTTGCAAACAGTCTACCAGCTACAGCTGGAGTGTAACCCCATGGAGGAAGACGGACCGCCCTCTGCGTCGGACATGATCTTCATGCGGAATCGCCTGAAAAGCTGGCCGACACAGGGCCATGACAGCAGTCCCATCCTTGTTCATTGCAGGTTAAAGAATAGTCAGTTACACATAGAAGATTATGAGACGGGAGAAAGAATATCCAGAATGTTTGAAATCATTACTTATAGAACATTTTTTTTTCCGTTTTCCTAAGTGAAAGTGAAGTTTCCTGTATTTGCTTTATTTTTTTCTGTGTTGATGCATGTAATGCCAAATAATGAATGGGTGATGTTGGAGTCAGTGAATGGTTCTACATCTCACCTTGTTCAGATTTTTTTTTTTTTCTGCTGATGTATAGTTCCACATGTTCACTCAGGAACTTTGATACTAACGCCGAGACCACACTCGCTCTCTCCATTGGTCTTGATGTGTCTTCGTCCTCTATGCCACCTCAAAAATATGCATATGTTTTTTTGTTTTGTTTTTTTGTTCATATAGGGATGGCGTCGGAATGTCTGCCACTTTCTGTGCTTTGTTATCTATCCTGGATCGTGTAGATTGTTCAGACGACGTGGAAGTTTACCAGGTGTGCAAGAAACTGAGAGCCGTCCGTTACGAGGCCATTTCACATCTGGTAAGAAATGTTGTTCCTCCTGCTTTCAGAAATGTACAAACAACAAGAGCAAGCATGAAATCCATGGACAACTTTGAATGAAGAATGTAATGCAAAGCAATACATTCTCAACGTTTTTCGTGTTATCGGGTTGGATCGATGAAAGATAGCACTCAATCATTGATATATTGTCTCCGTTTATCAATGACTAATTCTAATCAATAGAAAGTACATTGCAGAAAAGCGTCAACAACATGATTGCCAACAATAAGGAGCCCTTGTCGTTCTGGTAGTTCCTTCTTCCTTTGACTTTACACCTACCATGTTTGGCATTCACTAGAACTACACTGCATAAAATATTAGACAGACTTGTAGTCACTAGTGGACTACCAAAGAGAAAATTAACACAATTTCGGAAGTTTAAAATGAAAGGAAATAACTGATGAAATGAATTTATATATACCCATACATAAAAGGAGAAGTATTTGGGTCACTATGAATATAATCTGAAAAGAAAGAGTAGACATTTATAAGCACAACAATAAACAAAGTTGATGACCACTGTTAGAAAAGTGAAATTTCCCTAATCTTCAAATGACACATCTTGAACAATCGATATGAAATATACAAATGAGCGAGGTGATATCATTTCATTTCAACTTGATATATAATCATCAGACAAAATCTTCAGATTTTCATATTTAATTTGTTTTTCTTTAAATACAATTGTGCCCAAGTCTCAAATCCTGATATATCTGAGTGATCAGATCAGTGATTGAAATTACATGCATTTTACCCTGTTATCGCAGAAAAATCGAATTGTCTGCATGCCTTATGTACACGAGCAAAGGAAAATTGTCAGGTCATGACAATATCAGCTCACTTTCTATTCATTTTTGTAAACGGTTTCAGAACTGCTTTGAAAAAAAAAATAGAAAGTCGTAATATTCTGTAATTCTCTTATTCTCTTAACTTCTGTAATCATCAAAGTTTTACTCTTTCTCTTCAGACTAACTTTCAACTGGACTGGAATTGACCGTCTGTCTTGACATTACTGAAAATACTAAATACTAGTATGAGATATATAAACATACAGATATATTTCTACACATATATATTTATAGCATACATACGTATTATGTTCATCTAAGTATATAAATGTTTTTATTAGTATCATTATTTTCATTATCATTATTATTATTATTTTTACTATTATTACTACTACTACTACTACTACTACTACTACTACTACTACTATCATCGTCATCATTGTGTTTGTATGTGTATTCATATTTTTCCGACCAATCAGTGCCAGTATCAGTTGCTGTACGACGTTCTCCAGGAGTATCTCAATTCCTTCGAGATCTACGAGAATTGCAGGGGCTGAAATGACGCAACAGCAACAGCAACCAACCATCGAATTTTTCTGGGACGTTGCTCCTTAAAGAGGCTTGCAGAGTTTATGGAAAATAAATGTGTAATATGACTCAATATTCATCACAATACATGATGAAAGCTTTATGACGTTACACCTAAACAGTGTAACTTAATAAAGCTTTCATCAAGCACACGGTACAGTCATGGACTTTGCAAGCTCTAAAAGTTCTCCTGTTGGAACTTAATAATTTGTAACATAATGTTATTAGATTTTTATTTCTTTTATTCATAATTGTGTTTCATGTGTTCAGTAATGATGATGTATTACCATTCTATATAGCATTTATGTGTAAATGGCGTTGTATAAACAGCATGTATGCAAGAGATTTTTCAAATGTACATTGTATCATACTTGTTGGCTTTCTTAGTGTTTACTGTATAGATGTCAATATGTGATTGTTTCAGTATGAGTTTCTTCACCGGGTATTGTTATGAACGATTCAAAAGAAGATAACTGTTTCATGTTATTTGAAGACTGATGCAGAATAAACAATAATCCATTTATTTCGTAGATGTGAATTCATTTCAAGAATATTACCTCACTATGTAAGATGGATAAGGCAAAATTGGTAAGCATATTGTTATCGCTGATTGTTATGAATTTGGTGTCGAAGGTTTAATAAGAGTACCTTTAAAATGGAAGTTAACACATGTACAAGTTGATTGAGCGATGCAGCTATATGAGGAGAACACATGCAGTTTGAGGAAAATCGAACAATGCGTTCAAAGTTATTACTTTTCAAAGTCTTTGTGCCACCATAGCTGGATGAGAAGGTTGCAAGTGTCTACTAATCTTCTACTGATGCTGCTGCGTTCACTCAATTCACATTTGTATTTGGGGGATTTGCAGAAGCTTCTCCTTTAAATATATTTTGAAAGTAGATTTACTTCGCCAAACTAAGGAACCTTTTCACTAATTAAACTCTTTGTAAAAGATTACAATTAGAAAAAAACATTTTATTCCTTGCACCAACAATATTGTGAGCCGATATCCATTAAAAGAGTATTATCAACATTACACGTATTTTGCAGTAAGCCTCGGTAGAGGCTCGTCGCTTCTTAGGGATTATGCTCAGTCACTCGGGTCCATGCTACGAAGATTCGATACATTTGAACACAGATGCGGCTTTAACGTTCCTTGTTTGTTCGGAATAAATGTACGTAATTTGGGCCCAACCGTCATTCATGTTGATGTTGTGGGCTTCGATGAATGCCTTGATGTGATGATAGGATTTCTTTGACGCTCAACGTACATTTTCACATTTACGCAGGACACTTTAAGATACTATAAAGTTTAGTTGTTTGTTATGCAATCTTTTTTTTTTTTAATATCTGATGTGTTCATGAAGTATAATGTTTAGGGCGGTGAGTTGGCTCAGTCGGTAGCGCGTCTGCCTCACGATCACGCGGCCCGGGTTCGAACCCGAGTCTGGACTGAGCAATGTTGTGTGTAAGCATACCGTCCCTCTAGCAAGAGGCAAAACACTCTGTCCTTCGAATAGGACATAAAATGGAGGACCCGTGTATGAGAGAGTAACAACTCATGCACGTAAAAGATCCCGCTTCATTCATTCATCGCAAAGAGCAGGGTGTTTAACCCGGTGAAGTGGTCCCACCTCACACCCAACTGGACCTCATGGAAGACCAGCTTAACGTAGCTGAATATGGGCTATCCAGCCATCTTCTCAGATGGAAATGAACAAACAAACAAACAAACAAACAAACAAACAAACAAACAAACAATGTTCGTCATGTGAAAGGGAAAAATATATGGCATACCAACACTATAGACTTTCCTTCTGAATGCAAAAATAGTTAATGTTGGCACTTATATCACGGGACGCAGCAGTTTTATCAGAATTGTGTTTAAACACTTCAATATTGAATCGATATTACGCGTATTATTTAAATATTGAAATGATATCACAGCAGTCTTTCTATGATGTATACGTTATATCATTCAGCGCCTGTAAGGATCCAAAGAAAGATCACTGTTATATGTAAAGACGCCTTTACAGCAAATTGTGGGGGAAAAGGAAAAACTACTTTGAATATAAACTTAAGTACATAGGAAGCAGAAAAAAAAGTATGGCTAGCAATGCTCACGGGTATTTACCAACCCAGACAAAACAAAGCAAAATCTGCCAGGCGTGAAAACAACATAAAAAGGTTATGGAATGTGTAACAGTTACAAGCAGTCATCTCGGTTATGACGTGGTTGTGACGTTTGCATTATTGCCTTGCATCTTGTCAAATGTTTGTGCTTGCAAACAATGTTATGCAATACAAACAAGGCAAAATTAATTGCTAAAATGACTGTCATCTGCTTCAGTTCCTGCGGCAGCTCGGGTTTAGTGGCAAACGAGGAACTCCTATAGCTCTAGATGAATAAGATTGGTTCAATGTGGGTCTGTTCTACGAACATTTTTAAGAACATGTTTTGTGATCAAGACATCAGAAATTATATTGTTCACTTAGCCTCCCTGTTGTACAAAATGACAGACTCCCCAAGGAGAACATTGAATTGTTGTGGATTGAACTGTGTGTCAAATAGTCATCTTGTGTTAATAGACTTTTTCGCACAGATTTTGTTTGAATCATCCACCATCTTTCTTTGAAAAAAAGCATTTGCTGTCTCAAAAAGCAAGCGAGCAAACAAACAAAAACATAGGTAACAAACAGCTGTTTTTAATACCATGGCTGCAATCTCGTCCGTAATGTCACGACCGTGCTTTGTTGCACTTGGATGAACAGATGGAGACATCGATTTTTTTTTAAAGTCAACCGTCAGCACACAAGCCTTAATTGATAACAGTGTTCCTTCTCTTTATCCGACCCTTTCAAGAAAGGTACTACACATTTTTCTTACTGTCCATGTAGATCCTAATCTCGAGCACGTGACTTACAATCATGACCATCGGATACATAGAACCAATGTGTATGCAAGCCCTGATCAACGCGTAACCTTCCTTTATGAATTACCATTATGTAGCTTCTTTTAATGTCTTTGTGCTACAAATGAAATGTGTAATTCAATTGGTGATGTAGAAACCAATAAATCAAGTCAGGTAACATAGTGAGAGACAAGTATAAATTCGTATTCATTTCAGTGTGGCCAAAGACCTCGTGGAAGACAACATGACTTAGAGGAGAAGATAGTGAGAGAATGGGGCGGGGAAGCTAACAGACCGTGACAGAGTTAGGAAACAAAAACAACTAGAGTAACAGAAACAACTTCACACGAGACGTTAGTAAGAATGTTGTCAAAATGTCGCGACTTAATATGGACTCCAGGTAGGGTGACACAATGTCTGCATTTGCTTAAATTGCTATTTTGAATATTACACGAACATGGAAAAGTAAAACTTCGCGCAGTTTCTTTTTTTCATCTGGATGTGCAAATCGTGTCATCTTTTCAACAAATTATGCTGTGTACATCCATTATAATGAAGACGGATAGGCCTACAACGAAATTATCGTTACAACAAAGTCATTTTTTTGGTCCCAAAATCATCTTATACAATTATCTGAATATAGTTTTCTATTCAGCTATTGCGAAATTTCGATCTAAAGAAATCTGCCCGTGAGTGACGTGACGACTTAACATCAATAGTTATTTTTTTTTTTCTCTTCAGCTTTCTCATAACAGAATGAATAACAAAACTGACACAAAAAACATTAGTTAGTCACGTTGCATTTGTGACTCTGCATCACAACATCACCACATATATTTTAGTTACGGAAAAAATCCGAAAGAGCAGACTCCAAGCTTTGAAATGACGTGTAACTCATGAACTTTCGTAACCTAACTAAATAATGAACATAAAGTACACACTCTGGATTTTTTTTTTTTTTTGACAGAAAAAAGGGCTTTGACGGCGAGGATCTATTCAAGACAGGTGCTTAATATCACCAAGCTGCGCTCTTTGCAATAATAAAAAAGAAAACAAACCAGGATATAAAACGTTTGAGCAGCCACAACGAAGAGATTATCAGATTAAGCTGAAAATTTGCACTCTTTGTTAACACATTCTATTCATTACCAATTTCAAAGCAATAATTATTGTTTCAGAAGTTTTTAGAGATGAAAGTGAAGAGCTTGTAAGGTTTTTTTTAAAGAAATGAAACGAAGTCTCTGAGACATATCTAATCACACTTCTACAAAAAAAGCGTGATCTAGAATATCTGACCCCTCCCCCCCCCCAAAAAAAACAAACAAAACAAAACAAAACAAACAAACTTTCCATTCATTCATTGATCCCAAACTTATGATTTCTGCACAAGAAGCATTGGTTCTTCAGAAAATACCACAAACTAAAACTTGACTAGGATTATTTTTATCTGTATGGAGTCATCACGTGAAATCCTGGCACGCGACTTTTTGTGATGCACAGTCCCATTTCGAGCATCGCTGCTCAATAATCACCTTTTACATGTTTGTCTTTTTCTGTTCCCAACTTCAATTATTTTCCCCTATACTTATTAACTATACTTATTCCGCATGAAATAAAGCAGCAGAGACTGAATATATCTCGAGCGTTACATGCATTTGTAGAGCTAGGTAAGTATGTGTGTAGGCCTTCAGACCTACCGGTTGCAATGTTTAGGCCTATGATGTGGCCGTACCGTGCAGACTCCCTTTTTAAACTCTTATTTCATTGATGGTTGTTCCAGTCCTTGATTTGTACTTCGTGGCTACTATCAAGAAACGTGTTTATGGCAACTTAAAGTCGTTTTGCGAGTTGTGTGAATAAAGCCTTACCAAAAAGGGGAAGGTTCGTAATGCCTTTAATCTATCACTAATCAACTTTTAGTGGAACTAAAGCAAGTTGACCACATTGCACCTAAAATGAAATCTCTATTTCATTGGGATTGGCTACTGACATTAAATCTCAAAATTGTTCCTTTTTGCCAGAGGGAAATAATTTCATGTGTGCATTTACCCCTTAATTAAAAAAAAATACATCCTCATTAGACTATCCAATATCTGTAGTAATGGCAGAAAGATGCAAGATTTAATCTCTAGGCACTCAATTATCATCAATATGACCTTCTGCCTCTGCTGTCGGACGTTCCATTAAGTGACTAGTCAATAATATTCTATAGCCACATTTCATATTTTCATCTGACCTCCAGCTGATTGGAATCGCGCCATCTATTGACAGACAGCGAAAAAAATAATATACGGCTATAAAGAATATGCCACTTTTTTTTGACTCATCAGTGACTTCAGTCATGACCGAATTATCCCCCCACCTGCCTTATGGAAAAGTGACAAAATCAAACTCCTAAATAGACAATACGATATTATCACGAAACACATGAAGTATGTAAGATCACATGCACTGTGTAGCTAGCCTGCTTCATAAAGGCCGTGTCACACACCTTTCCGGGCAAGACTTGCGTGCGACTTGCAAAGAACATTTTTGACTACCCGGAGGTCCCCGTAGATGATCCGCACATGACAGTACCTAGCATGTATCTCAACGGTAGTCGCCCGGAGGTGTTTAGGCCCTGTCACACCTTTCCGGGCAAGCTACTCGGGCTTGTTACGTGTAGGGATTTTCTAGCATACCGGACATTCCTGAGGGCGGAAAAGGATTTGAGCGAGTCAGCGCATGTGTCTTACTTGCTGGACGCGTTCTACTTAAATTATACTTGCGAGTATACTGTGTGACCTTTGTACCAGTCGCGTGGGGGCTGACAACTCGGTGAAGGAATTCCTCTAATGGAATGGCTGAAATCCCACAGAATTTCATTATCCTGGCTGCACTCACGGGACTGCCGAAGTACCTGCGTGGGAGTTGCCTGGGAAGTGCTGCTGCTAAGGGCCTCCTACTGGCGTTCGGCGTGGACCTCTACGGGCATTCCCGCGACTCACCCGGAAAAAAAGTTTTGGTCAAGCTCAAAACTTGGCTGCGGTTAAATCGGACTTGCGTGAGCACCTCCGGGCAACTACACGCTAGATACTGTCAGGTGCGGACCAACTGAGGAGAGCTCCGGGGAGTAAATTTGTTTCCCCGCAAGTCAAGCCGCAAAACTTCCCCCGTACGGTATGACAAGGCATGAATGGAAATTGCAAACATTCTTATTCGCCCGCTGAAAATCTTCTATACGTGCTGGAAACTACCTCCTCGCCACAAGCCCGCGTAGCTTGCCCGGAATGGTGTGACACGGCCTTTAAGTTTAAAGGCAAATCACTCTGAGTCTCTCATCCGAAACGCGGAAGCATTTGCTCACTCACAGCAAACGTATTTTGTCATTACTCTTGTCATACTAAATGCTACAGGACGGGCGGTCTATACGAATATGCTGTCAAAAGACCGTATCAGTCGTCTCTCTGTAAATACCCTGACTTTCATCTGTAGATCATTATTTGACTGTGAACAGTCACTTTTGATGCCACTTATAAGAGAAGCGAAACTAATATTCACTGTCATTTCTCTTTTGATTATGATTTTGTTTAATGATAGATGCCATTTGTCGAAGGGATTAAGTGGCCATGTAAATCTGTGCAACTTACATCTCATCACATGCTCCCACTTTACAAACCACAATGTAACGGGAAGTGCAATTGTATACTAGTCATGTTTGGCATATATATTCTTCTTGTTCGTTTGTTGGTGGAAATATTACATGATCCATATCGCTAAATTTCCATATCAGGGACTGATAAGCTAAACAAATCATCCTTAATTTGAAAAACAAAAACACACAAATGTTGCGCATTTTCCAAACACAAGATTTTATTCTGTTCTTCAATATATGATTTAATATATGTATATATATATATATATATGTATATATATATATATATATGTATATATATATATATATATATATATATATATATATATATATCCGTTTTTGCCTCAGAATACTTGATTGAGAAGATCTTTAATATAGTGATTGTCCAAATGTGGTGAATAACTCAACATGCCTCATGGAAACAAAAACAAGGATAGAGAGTATATAAAGAGGGAGAGAGGGAGAAAAAAGAGAAAGATGTAATCAGGTTTCTGCATAGACTCCACGATCTACTAAAAACTACTATCACATTGACTCTGATCATCGAAAAAAAAAATCATGGAACAATATTTCATTGCACCACTCATCAAACAATATCAACACATATTAACACATGAATGATAAATGTTCAGCACCAACCATCACTTTATGAAATCCTGTTCACCATTCCCCTTTCATTTACATTACAGATGTATATATATATATATATTCAGTTACGTCTTGCTTCAGAGTCGACGGGTTAAGTATGTTTTACCGCATCTACACACTCAAGATATGAACACAATTTGGGCAATACATGACTTTTAGTGATAAAGCAAAAACAAAAATAAAATAGTAAGACTAGGTTTGCTGCACCTCAAATTCAAATCAGTTTTGGCCGCATTGTCATTTAGAGCCCTGACCTGCTGTAAATATCGAAATCATCTTTCAATGTTCAACGGTATGTTTTAACCATCTTCAGTTGAAACTTCACATGCTACGTATGTATCCATGGAGCTGTGCATACAAAATCTCACTCCACAAAGCATCAACAATCTTCGTTTGACATTGCGTCGGTCCCGTAGATCCATTATCATGCCTAATGATGATCACATCAATAATTTACATTATTATCCATACAAAGGATTTTTAGAGCCCAAATACAAGTGTTATTTTGTCGACACACCTCATAATCTCCGACCCACTTAGAAAGTTTGTTGAACTCGACCAATATTTTTTGCCGAGGCGACCAATATTTGAAATATTGGACGGCAAGAGGGGGATTCCCCAAAGTTTTTATAAACTGCACCGTGATTGGTTGAGATATACGAGATGACCCGAAATATGAAATAAAAACGTCTGTGATTGGTCAATCACGAATTAACTAAATTATCATTTTTTTCTAAAATTCTGTGTATATACAAACAAATTTCATATATAAGTTGAAATTGTACAATAAAATACATAGATCACTGTTTTATCTGGGAATGAAGTGGATTAACTTGCACTGAAGAATGTACTATACCCCATGTTAGGATCAAGTACAGTAGGAGACCATACCGCACTCAGAGACAGAAAGGGTAAGTGACAATATTCTTTGATAAAATCCTCTGTAGGATAATAATGATAATATTGGATGTCCTATTTTCGGTTAATACAAGGACATTTTGGATTCGCTAAGCAAAATATTGGACTCGTCTTCGACTCGTCCAATATTTGTGCATAGCTCCTTCAATATTTCCTTAACCTCAAGGCTATCCAATATTATATAAATATCATGTCATCTATTTACTAATGATGTCGAAACTGAGAATGTAATACAAATAGTTTTACTACACTGTTTCGACCTCCTGCTTGGGTGTGTATCGCTCCTTATTTCTCCTTATTTCTTCCTCTTTCGATTTCTCAACAAGTTGGATGCTTTTTGACCCAAAAAATCATTCTTATTACGCTTTTCTTCCTATCAAATCTTAATTTTCATTTGATTTCATTTCATTTATTGTCAGTAAAACGGAAAATATTCATAAATCAAGTGACACACATGGTTACATTTACATAAAACGTATATTTGAAATTGAAATACAAGAGTTAGTAAAAACAACACACATGAGATTATCACATTTTATTATCATTATTATTACATTATATAGATAGCACAGAAATAATTTCCAGGAGATTGATCTCATTCTGATAGCCATCCTGAGAATGCAAAGCAACAACGACGACGACAAGTACAAGCAACATGTTTATTAGATCTACAATTGTATGGTAATAATAATAATAATAATAATAATAATAATAATAATAATGATAATAATAATAATAATAATGATAATAATAATAATAATAATAATAATAATAATAATAATAATAATAATAATAATAATAATAATAAAGACTGGGATATCACGTTCATGAGGTCATTTACGTGATATCAATAACGATCTCCTTAAGCCTGCATTCCAGTGCACTGGTGTATGGTTCAGTGTTGTTCTTCACTCCTCTCATATTAGGTTTAAAGTGAAGAAGAAGAAGAAGAAAGAGAAGAACAACTAGTAGTAGGAATAGTTCTATTAGTAGTTATAGTAGCAATAGCAGAGTGTTACAAGTGCAAACTGTTTTGAATGCTCGATTTAGATCTTTACATATATATACATATAAGAAAAGGAGAGGTTTCGATGTGCTGTCTTGCGTGCGCATAACAGGAAGTATGCTGTCGCCAGATAGCCTGCCAATAGTTCCAGGAGTAATTATCATATTGCAATTACGGGACCTGTGAAAGAGGATATCATTACTTTGTAAGGCTTCAGTGCGAATAAATGATATCAGCACATCACAGCCATTGGGTTTTGGATTAGCACAAAACTTTTCTTCTCACTTTGTTCACCCCTCCTTACCCACAGAGATGGACCTCTCGGTGGGAAGGCGGCGACTGAGGACTACAGCCTTCCTTTTCACGTTCTTCTGCTGCGTTATAGACCGTAAGTCTACCTTTTCATCTACAATGCACTGTGTCCTTCTGTACAACTGAAATCTATAACTGATTATATAATATAACGTCCCTTTCTCTCTCTCAGTATCGGCATTTTACACTTTTTTTGTTACTCATTGGATCTTGATACAGGGTTAAACTTGTATAGTTAGTTTGTTGTCATCAGTGTGATTTTGCAATAGTTGTATGTACGCCCTACAATCAGAAACGTATGCTGCAAATAAAATTCGATATTCAATTGCTTGTGAAATATCCCATCCTTATCTTTCACATACATATATAACAAAATGTGATAACTAACTTGTAGGGAAAATCTACACATTGAAGAACATTCATTTTTATTGTGTATTATTGTACCACCACATTGGACAGACTACTAATCAAATCATGCCCAGATTTTAAGACGATAACAGACCTATAATGAGGTCTTCTACCAAGTGCATTACCATTGAGCTGTCAATTAGGTTTTTGGACAACAAACAAATTTGAAGGCAGCAACATATGATTTATCTTTTATTTCATTTTTTGAACGAAAACCTTAATTCAAAACTTGTTAATATCTGTTTCTCACCACGAAAGTATCCAATGTACATTGTTGATGACATCTTTTATAAGTCACCTTGAGCGAGCCAAAACAATACCATTTCACATAAAGATTACTTTGATGGAGTAAAATCAAGGAAACAGTTGATAGAATTATATCAAATACCGAAAAAAAAAATCATCCGGACAAAGAATATCATGGAAGCTCGATAATTGCATATTTTTGTGAAAGACAAATTAAAAAAAAATATTATTGCCAATATTTTGGCTACAATTCACAATATGGAACTGTAAAAAAGTACTAAAAAAAAAAAAAAGAAACGGGTGGCAAAACCTGGACAGGCAATCAGTCCAACCTAGTTTCATTCCCATCTTATCCGAAGTGGTGCGTTATATCCTCAGTACAAGAACAGTGGTGACTCCAGGTTTATACTGTTATAGCCGAAATCGCACAATCGAGTTACTATGTATACATATACCAGTGTATACGCTTATACATATTTTTGTTTTTGATGGGATATTGACACTGCATGTAATTTCCACAACTCGTACAGCTGCATTTCCAAAGGGCAGCTTCCAGTTACAAGACGTCTATGGAAGATATTATGCAAACTGCAGACATTGCAAACGCTGTGACATTTTTGATTGGTAGAAATTGCTAATAACAAATGCAAGTTTCTTAAATGCTATTTTTCACTCAGAGAGATGAATTCGTGACAATGGTCAAGCTTGAAATGACCACCCTAATTTTGAGCATTTATTGTGAAAATTCCTTCAGGAATACTAGTCATTAACTAAATTGAACCTTTCAAATGAAGTACAATGTAAAAAGGAAAGGTAGCAGAAAGAAACAAATAAAAAAAACAATAGGGGCAGATGAGTTTTGTTTATTTTGTGATTTTTTTTTTCTTTTCTCTTCAAGTATTCGTACGTAACAAAATAAATTGAACGTTGTTGCAGATCAAAACTCTGAAACAAAACTAAAAACGTTTGTCAATGTGGTCCATATCTGTGATTTAGGGACCACCTTCAGCTCTGTTCTCCACTTTGAAAATGTTTATCCTGTAACACTTGAACGAGTGTTTCGTAATCAAATTAATGAATTATACAGAATCATTGCCATTCTATCATTAATACAGTAATAGTGAAGTGTAAGTTCAGGATGGTCCCAACCCATTTGTTTCTATCTCAAATTCCCTCTCGTGAACTCTGAATTTCAATTACCTGCCTTAAGTTCATCAACGGGTGTTAGTATTTGTTTTGTGCTCGTGCATAAGCGGTATGAAGATTTGTGTCGTTGTGTCTTCCGCCCTGCCGAAAATAGTGAAATTCTAACAAGAACTGCTCGTCTCATGAGCACTTTGAAAGAAACGTGTACCATCTACACCTGTACTTACGGGTCTCCAAACATAGGAACTCATGACTATCTGAACAAATGTGAACTATGCTTACTCTCCTCAACGTGTACTTTCAATACTGATAGAATTCAATTGATAATGTCACGTTATTGAAATAATCTACCCGTGAAATAATACAGTTACTTGGATTTTTTTTCTTTTTTTTGCCAAAAGGACAAGCGGCAAGTGACCGGATGCAATGGGAATGCATGATACGTAAGTGATTACCAATAAATGCGAACATTTTGCCTGGTTAACAATGGGCTATTCAGTTAGCTATGTAGGTAGAAAATGGCCAATATAAACAGTGTGTATGGACTATATAAGCTAAATACGTCAATCAGATATAATCCTGGGGCGGCCGCACAGAAAAGTTGTATCCGCTAACCGCGCACTAACAGCACTGGTAGCGACGATTTGGCCGCACAGAAGCTAACAGCAGTGGTGTTGTTTTATCAACTCATTAACAGTGCCAGGGGCACCGATAGAGACAATGATTGTTAAGGCCGTGTCACACCTTTCCGGGCAAGCCTTGCGTGCCACTTTCAAAGAACAATTTTGACTACCGGAGGTTCCCGTAGATGAGCCGCACATGACAGTACCTAGCACGTATCTCACCCGTAGTCGCCCGGAGGTGCGCACGCAAATCTGTTTACCCGCAACCATGTTTAGGCCCTGTCACACCTTTCCGGGCATGCTACTCGGGCTTGTTGCGTGTAGGGATTTTTCAGCATCCGGAACAATTTCTGAGGGCGGGCAAGGATTTTGGCGAGTCAGTGCATGTGTCTTACTTGCTGGACGCGTTCTACTTAAATTCTACTTGCGGGTATACTGTGTGACCTGTGCAGCAGTCGCGTGGGGGCTGACAACTCAGTGGAGGAATTCCTCTGAAGGAATGGCAGAAGTCCCACGGAATGTCATTATCTTGGCTGCATACGGAGACTGCGAAGCACCTGAGTGGGAGTTGCCTGAGAAGTGCTGCCGTTAAGGGCCTCCTACTGGCGTTCTGCGTGGAACTCTCCGGGCATCCCCGTGACTCACCCGGAAATAGTTTTGGTCATGCTCATAACTTGGCTGCGGTTAAATGGGACTTGCGTGCGCACCTCCGGGCAACTACAGGCGAGATACGCGCTAGGTACTGTCAGGTGCGGACCAACTGCGGAGAGCTCCGGGTAGCAAATTTGTTTCCCCGCAAGTCCAGTCGCAAAATTTCCCCAGATACGGTATGACAAGGCCTTGAGCATGCTCAAAAACTTGTTCCGAGTGAGTCGTGGGGATACGCTCGCAGAGGTACACGCAGAACACCAGTAGGAGACCCTTATCGGCAGCACCTCTCAGGCAACTCCAACGCAGGTACTTCGCAGTAGCTGTAAGCCGCTCGTAACAGAAAACGGATCGGTTTCAAAGCTCTCAGGCAGGTCACCCGGAATACACGCAAGTAGAAGATAAGTAGCACGCGTCTAGTAGGTAAGAAACAAATGCGAAACTCGCAAACATTCTTGTCCGCCCGGAGAAATTCTCCTGCGTGCTGGAAAATCCCTCCTCGCAACAAGCCCGAGTAGCTTGCCCGGAAAGGTGTGACACGGCCTTCAGTGGCTGATTTGCTAGTGACTTGACGCTAACAAACCTCTCATTAACAGCGTTTCTGTGCGGCCGGTACTTGTGATAACGATTCTATATATACGATGTTCATTGTTAAGATAAATGTATATTTACCATTACCGATGGGCAAGATTTCATAAACTGCGTGTATTTGGTATGCTTCCAAAATGGGACTAATATGCATGTTTACATAATATTTATTCTTTAACTAAATGTGCATCAAAGTTCAAATCGACTTTTCCTCAAAATGCTTGTTTTACCACTAGTTTCTAGATTGTAATGAGATAATGCAAATGATTAATGGGGGAAAAGTACATTCCCTTTTGCCCGAATTCACGAAGGTGGTACAAATGAAACCATGGTTTAAACGATGGACAAAAACCATGGAGCGCCAAGTGTCGTACGAAATATTTCGTTACGAATTCAGATATTGGTCACGAAATGACAACATTCTGTAACTAAATGAACATTTTGTCCACGACATGATAATTTCGTTAACGATACGGTCATTTTGTAGACGAAATGACCAACTTCGTAACAAAATATTGCATACGACACTTGGCGCTCCATGGATTTTGTCCATGGTTTAAACCATGGTTTCATTTGTACCACCTTCCTGAATTCGGGCAAAAGGGAATGTACTTTTCCCCCATTAATCATTTGCATTATCCCATTACAATCTAGAAACTAGTGGTAAAACAAGCATTTTGAGGAAATGTCGATTTGAACTTTGATGCACATTTAGTAAAAGAATAAATAATTATATGTAAACATGCAAACCAAATGTAAAAACATGTTGTAGAAGGAATTCTGCACTGTAAGAGAAGAGTCCTCATGTTCTTTTTCAACACTCCCCCAAACTAGTATTAATTAGGCAGTTTTCTCGAGGCAAGAAATAACAATATGATTGGAATTCAGTTCCTCAGCTGTGTGAAATGATTACTACCATGGATGAAGGATAAATCGGGTATTTTTACACACACATACACACACACACACAAACAAACAAAACAAAACATGTCTGCCAACAAGGAAATGCGCACCTGTACTCGAAATGTATTATGTTGTTCTGGTACACTTTGCCTGCGTTTATCATTTTTTCCCTGTTTGAAACGGCTTTCAAAAGCCGTTTCCAAAGCCCTTTAGATACGGCTTCCAAAATAGTTGAGATTATCATTATCAACTCATCGCGACACGAAAACTGGCCTTGTCACTGCGCAGCTGCATTGCGCATTTTGACCCGCATGGTTCGTAACCGCAGCGTTTATCTCGCTTCAAAGGGCTTCTAGAAACAGGTTTCTGGAAACCTGTTTCGGAAAGCACAAATTTGCAGTTTTCAAAAAGGCTTTCCGAGCCCCATAATCAAAACAGCTTTGGGTTTATCATCTCGTTAAAATTCCCTTAAAGTCGTTTGGAAAACCTGTTTCTGCTGAGAAAAAGAGTTCATAAACGCACCCTTTGATGCATTAGATGTACAGAACTATGGGTGTAAAAAAAGAATGATAGCTTGCTCAGCCGCATCTGCCGTCAAAACTGGAGGATTTTATAGGAAGAAATAAAATCGAAATTGCTCAATTTGTGAAAGTTGTGTTGCCTGCTGTGAGAGGCACTTATAAAGTTGACTTTTCTATGCAGCAAGCTTCCATTAAGGTTCCTTTTTTTCAGATATTGTTCAACCTGTTTATCTGTCGTCTCGTCAAGTAACAATTAACTGGTCTGCCACCGGTCAGCAGTGCCCACCTGTCAATGAAAACGTGGAATGGCGTGTGTATCACAAAATTGCAGACGCAGATCTTTGCCAAGATGAACGTTCAATTTTATCTCAATGGACTTATACCCCTTCGTTTCATTCGACTGATTATGTCACTCATAGTTATTTTGGACATACCTATAGTCATCGTCATCTTCGTCATGATGGGTATAGAACTTTGGAACACTTGAATCCAGTCACCACTTATGACGTCAAAGTGACACTGTCGAACTCAGAGACGGAATCAGACACCATCTCGTTTATCACAACGGCAGAAGATGACGGTAAGCTCAACAGAAATCCAACAATGACTCTGTTTATATACTATTATCTAACGCTTGGACCAGGTGTCTTTTGATTCTGTGTTCGGCTTAGTTTTATGAAGTTTTATGAAATATTCACTTTGTTCCTCGCATACTTTCATTTCTATACTAGCTTTGATAATGGCGTTTGGTTGTATGGTCATGAATGCGGCAAGTACCATGCGATCAAGGTTCGTCGGAAGTCATGGAATAGCTGCAGAAGCATGAACGTCCATGTAGCCGCTTCCACGCCATTCTGTGTTGGTACATTGTATATTATTTCAGTGACCATTTTATTCGTTTTGTCAACGTCTGTAAGTGCTATCGAATTTAGCCCCGGTAGTGTAGAGGGCGCTGTTGATGATACTGCCGATCACCGTTAGCATTGATACGAAGATTGCCGTCATCAAGAGTACACTCTTCTTTCTGCCGAGTCAAAATTTCAACTCTGAATCCGAGTCAAACAATTTTCACTCAGATCCGTGTAAATTTAACACCAACCGTGTACTTCTGACTCAAATGCGAGTTATCATTTTAGTTATCGGATTTTTTAACCTGCGCAGAGTCACATCAGAAATACCCAGCGCGGTGTACATGACATACGCGCGCTACAATTGGATAAAACATGTCATGTGTCCTATATGTGACGTAGTACCCCCGCGAAAAAAAAGCGTCATTTCTCGACGATCCGCCGCTGCCGCGAGATGTCTTGCAACTTTTTGTCTTCAAGATGGACAATTTTGTGTGCACTTTTCTAGAGGAATGCGGAATGGAGGAATACATAGGAGTTTTCATCGGTGAGTACCCACCTCATTCACAACACTCATATAAATAATTGCCTGATACATGGTCTAAACAGTCAGTTTTATTTAGGGCAAAATGAAGTTTCGACACAGACACATTGACTGGTAATGGCGTAGCCGTAGGCGGCCGTACGGTAGCTCGTGCCTTTTGTACGTAGCCCTGGGCTATATGCTATACGTTAGAACCGATCTACAATAGATGTGAACTTATCTAGCTACACCTCCACTGTACATGCATAAAATACACATACGATCTTGATTGCTAATTCGAGCTACCGTACGGCCACCTACGGGTATGCCATTACCAGTCAATGTGTCCGTGTCGAAAGTTCATTTTGCCCTAAATAAAACTGACTGTTTAGACCATGTTTCAGGCAATTATTTATATGAGTGTTGTGAATGAGGTGGGTACTCACCGATGAAACTCCTATGTATTCCTCCATTCCGCATTCCTCTAGAAAAGTGCACACCAAATCCGAGTCATTACTACACTAAAATGGGTTACTTACAATGCGGGAAACGACACCGTATCAGAGTGAAATTGTGATTTTTTGATTCGGAAATCCGTGTCATTTTGCTGGAATAGATTGCACCTAACTGACCCCATTTCCCAGTCAAATTTGACACTTTCCGAGTTGATTTGACGCCACAGAAATGACTCGGAAAGTGACTCGGAATCCGAGTGAAATCATTTCACTCGGAAGTCCGAGTAGCTTTCACTCGGAAGGAGTTGACTCCCAGATGGCGCCATTTCCGAGTCACATTTCACACTTTCCGAGTTATTTTTGACGCCGCAGAAATAAGAGTGTAAAGCGCGTAGGTTTTGCTAAGTAACGTTGCGCCTTCGTTGTCTTCTCTGCGCATCGCGCAGTCTGTAGTAATGCCAGGGTGCGTGCATATGTGCTTCTTATTATGACATCACAAAAGAAGTTTGCTAAAGCTGTCATCCCCCCTCAGCCGAATCATAAGCCGAACTGTGATCGGACCACTGATTACAGTGGATCGAGGAAGTGGGCCACAGCGTATAAAGCGCTAAAGAGAAGTCGATAGCGTAGGTCTCTATAGGAAACTTGCGCCGTGCGGCCGCCTACGCATTAGACTAAACCATCGGGACCATGTGCATTTAACCCCACACATGCCGTAGTTGAAAACTTGTGTTTCTGGTCTGACCGGGCAGCGCCTTTTTTTTTTTTTTTTTTTTTTTCGTAACCAAGCGAACGAGAGATTACCTTATGAATTATGCATAACTCAGCGCACCTGCCACAACATGCTGTCCTACCGAGTGCACATAAAAACGTGTGTGCGGGTGTGTGTGTGTGTGTGTGTGTGCGTGTGTGCGCGTGTGTGTATGTTTAGGATACGTACGTGTCTGTATGTGTACGTATTTGTGGTGTCACGTGTACAAATTGTCTATGTATTTATGGAGCAAGCGTATTCTAGTAACCATAGACATAAATTTAAAGTAAGTTTTAAAACAATTTATCCTGGTATGGTATACTTAGACGTTTAGGCTCAAGATTATGGAGAGGATGATATACAAGAGATTGGAATGCAATGCAGAAAAACACAATCTCTTATGGGAATGAAAATCAGAATTTAAAGATGGCAGAGGAGTCCTTGACTCGATGGTCATGTTGGATATAGATGTTAAGAAATGTACGTTAGATAAAAGTTATTTGGGTGTGTTATGTATGGATTAAGATAAAGCGTACATGATTCTGTTGAGAAGAGTAGTATCATAAGGAAGTTGAAGATGTATGGGATAAACGGAAGCTTGTTATCATGCATATCATCCTTTTTATCTAACAGATCCTTTAAAGTAAGAGGTAAACCTCCGTAATATAGAGGTTTGCCTCAAGGAAGTATAATAATGTCCTTTGTTATTTCATATGTAATTGCTAGCGATATATCCAAAGGATTATCAGTTGCTACCACATTAATGCTGATGATATCGCTTTGTGAATTTGTTGTAAAAAACTGAAAGGATTTTGCAGTCCTGTGTGGATCTCTTAATATGAATGGAGTAAATCCTGGAAAATGAGTTGACAAGTCCAGGATCATAATCTCGGTACGGACAGTCAAGTTGCCCCCTCGATTTGGGCAGCAAAGCCTAGTTTTTGAATGTGTCACAGAGGTTTGAATTCTCATCTTCCTGAATATGTTGCTAGAATGATCTTAGATCCTGTACTCAGCCCTGTGTTTGCAATCCTCAGTTCTTCACGATGTCATGCTGACCACAGAACTCAGCTCCGAGTTGCGTACACGTGGAGAGACTACTGTTCCCAGACGATTTGTACACGCGTACACACAAAAACACACACAAACACACACATGTACAAGCATACATGCTAACACGCATATATCATATCATCATATACACAATACAATAACTCTTTACAGTTGCTTTGCGTCCTGCATATTCACAATGGCTCTCAATTTCTGGGTGGAGAATGGTGCATTGGAGGCCGCGCGTAATGAATAATCATGAGATAATCTCTCGCTTGGTTACGGAAGAAAAACAAAAGCGCGAAAGGGCTGCTACGGCATGTTATAAGCTGCCACCTAAGTATATAATAGCCTGCATTTTCTCCATTCTGAAATGACTTACGATATTGTCTGTGTGATGATATTTCCGACTTTGAAATAGATTTTTATCGATTGATCGCAAATTCTTGTTATACTCCAACATATTGAAAGTAATAAAATTGATCGCGGACGACGAAACCTCAATGTTACAGTCCTTTTCATCTCATTTAATCATTTTTAAACAATTTCTTGAATCTAATATTTATTCGAAGATAACGATTTTCTTTGAGAAAAACGTGTTGCTGACTTGTTACATGCCATTTTTGTTCTTTTGTGTAATGAACTTATTTGCGTCATCGGTGCATAGTGTGTCAATGTGACAGGTGACAGTTTAAATTCGTATCTGTCAACGTGGCTTCACATTCACCATATTGCCTTCATTTACGGACACTTTCGGCTGGTTACGCTTGCGATCACGCGTCTTTTCACATATTCCCCGTTCAATTTGCGTTCATATTACCATGTTATTGTCTTCTTTTTTCAACTGAGAATGATATTGATTCCATATTAATTATCTAAATGTCCATTACATTTTGACATGTTAACATAGACTCCAGCAATCTCCACTAATATAATGCATCTGGGTTTTTTTTTTCTCTCTCCCTTTTCCTTCTAGAAAATCTTCAAAGCATCTCATTTTTTTTTTAAATGAACGTAAGGCTTGCTTTTCTAAATTCACGTGTTTGTTCTTGTATCAGTTTTCTGTATAGGTACCCATTATATTATATGCACACATATACACACATTTATTTTTACTGGTCAAAACATTAGAATTTCTCGAGGCATTATATAAAAATTGCCTCTTCTTTACACTGATACAAATTTTGATGATAGAATTATGATTCACAAGTAGCTGCTCAAGGTCTTGTAAGTAGGCTCTCTCCACCAATGAGTCTGATCATGCTTATAATTTTTGGAATGCATCGGAAATGGCCTCGCTTTCCCTTCCGTCGTCTGTTTATTTCATTTACTCTGTTATCGACAAATCCCTCTTTTCTTTCCAAATCCCTACAACCTTCCCCGACTCTTTTAGTGCTTTTGTTACTTTTTCCTTTAAGACCACAAGCCTTACTTCAATGATGCTCTGTCCTTCCAGTAAGACTCTGTGTCCTCGGTGTGTCCTTAGCCAACTATATAGGTAGAGGACGAAGTAGTTATGTCCAACCTTGGGCCAGTTATCTTTACTCTCTATAGGTGATTGCATGGTCGCGTACCGCCCAAGCAAGGCCTAGGGATGCAGTAAATGTGTAAACAGGGGGACGCTGTACCCCCGCATGGCATAAATATCGGCTCCTTGTAGAAAGTTGGGGACCCTGAATTCGAGTTGTTCGAAATTCCGGTAAGACTGGACACACAGGAGGTTGTTCGAAACTCGAGAGGCTTGACAGACTACGGATAAACTTGCTGCCATGCCCAATAGATATTAGGACCTTTTAAATTTCGAGTGGATATGGACGTCATGACTTCATTTCATGATACTGCGCATGCTCCATGGTCCAGTCAAAATGTGGAAAAGGGGGGTCAACCAAAAACAAATTGCAACAGAAACCACCCCACTTCCTGTCAAAATAACATATTAAAAGTTCCCTAGAATTCGAGTGGTGGATCAATGCCTAATTTGCTTGAATTGAAAATGGCCGCCATAAAACCTACTATGCTCATATCTTGAGACATAAAACCCATAGGAAGTCAGTTCTTGCGTCTAAACCTATAGTTTTTAAGTCAAGGAATACAATTATGACATCAGTAGTGTCTTAAAAGTATTCGTTTGCACATAATTTGCATATATTTGCATATAAATGCATCCAAAATGGCCGCCATAATGGCCTTTTAATACCTCCGCACATAAAACCTGTAGAAAGTAAATTTTGGCGGCTAAATCTGTTGTTCATGTCAGTGAACAAAATTATAATGTCATTTGTAACTTGAAATCTTTCCTATATACATAATTTGCATATATATGCATATAACTATATGTAAAATTGCCGCCATAAGGCTTGTACATGCCCCTTTCTCCGATTATTTCATTTGTAAGTGGGTCCCTTTGTGTCTCTTATCTTCCCTGCCAGGAATAATTGCTGCAGTACCTATATTCAGGAGTAAGTCAATGAAAATCTGCATAAAATATGCATATAATTAATTCAAATCACGAATATGAATACACTTACTTTTATTATACATATACGTGTACATACAACCTGCACAATGTTGATTGTGATATCTTTATCTACTAATTCAAGGGCAAGGAACAATAATATTTCACAACCTTAATGATTATTTTTTACACCTAAGGTTGCATGAATTTGCAAGTACTGAAATTGAAATCTTTGAATAGTTTAAAACATTTCATATTTGCATACAATGTGAGAATTTGCCTTAATGTTTAATGCATACATGCAATTGATTTTTTTTTGAAGAGGGAGAGTACATCAATAATTCATTATGAGAATGTGTATCTATGAGTTGATAAACAAAAGTTACATGAGTTTGATGTGGAAATTGTTTTTGTCATATTTTGGTGCTTTGGTCACTCAATGACTTTCTGAACAAGAGACCCATGGTTTCAGAGCTCACCTGAGTATCTCAAGTTTACCTTCCATGCAGTCTTGCGGACTGTTACCAAGGCAGAACACATCAAAGTTGGAAGCCTTTAGAGATCTCCAGGGCCAAGGGAGACATGACATTCATTATGTTTTTATTCCATGACACTGGCGAAAACACCTGCCAAAGTAGTAAAAAATGTGATCGTCCGCGTTTCCAAAAAGAAGATCAAAACTTAAAACTGGTCCTTAAGGAATTATTCCTGGCCGCGGCCAAAAGGGGACACCTCTGAATCTGCAATGAAACACTTCGAAATAACCTCAACAGTGTAGACCTTTCTTTTTGGAAATGCATGATCACATTTTCTACAAACTTGGCAGGTGTTTTCGCCAGTGTCATGGAATAAAAACATATACATGATATATATGGATGTCATGTCTCTCTGGGCCCTGGAGATCTCTAAACGCTTCCAACTTTGATGTGTTCTACCGAGGTAACAGTGCGCATGACTGCATGGAAGGTAAACTTGAGAAACTCAGGTGAGCTCTGAAACCAAGGGTCTCTTGTTCAGAAAGTCATTGAGTGACCAAAGCACCAAAATATGACAAAAACAATTTCCGCACCAAACTCGTGTAACTTTTGTTTATCAACTCATAGATACACATTCTCATAATGAATTAATGATGTACTCTCCCTCTTAAAAAAAAAATCAATTGCAACATCAACTACAATGTTTACCAAAGTCATGTAACTTTTGTATTTCGACTCATAGATGAATATGCTCATAATGAATTGATGTACCCTCCTTCTTGCAAAAAAAAAGTATTGTGTTGTTACAAATATACAGTAAACATTTCAAAGATTTCATTTTTTCTGTACCTATTGGGCACACTTGGAAGCTAATTTGAAGTTAAAGTTAAGTGAAAATCGGTTCTGTTCAATGCTGTTTACATTGATTAATGTCAAGATACTTTATTTGAGGAAATCATCGGTGGTAACGTAGGCCTAAAAGTACTTGCAAATTCATGGAAATTCATGTAACTAGGTTTAAGGATGTTCGTTAAGATTGTGAAATGTAAGTGTTCTTTGCCCTTGAATTAATAGATACAGACATCACAATCAACATTGTGCAGGCTGCTTCCATATGCACATCCTAAAAGTAGAGAAGTATTCATATTAGTGATTTCGAAAAAATATATTTAATATACTGTGTGTATATTTATGCAGATTTTCAGTCACTTATTACTGAATGTAGGTATTGCAGCAATTATTCCTGACAGTGGAGATAAGAGACACAAAGGAACTCACTTACGGATGAAATAATCAGAGATTCAATTCAATTCATTTATTTTCATTCTTCTTCTTCCAACAAAACATAACACAAGATAAATCAGGTATTACATCATAAACACAAACATTTGCCTTTGCAATAGATAAATGATACCGATAAACATAAGAGCGCGTACTGGCAAAAAAAAAAAATAATACAAAGCCATGCTTCAGTTGAAAAAAAAAAAAGAATTGAGAGGTCCACTAAAAAGCAAAGCTTGTATATTATTGTGAACCACTCATAAAACTTATGAATTACTTATTTGCAAACATTTGTCACAAATATGATATACGACAGGACGGGACAAAACAGGAGAAACACAACAACATGACACAACTTGCCAGAATATATGAAAAGAATGGAAGGAAAGAAAGAAAAAAAGAGAATGAGAGAATGCCTACACGCTGAACAAGGGAAATGGAACAGGGGATGGCAGAGAATGTGCTTCTAGTCTGGGTGCCAAAGGCTGAACCTTGTTTTACCGTCCATCCAATGTTTTTTGATGGTTTTGCCCTATTTCGGGGGTGCTGAATCCGAATCTGGATGATGCAACTATTGCATCCTTGAGGGTTTTGAGATATTCAAGATGGCCGCCAAAATGGCCGCCCAAACCGGAAATTCCCATATATTTCCTTCTAAATGGTGAGAAATTGAAAACAATTGATGACTTTACCCTACTTCAAGAGTTTTGAGATAATAAAGATGGCCACCAAAATGACCGCCAGAAATGGATCATGTAGACCCCCTTTTTCCTTCTAAATGGTGTAAAGTTGAAAACAATTGATGGTCTTACCCTATTTTGAGTTTGCTGAATTTGAAGCTGCAGGATACAGCTCTTAATTGCATCCTTAATGGTTTTGAGCCCCTGATGTTAAAGATGGTGTAATGGTGTAAAATTGAAAACAATTGGTGGTTTTACCCTATTTTGTGGGTGCTGAATCTGAACCTGGTTGATGCAACTCTTGTGTTTTGGAGGGTTTTGAGAATTCCAAGATGACCGCCAAAATAACTGTTAATATTGGAATTTTTTAGACCCTATTCAGCACCCTCGACATTTTGTTGTTGCATTTTTTTTTGCATTCTTTAGGGTTTTGAGATGTCCAAGATGACCGCCAAAATAATTGGCAGAAATTGAAATTCTAATGTTAATATTTCTTTTTTCTAAATGGTGAAAATTTGAAAATAAATTGATGGTCTTACCCTATTTCGAGGGCGCTGAAGGTTTTGTGATATTTACAAATGTCCTGTTTAAACGGAAATTCCTTAATATTTTCTCATAAATTGTGAAATATTGCGCTATAACTTGATGCGAGGGATTAAATCCAAGGTGAAAAGCAATAATCCGTATTCGTATTCTTGAATTCTACTCGGTTGAGCAAATTTGTCAAATCAGCCAACAATTAATGGCATTCAAAATGATTATCACAATGGTATTGTAATATAATACTGTAATTCTAATACTGAGATATTCCGATATGTCTCAAACGGAACTTTAACACGTAATGGAAAAAAAAAGATTCTTTATGCACAATTGTTATAAAGTAATGCCTGTGGTAGCCAATAAGGGCTCCACAGACTGATGTGAAGTTAATATTTTTTGGCTATAAGAGTAATATTAAATCATGGCCTGCTGGCATTTGGTGTTGAAATTTGTCTTGTATTATTATGAGTCTCGCCGCGTACTCTTATGAAACTTGTGGCATAATCTGATTACGTCACTAAAAATGGTTGCATCCATGACCACTACAGTAGATATCAATATCAGGGTAAAGCACTGTGCGTGATTATGATATTCGTAAGTACTGGACTATCAACTATTACCTTTGTAATTGTTTGATTATTTTTTTTTTTTTACGGCGCGTTCCCTGTGATTTTTCCATCCCCTCGTCTGTATATATATGATATTGTCGCTTGGGCGACAAGACCCTGTATCTGAAATTTTGGTGAAAATGATTTTCTTGAATAAACAGTCAGGTAATCAGTTAATGATATCCTGTCCAAACCTTAGCTGTCTTACCCCCCAAAATGAAGCTACCATGGCATGTCAAAGGAAATGTTCTCTTTTTGTTATGGTGCTTTGGCTGCCATGTTTGTTTGCTTTTAGTTTTTGTTTTTGTTTTTCTCTCCTGAACAATTGTGACATTTTGTAGATGCGAGGTTTGTCGCCCCATATATATATATATATATATATATATATATATATGATATTACATCATATTGAAGAAAAATATGAAGCATAACTGTAAAAATGTCCAACTCGTGTCTTCAACAATGTCATCAAGACCACCAATATAAACCAATATCAACCAATGTGAGTGTTCATGGATGAAACGATTAAAACTGTTCATAGATTAAGACAGGTAATGTTGGGAATCTCAGTAAACTTCTCTACATCACTATCACAATATGATCGAGATGGGCACGTCTTGTCCTCTGATTGTTAGTGTTCAAAACATATCCATGATATGTAGATGAAAGTGTAATCTTTCAAAATATTCAACCGCATCTGTGGTCTTGCAGGATTCATTGCTGGCACACAGCTGTATCGTTCCAACTCCAAGATATCCGGTAGAGCTGGTTTCACTGTACAGCAAGTTCAAACTGGGATAAAAGAACCACAATATGCGTTCGTTTATCAGCAGCGTATAGTTGGGTTTATATTTTGCCATTGATGAAAACCTGAAATAGGGTAAAACCATCAATTGTTATCAATTTTTCATGGCGAGCATTTTGGCGGCTATCTTGAATATCTCCAAACTCTGAATGATGCAAGGGTTGCATCGTGCAGATTCGCATTCACTCAGTGATCAAAATAGGGTAGAATCATCAATAAAGTTGTTCTCAATTTCGAACTATCAAAATTGAAATACGTGGAAATTTCCGGTCTTGGCGGCCATTTTGAAATCGGAATAGGATAGAACCATCAATTGTTCTCAATTTTGAACCATTGAGAATGAAATACGTGGGAATTTCCGATTTTAGCGGCCATTTTGGCGGCCATCTTGAATATCTCAAAATCTTCAAGAATGCAGGAGTTGCATCATCAAGATTCGGATTCAGCACCCTCCAAACAGGGTAGAACCATCAATTGTTTTCAATTTCTCATCATTTAGAAGGAAATACATCGGAATTTCTAGCTTTAATTGGCGGCCATTTCGGCGGCCATTTTGGCGGCCATCTTGAATATCTCAGAACCCTCAAGGATGCAAGAGTTGCATTATCCAAAATCAAATTCAGTACCCTTAAAATAGGGTAGAAGAATCAACTGCTTTCACTTAGTCACCATTTAGAAGGAAATACATGGGAATTTCCGGTCTTGGCGGCCATTTTGGCGGCCATCTTGAATATCTCAAAATCCTCAAGGATGCAAGAGTTGCACCATCCAGATTTGGATTCAGCACCCTCGAAATAGGGTAAAACCATCAATTGTTTTCAATTTCTCACCATTTAGAAGGAAATACATGGGAATTTCCGGTCTTGATGGCGGCCATTTTGGCGGCCATCTTGAATATCTCAAAACCCTCAAGGATGCAAGAGTTGCATCATCCAGATTCGGATTCAGCACCCCTGAAATAGCGTAAAACCACAAAAAAAAAACACAAAACATTGGATGGACGTTAAAACAAGGTTAGGCCCAAAATGTGGCTTTGGCACCCAGACTATTCATAGAGTTGGCTCTACATGTAGCTGTGCAAGGATTGTGATTGCTACTTCATTACGTAATAATGAATTCAGTGATTGAATGATTGGTGGATGGATGATGAACCCTGAGGTTGACGAAACCTATACAGCTAATGAAAAAAAAAGCATATCAGAGAGGATTTAATAGAAAAAAAAATATCAACTTGCGCTTGAAAGAATACAAAGATGGTGATTTTTTTTTTATTTCACAGCTTAGCGAGTTCCAAAGTCTAGGACCGGTGTACATAAATGTATTCTGAGTCAATAAAGTTCTCATGAGGGGTAAATGAAACTCATTAGATTGTCTAGTGGGATAATTATGAAAAGACTGGTTCCGTGGGAACATTGAATTGAAAATTCTGGGAAGTGCATTTACATTGTAATTAAACATAAACTGACCAAGTTGAAAAAATACAAATCTTTGATTTTCAAAATCTTATATTTAGTAAATAATGGCTCTGTATGGGAACGTCGCGGGACGCCACAAACAAATACGGAGAGCTTTTTGTTTTGTAATAACAGTAGTTTATCTAGTAAAGTTTGATGGACACTACCCCATGCTAGGAGTCCGTAATTAAGAAAAGCAAAATTATAGAAAAATACAACGTTAGCAAAGAGGACAATGAAATATGAAACTTGAGTCTATTGATGATATCAATATTGCGTGAAATTATTGTACAAATGTTAGTAATGTGCGGCCTCCACGAAAGTTTATAGTCCGTTGTGATACCAAGGAATTTTATATGAGATACTCGTTCTAACAAAGTGTCATCAAAAATGATATTTGTGCTTAAATCTTCTATACAATTAATAAAAAGCATAATACTTCGTTTTCTGGAGATTAAGTGATAATTTATTAGCTCTTATCCACTGAAATACTTTTTTTTCAAGTCGGAATTAATGATGCGTACAAGAGTATCCGGATTTTGGTAAGAAAAGAAAATATTTGAATCATCAACAAAAAGTATAAATGAGAGTATGTCAGACGATCTGCAAAAGTCATTAATATAAATGATAAAAAGTAAAGGTGCCAATAAACTACCTTGTGGAATGCCACATTTAATGAATTCTATAACTTGAGCTGTTCTCGTTCAGATATACGTATTGTTTTCGGTTTTGTAGGTAACTCCTGAACCTACTCCAAGGCCTTCCCCCGTATTCCATAAGGAGACAGTTTATAAAGTAATGATATTTCATGATTGATTGTATCGAAGGCCTTGGAGAAGTCCAGGAAGATACCAATAAGATAAGAATGATTATCAATAGTATGCGCAGCGTGGTCAATAAACTTTAAAAGGGCATGAATGGTGCTATGCTTCTGACGAAACCCATTCCTTAATATTTTCTCATAAATTGTGAAATATTGCGCTATAACTTGATGCGAGGAATTAAATCCAAGGTGAAAAGCAATAATCCGTATTCTTGAATTCTACTCGGTTGAGCAAATTTGTCAAATCAGCCAACAATTAATGGCATTCAAAATGATTATCACAATGGTATTGTAATATAATACTGTAATTCTAATACTGAGATATTCCGATATGTCTCAAACGGAACTTTAACACGTAATGGAAAAAAAAGATTCTTTATGCACAATTGTTATAAAGTAATGCCTGTGGTAGCCAATAAGGGCTCCACAGACTGATGTGAAGTTAATATTTTTTGGCTATAAGAGTAATATTAAATCATGGCCTGCTGGCATTTGGTGTTGAAATTTGTCTTGTATTATTATGAGTCTCGCCGCGTACTCTTATGAAACTTGTGGCATAATCTGATTACGTCACTAAAAATGGTTGCATCCATGACCACTACAGTAGATATCAATATCAGGGTAAAGCACTGTGCGTGATTATGATATTCGTTAGTATTAGCTCTTATCCACTGAGATACTTTTTTTCAAGTCGGAATTAATGATGCGTACAAGAGTATCCCGATTTTGGTAAGAAAAGAAAATATTTTAATCATCAGCAAAAAGTATAAATGAGAGTATGTCATACGATCTGCAAAAGTCATTAATATAAATGATAAAAAGTAAAGGTGCCAATAAACTACCTTGTGGAACGCCACATTTAATGAATTCTATAACTTGAGCTGTTCTCGTTCAGATATACGTATTGTTTTCGGTTTTGTAGGTAACTCCTGAACCTACTCCAAGGCCTTCCCCCGTATTCCATAAGGAGACAGTTTATAAAGTAATTATATTTTATGATTGTTTGTATCGAAGGCCTTGGAGAAGTCCAGGAAGATACCAATAAGATAAGAATGATTATCAATAGTATGCGCAGCGTGGTCAATAAACTTTAAAAGGGCATGAATGGTGCTATGCTTCTGACGAAACCCATTCCTTAATATTTTCTCATAAATTGTGAAATATTGCGCTATAACTTGATGCGAGGGATTAATCCCAAATGGGACGAAAATGGGACGAAATGGGACGAAACCCAAATTGGGAATTTGTAAAAACATTATGAAAATTCAGAAAATTAATTGTTCTTGTAAATATTAATTTTCCAACATTTAAGATAAAGATGAAAGCAAAGAAATAGGTCCATAATTACATATATCAGAATCATCTCCTTTTATGCATAAAGGGAAAACCTCAGCTATTTTTAAAAAATCAGGAAAAACACGACTTAATATGGATTTATTGAAAATATATGAAAGTGGGTCAGCAATTGAAGATATAATTCCTTTTAAAACAAAATTACTGATATCGTCATAACCGACACTTCGCTTATTATTCATTGCAATGGCAATATCTATCATTTCATATTTTGTTTTTGGAACGAAAAAAAAAAATAGAACTGGAATTAGATTGACCTAAGAATTGAAAAATGTATATTTGACTGCGATATTTTTTTGCCAATTTCTCTCCAGTCATTGACAAATAAGAGTTAAGAATATTGACTATATCAATTGAGTCTTCAAAAATTTTATTATCATGTCTTATTTTTGTAATATTTGATTTCTTTTTTTATATATTCATAGCCTGCTTCAACACCTTCCATATGTTTTTTACATCATATTTATATTTTTCTAACTGAATCATATAATATTTTTTCTTTTCTTCGTTAGAATATTTTTATACGAAGTGTATTTATTTTTTGACTTCTCAGTCAGAGATGTACAAGTCATATGGCAGCCATTTTGCATATGATTATATGCATATATTTGCAAATTATGTATATAGGAATGCTTTTAAGTTACAACTGACATCATAATTGCGTTCCTTGAAAAATTTAAGTATAGACCCAGAATTTACTTTCTGCAGGTTTTATGTACGGATATATTAAAAAGCCATTATGGCGGCCATTTTGGATGCGCTTTTATGTAAATTTATGCAAATTATGTATAAATGAATACTTTTAAGTTACTACTGATGTCATAATTGTATTCCTTGACTCAAAAAACATAGGTTTGGACACAAGAACGGACTTTCTCTGGGTTTTTTGTTCCGAGATATAAGCAAAGATAGGTTAAGTGGCGGGCATTTTGAATTTATGCAAATTAGGCATTGATCCACCACTCGAATTTTAGGGAACTTTTGATATGTTGTTTTGATAGCTCTTCCAGGTTAAATGCAAGTGAAATGGTTTCTGTTGCAATTTGTTTTGGGTCATTCCATGTTTTGACTGGTACCAGGTTCTCAGGCACGTCTATGGCACGTCCACTGCCAGAATCGAGAACGCGTCCTCGAAGGTTTTCACGTCCTCCCAGATTGAGGACGGGCAACGTGCGCATCTTGTATTTTGCACGACGATTTTGACATTACAACGTCTATGGACTTGTAATCACCGTCTCCGTCACCGTCACCGCCTTTTATATGATGATGTTATGGCTGTCATCTCCGACACTGTCCATATATAATAATCTGTCCCTATTTTTTCTTTAATTATAAAGCACCCGGTATTATAGCCTTAGGCTCAATCAGGAAAGCAGAAGGGAAGCAAGTCCGATGGGATCCCGTGTTGAGTGTCAACGGTTTTGAGGCATATGAAGTTCGGCTAATGAAGAACGATCTCCCTGTGACGTGCATCGAAATCAACAACGTTTGGAATACCACTGTCACCTTTCATGACGTAACACCGTGTGTCAGCTATTTGTTCAGAGTTCGCATTCGAAAATCAGGGCAGAATGTCGGAGATTGGGGAGAAAAGGATATGGAATTCGAAAGGAATGAAAATATGCAAGGTGATCAAAAAAGACTGTGATGATAAAATTAATTTACATTTAAAACTGAATAAACATTGAAAGCATAATCAATGACAACCTTCTCTAGCAAAATTTTGTCTGGCCTACCGAGTAATACCTGCATTCATCACAATAGTAAGTCTAAAACTACAGACGTCAAAAACTTACAAGCATAATAAATGTTGTGAAAAAGTAGTCAGGCAAAAGTGTTAACTTGCACCAGCGAATTCTTTATACTTTGGATACACGGAGATAATTCCTTGCCAACAGAGATAATGTTAGTGTTAGTCTGTATTGACATTCGAATCCAATATTTAAGCAAAATTTCTACCACATATTTACATATTGGCTATCACGTAACAACAGTCAAGATTTGTTTGTGTGCGTGTATGTGTAAGTGCGCTTGTGCGTTTATCAATTTCACTGTACTTTTAATGTATTTTTTATACCTTCTAAACTTACGACATCTCAGTGAAACACATCCTGTGTTATTCACACAATAACACTAAATTGATGATGGAAGATGTGTGCTCACAAGTACTTTTGCCACTGTACTACTCTTGGTGAATAAGATTGTAATTTTACAAAATCTGTAAAAAGGGAGAAGAAATATATTTTCATTACCACAAAACTTGATACCAGTTATTAATAAGGTGGTGATGATAAATTGGGCATTAGACCTATTAGTAGGGTACCTATTAAGGGGGGGGGGGGGAGGTCACCATTCATCCCCCCAGGACTCCTCGAAACTTACATTTTCAGGTTCCCCATGACATACCAAAACATAATCAAGATGTTAACAGGAACAAAAAGTGGTTGTTCTAGGTGAAATTTTATGTTGCATCCAAAAAATTCAATTTTCTCATATTTTCATCTTTAAGGAGGTTGTATGGTGTGCTTTACTAAGTATTTACTCCATATCTTTCTTTTTAATGTACCGAAAGTCACTTAACTTTGTGGGTGCATTTGAAATACCGTGTCCTACATGTACATCGAAATTCATTTCATTCGGTGAAAGTATGTTGTCATGGGAACGCACAATATCTCGCTGTAAATCTTAATTTTTTAAAGGAAATGTTGTTTTTTGCACACAAAAAAATCAATATGTACTAACATAACTCTTTCCTGTACAAAAATTTGGCAACATCATTACGCATTAAACATACAGCAAATCTCATAGACCATAATAAGCTCAAATGTAAAAAGAAAAAAAAAAGATTTCTCTGTTTCCATGGCAACAGGGTGTGCCTATAATAACCCAGTTATACTGAAGTTCAGGTGTTTATTAGCTCTCTTAAGCCCCAAATTGTGTGCATTATCACTCTACTTGTTATGGTCATACCTTTGTCAATCATTATGAAGTTTAGAATATATTTTTGTCAAAGTATGTAAAATATTATGTAAAATAAGCTGACATTTGAAACATTGTTAGAATTTCATTAGGTCGTCATATGAGGGCGCTGTCAGCACAATTATGATAACATACACAGAAATTGTTTATGATTGTATTTTATGATGAAAATTTGAAGAAAATCTTACTTTCAAGCATCATATTACTGACTACTGTACTATTTATATATTTCTTACGTTAACGTAATAATTTCTATGCATTATCAACTATAATTTGATGTTAGAGTCCCTCTGAACTGATGAAAATCTTACACCAAACAAAAGAAGGCACTCTACATAAAATATCTCATATTTTTCAAGATATAATTAATATTTTTCTTTTCACACTTAGAAATGCTTATATTTCTTTTCTTCTTTTCTCATTTCTGGAAGTAATAGTGCCCCTGTGTCATTGTTGTGTCTAGGATTCAGAGAGGGGGTCTATTCTCAAGGTGCCAGCACATATTTCCCCTGTCCTTGAGAAGTCACCCTCTCCCCTCTTATCAGATTTTCTGTGGCCAATTGAGTTGATAAACAGAGTATACCACGGAATTTCAACAATTTTTGGATTCTATTCCAGGAAATGAATTTTTGCCATGTGGTAACATTGTGCTAATACACGTGCCTGAAAGCCCCATCAGTAATGAGTTTGCAGCATGAAGCCTCTCAAGATTTAGGTGTGACAATTGGACAATTGCTGCCTAATTAGGCTGATATGTCAGACTGTGTGAAAACCTTTATCAGATCAGCTTTTATTGCCATCATACGAGATAAGAGTCATCATTGTGAAGCGTTGTCCACTTTGAAAAGTGGTGTGATGACATCCCAGTTTATACCTTCACTCCGTATTTGTGGCTGAGGTACAGGTAAGATACACAATGATTCTAATTCATTTTCTCATTTGATATTAAAATGTTCTTGTTCCTTTAGCACCTATTTGATATGTCATTGTTCTGAACTGCTTACCGCAAGAGAACATGTGAGTACAGTAGAGAAAATATGGCAGGTTTATTTTCAACAAATTATTTCAATTAAAAGTTGAAAGTAAGATTTCTGGTTACTATTTCTGTGTTAAAAGGGAAGTCATAAGAAATTGGGCAGTATTCTTAAGGAACATTTAAAAATGAATTTCATATGAAAATTTTGAACACAATAATGAGATTTATAATTGATTACCTATAGCATTTTAATTTCAGGTCAAGACTACTGACTGTGAAAATATCCATGTCATTATCAATGACCTTTTGTTTCACGTCACAGGCATTGCACAGTCTTGCATTCCAAAAGATGCCGCCTAAACGCAAAGATCCACGACCCTCACTGCCCCCCCCCCAAGGAAAAACGCAGTATCTGACATTTTTGGCGATTTTCACTTTTTTGCATAAATATAGTCAGTGGGCAATCCTTCTTCATATGACATATTCAGATTTTTGAAAAAAATGTTTGGAAAGCTACTTTTCCGTAACTGCCAAACGCAGTATCTACACTTAACTTGCACTTTCCCCAAGGAAAAACGCAGTATCTACATGATGAATATTTCCCCAAGGAGAAACGCAGTATCTACAAAGCTAGTCTTAATTACCAGACACTGTTATTTATATATGTGAATACTTTGCCGGTTGTTGTGTAATTTGATCGTAAATTACTTTCTTTAGATATACTTGCTCAATAATAAGATATAATGTTCAAAATATCTAACCGAAACAATACTGATTAGTAAATATTTTGATGAGATCGTGATCCTAATATAAAACACAGTTTGTGATTAAGACTAACCGAGTGCACATTAAACAATACAGCACAGCACTGACAGCTTGCATATTAGCTGCACTGCGCATGCAGTCAGCACGTTAGACTTCTATTAAACGTTAAACACAAATGCATGTTTACCTCGCTTCGTGTGATTAACGATCAGCTTTTCTTTCATATTCTACCTCGATGATGAACATCTTTCGTACTATTTCAATATTAACTTGTTGTGAAGTAACTTTGATAGGCCTAGACCCTTGTCAAAATTCCTCAGGCTCCATATCTGAAAGTTTCGTCGAAAGGCAATAGACCTAGCCCTAACGTTAGATCTATTTGTGTTGTATCGGAGAAACGTCGCGTTATACTAACATGTTAGACCCTATATCTAGATCTAAGTCCAAGTTTAACTGTTAAGAGTTAAATAAGACTTGTCTAAGTTAGACAGTAACGTTTGAGTCTTGCGTCTCTTTTCTAGCGTTAGACTTAACGTTAATCAGAACTTTCAGGGTCCGTATTCCGAAAGTCTAAAGAAAGATGTAGTGTAGGACTAGAATAGGCCTACTCTAGGGTAGGCCTGTTTTAAACTAAGAAAGAAGTCTAAGACTAAAACATAACCACTCAGAATCCTATTCCTAAGTCTAACACCGCTAGTGAAGTGTCAATGTTCAATTATCTACTCCATACCATACTGTCTTAAAATTACATAGACAGCGATCTAGTTGAAAATAGATTATGTGAAAAATAGGTAGGGGCCAAAGGGCTTAGACTAAACCTTTCTGCAGTTCTAACGTTAGGCTATTTTTTTTCTGTGAGTATCGTGCATAGCCTGAGGCTGTAGATTCGTGTAGCCTGCTACGTAGCCAGCCTAGAATAAACGATATAAAAACTAGACCTAGTCTAGATCGATCTAGGTCCAGACATCCGATTTAGATTTATTTTGGTCTAGACAGACTCTAGCCTAGACTGTACAGATCTAGATCTAGTATTCTAGATGCTAGTTAGCGGCTAGGCCATAGATCTATCACATTACAGCCCTGGCAAGCTTCATATTTATAAACGCGTAACGTTACAGCAAGATCGGTCTGGGAATGTAAGCAAACGTTCCAAGAACGATCTGTTATTTGTTAATGCTATTGTTATGAAGCCAGCTCTGCAATCAGGGCATAAATGGGGGATGGAGGATGCATCCCCCAGGGCCAGAGGTTGAGGATGGTGCATCATGAATACTTGTACAATGATGTATACTGTACATGCATACATAATTATGGCAGAAGATTAATCCTAGTCATTCCGCTGTAGGTACTGCGTTTTTCCTTGGGGAAATTCGTTCCATTGTAGATACTGCGTTTTTCCTTTGGGAAATCAGTCAATTGCATGGGGTTTCCCCAAAGTATCTACATTTTCATTAATAACTTAAAAACAAAACAAAAACACAAAATGATATTTTCCAGGAAAATTGGTAGCTAGATAGACTAAAATTCCACAATGAAGGAATTTTTCAAAAGAGTATATTTTCCAGGGGCTTTGGCAAAAACATAAAATGGTGAATATCTCGGTTGTTGAGAAATGGAGCTGGATGTAGATACTGCGTTTTTCCTTGGGGGGCAGCTTATTCCCTTCTGAGACCTCCGTAAAACGCAAAAAACTCTGCATTGTCCATGTTGATGGGATAAAACATGGAACTTTCACTGATGTCTCGACTCTAAGTAACCAAGATGATCGGTTGCAAGAACTGAAAAATATTCGAGATCGCCGTCTCGCAGAACCTCTTACGTCCCCATACAGAATGACGGAAGTATGTCGAGAAATCCCAGATGACATTGTTGAAGGTCAAGGGTACCATCGTGGTTGCTACCAGCGATTTACAATGAATCTTCAACTCCACTCATGAACCATCAACCAGCCAAAGTCGAACAAAACGATGAGGGACATCGGAAGATATAATATTTGACACAGACTGCATCTTTTGCAACAAAGCAGGTAGAATTCATGTCACTGAATCTGGTGTCCGAACTACGCAAGCGACCCATCACGTTCCTTTGAACGTGATGGGTGGAAAAATGTGTTGGAAACCGCAGAAAAGAAAGGAGATGAACCACTTTTGCGTCGTATAAGAGGGTATGATTTGTTTGCCTGTGAGGCAAAGTACCATTCCAAGTGCAGAAAACAGTACATGGCGAAGCATGACTACTGGCGGAGTACGGACTCTAGTTCTGTTTCTGAACAATTAGAGATGCAAACTGTTCATAACCAATGTTTCAAACATGTTGCAAAGTATGTTGATGAACATGTAGTTGGTAAGCATAATGTCATACAATTGTCTTCACTTCGACTGCTATATGTAGAAAAGTTACAAGAAACCAAGTATTCCAATGCAGAGTATCGATCATCTAAAGTTAAGAAACGATTGGAGAATGACAAAGTACTTGGCCCAAAGATTAGATTTGTAAAGATAGATTCGCATGACAAAACTTGGCCTTTTTTTCCTTGTGTACAGTGCAGAAATGTCTACTGATGAAGCTGTGTCTCAAGCATACAATCTTGCCTCAAAGTATTCACTCAAAGATGTGGCATTGTTTCTGCGAGCAATAATTACGCATGCATTTGCTGAAAGCAAATCAACTCGGTGGCCCCCTCCAGCCTGTTCTCTTGAGGTGAGGGATGGGGTGATACCTCCTACTTTGCAACGATTCCTGAGCCTCATTATCTCTAGTGATGACAGCCATCCATCTGAACGAGAGCAAAGGCTGATATTCTCAATCGGACAGGATCTTTGCAGGGCAGTGTCGCATGGAGAGTGGAAGCTGCCAAAGCACATATTGTTGTGCATGACTCTAAGACATCTCTATCGGAGCAGACAGTTGGTCACCCTCCTCAACAGGCTTGGCCATAGTGAGAGCTATGCTTTTTCACTGGAACTAGAGGACGCAGTTGGAATTGCGCTTGAGCAATCATCCTCTCTCTTGACTTCACGTATTGTCAAGTCACCAGGAAATGTTGTTTTCCATTCCGAGTGGGACAATTTCAATCAGTTCCTAACAGGTGTCCATGGAAGCCCTGCATTCAATGCTGCTGCTGGCATCATGCTTCAAGAATCTGTTCAATCCGAAAGTGGTAGGCCTAGCAATCTTCCCACCATTCCACGAACCAAGCAACGAAGTCAAATACAGAGTGCCTCAGTCTCCCTTCCTTCTTGCAACATACGTCAGAAGAAAGGTCCATCCTTGGAAGTGAAGACAACAGAAGATTTACCATATTTGGGTCGCAAAGCATGCAGTTCATACAAACAGCAAGTTCCAGCATTATGTGGGTTCATTTCTGCTACGGAACAAGCCCCGAGTAAGCTAACGACGATAGACTTCTATCCGTCCATCACTGAGCCTATCACGGAGTACAAAGTTGTGAAAGAATTGCTTCACAGATGTGAGCAAGCCACGAGAGAAGTTGGTCAAAAGTACACGATCACAACTTTTGACCTTGGTGTGATTATGTAGGCCATGCCCATCGAGTGGGACAATCCTTCTCCATACAAGAACCATATCATTCTCATCGGTACCTTTCACGCTATCATGAACTACTTGAATATGCTTGGGCATAAAATGGCTGGCTCTGGTTACTCTGAGGTCATCATTGAGGCAAACCTGACCACGTCTGGATGTTTGAGGAGTGTTCTCAATGGGAGAAACTACAACAAATCTCTCTGGTGTCTAAGAGCAGTGAGTGAAGCCTTGGGGCGTCTCCTTATTGTATCTTTCATGACGCAACGAAGTCCAGCCCATGACAAATCTGGCGCAGATGTAATGGATGCTCTTATTGGGAAGTGTAGCAAAGATAATCTTCTTGCTGCTCCACAAGGTCCATCTGTTCTCTTGTACTTGAGGGACTATGTCATCTACCAAGAGAAAGTCCGGAATGGTGAGCTGGGCAAGACTGCCAAATTCTGGATGACCTTCCTAGACCATTCTCGTCTTGTTTTCATGCTGATCTATGCCGTGAAGACAAACAACTTCAAGGTGTACCACAAATGCATGGGAGACATGGCAGAGCTTTTCTTCAGCTTTGGAGGCATCAACTACCCAAGGTATCTGACTTGGTTTGACGTGTTCCTATCAAACATCGAGACAAGTCATCCAGGGGCTACACAACTACTTGAAAATGGAGCCATCTCTGTTGCTCGCTCTCATCTTCCTGGAAATCGATGTGCTGTGGATAAGACCATGGAAGAGACTTTCATGAAGTTTGCAAAGTCTCATTGTGGTGCTGGTGGCGCAGGACTTACAGGAATCCTGGAGAATTACGGTTTATACCAAAGGTGGATTCGCACCACTTCTGAACGCAGCAAGTACTGTCAAGCCACCCTGGAGATGTGTGGAATGACAGGTAGTCACGATGGTTCAAAACATGGCAATCATCATGAAGACTCAAAGTCAGAGGTCAAGAAGAGCGAGGCTGCAGTGAAGCGGGTTCTGAATGCATTTGAAGGGTTTCTGAATCCTTTCGAGGTAGCTGATAAGGACCACCTTTACAGCCTTTCATCTGGCAATCAAGCCGCTCCTGATGTCGAGAGAGATGTTCTTACCTGTGAAGAAGTTGGCAGAAGAGCAAAAGAACAGTTCATCCGTGAAAGACTGCAGAAAACGTCAGATGATGGAGGTAAAGACTTCTTTGACAAGCTAACAAAACCAAAGGTGAAAACTATGGAGAGAGCCAACAAGAAAGTCAAACTGTCATCTGACCAGGGCAAAGCTGTTCAATTTCAGGAGCAGGGAGACATTGCCTTCCAAATCCTTGTCAAGTCCCAGTTACTGCCTACGCCAATTGGCATTGCAGAACTTATGACATATTCTATCACCCCAGATGGTTACATGGCCAAAACCAACAAGGCAGCAGCAGTACGCTTTTTGACAAGAGATGTTGATGATGCCACACAACCTGAAAGGGAGTCTCAAGAGACATTGTTCATTGAAGACGGCAATGCTCACTTCCATACACTGAAAGACGTGCCATCGACCTTCAAGCAAATTTCTCTCAAGTTGCTCGATAGGCCACAAGCAAAATGTCATATTTTCTACTGACATGTATGTGGAAGACTCTGTCAAATCACAAGAACGGCTCCGACGAGGATGTAGTGACAGAATACTCCTTGAAGGCACCAACACACGGAAGCCAGTTGATTTCAAGGGTTTTTCTCCAAAATGACGAGAACAAGAAGCAACTTTGCAAGCTCATCCTCGACGTTTGGATATGTCCTGATGCAGCACAGCGATTGGTAGGGAGGAAGGTCATACTAATAGTTCAAGGGGCAGCATTCCAACTCACCTCTCTAGACGGGCTATCCGTGAACAAACAGGAGCTCAGTAAGTTAAGTAGTAGCCAGGAAGAAACCGACACACGGATCATCTTGTACCTATTGTATGCAAAGGAGCATGGCAACAAACATGCCACTGTTCGTAGCCCGGACAGTGACATATTTTTCATAACACTGTACTACGTCAAGGAGTTGGCTCCAATGGTCATCTACTTTGACACAGGAAGCGGAAACAAACGAAGACTTCTTAACATCACTGAGTTAGCTCATGATCTTGGCCCAACATACCCAGCATCTCTACTAGGTTTATACTGCTTTACCGGGGAAGACTGCAACTGCGCCTTCAAAGGCAAGGGCAAAGTAAATCCGCTGAAAAAATTGGAACAAAAGAAACGGTATCAAGCTTGCTTTGCAAAACTTGGAGATGACTGGGAGGTGACAGATGAACTTCTAGCTAAACTGGTGGAGTTTGTTCGCTTAATGTATGGCTTTCCGAGAGTAAAAAGGGTTGATGGTGTTCGTACCCTGATGCTGAAGAAGATGGTTGGCGAAGGAAAAACTATCAAAGCATCCTCAAAAGTGGACTTGTCTCGCATGCCGCCATGTAGGAGGTCCCTAGTTCCTCACATTAAACGCGCTAACTACAGGGCAGGTCAATGGAAACGTTCAAATGAGTCCTTTCCTGAAATCCCATCACCAACAGGGCACGGCTTGACTCACTCAAATGGCTTTTTAGGGCCAGAGTGGTCAGATGGGCCAATATTGTCCTCACAACTTGATGACTTGTTGGAAGAGGCCACAGAAACCCACCACTCAGATGATGAATCGTTGGTAGATGAGGATATACTGCTCACAGATGAATCTGATCCATCTGATCTTGATAGTAGTTCAGGTAGTGACTGAGTGTACATGGCTTCAGTCTGAAACTCATGCACAGCAGTTTGTTTAGGCTGATGGATCCAGATTATGATGTCACAACTCACTCTTAAGATAGTCCTGTTGTAGGCTTTTCACATTTTCAGATTTTTGAGAATCTCTTGTCTTTTAAACAGAAAATTATAATGGAAGTATGGTATTAGAGTTCCAATGCACGCTCCTTCCGTCATCATGTCATGAGTCAATTAATCATATCTTGAAGTGACCATAAAGTCATATCAAGTCATATCAAGTTAATCATATCACAAATGGGAACACGTGGTGGACAGTTAGTTAAAGTGACTGCACTTTAAAGCTTTTCCTTTGAAAGCATTGATAAGTGTCTACAGAGTATCCCAGTACAACTCACACAGAGCGCTCTGTATTTGTTATGTCATAGGGCCTATGTCATCTTCGTATTGCTCAGCATGTTCACTTTGTTCACAAATTGTAATCAAAGGGACTCCTACTGCATAAGTTACATAACACATTAGGCGTTTTCACATCAGCCCGATGTTTCCAAATAGTGCTCTATTTTCTGACTTGGGAAATTAACCCGAACACGAAATAGCGCGCTATTTGATAATGTGAACACAAATTAGCGCGCTAATTGTATCACTCTGATCGAGAAAATTCCTCGAGTCTAACTCTGGAAATTTCTGAAATAGCGGGATAGTAGCGAGCTATTTGATAATGTGAACAAGACTAGAGTAATTAGCGCGATGCATCAAATCATGCCTAGCGTATGTGACCCGATCGATCGAGGCAAACTGCACACAAATCATGAGGAATTTTTGAGAGGGCACACACATTACTGATGCTGTTTGCACATACTCAGCTGTCGAATTAGCACGAAAAAAATTCGGGCTAATTCTATTCGGGCTGATGTGAATAAAAAATGAAATAGCGCTATAATTCGCAATCGCGAAAAATATCTCGAGCTTGGATTTTTATCGGGCTGATGTGAAAACGCCTATTGCCTATGTAGTTAAGATAGCCTGTGTTTTATTGGCAAACGTGTAGGCCCTACATGTAAGCATGTTAACGTATAGTTAGCAATACATTTACAATATTATATATTGTAATGAAATGAGTTTAGAGCACTAGAAGTAGGTGTCTCTGGTACGTCTAGTACGACGTAGGTGGCGTGCAGTGACCCTGTGACCTTAAAAGAAAACTATACTGACATTTTCTAATTGTCTGATAATTCTAATCTACATTTTTTGATGCCTACTACTGGAAAGAGAGGATTGTAAAACCCAGGATAAGCCTGTAATGATTTTTTGAAAAAAATGAAAACGAGCAAGCCATGGAACGATCCACACAATTTGGCCTACGTCACAGGTGCTCTTGGTGAACAACTCCGACATTAGCAAGACGAACTACATAATGCCAATTTACTGATGAAATCTCACACGAAGTACTGCAAAAGCTGTTATTTAGTATAATTGCAATATGGAGCTATAATAAACGTGTTAAAGAATATCTATTAATCTTTAAAAGCAATCTCTTTAACAGCTTTTTATTTAGATAAAACTTGTGGGGAAATTCCAGATATGCAAAATGAAATTGGCATCGTTATCCGAACGTGCTGCCCATAGAAGACTGTGTGTAAGTACCGTTACGCATTGATGATCATGATGGAGCGATGGTTCGCTAGTTCAAACTATCTAACGTAGATGAGGGCTGAGTGAATCTAGATCCAAATGTAGATAGACTCTCTTCAACGGCACGCACGATTTACGCTTAGTAAGATGAAAACGGTACCCAGTACACATAGACTCTGAAATACATAGAACTAGGACCAGGACTACTGAGCAGTCAAGGAGTAGGTTCTACGTGGCAGTCCAAGTTTTGATGAGTAGGCCCTACACTCACTCACCGTCGACATTGCAGCTGTAGGCCCTATGTGCACAGCGCTAATAAGGCACAGCGTAACGTTACATACCCCTGCTGCCAGAACTTGAAGAAAGTCCAGACGAAAGTCCAGACTCAAGATCTAGATCTGGACCCATGTCCTGCAGGCACTGTTGATCCTGTGCTGGATTTTTCAGGTAAGGTATCTGCTTTATGGATTTCCGATGTTTTGTAGTCGAGATAAATCTCATAGTGGTGTTATTTACACCAAGGACTAATGTTAGATCTAACAGTTTGTTTCAGTAGGCCTACTAGGACCCATATCTCGGAAGAGTGGCCTGACCACGTAGATTCTAACACGTAACACAGTGTCGCCGCTTCGCGATCCCAGCGCTGGTGTAGGTATAGTGCTAGCGTACTTCCGTATCCATGTAGATATCTCAAAATTCACCTTGCCAAATGGCACCAAACTCACAGGAAATACTTTATGATTCATATCCAACTGCTCACGTCAATTGGAAACAAATCACATGTCGGGAAGCGTAAGTGTAGACGTAGACTTTCCTGTCGGCGTCGCTAAAAATAATCTGCTCTACGACTAACACGAGTGATTGCGGCCAGGCCCTACCTACCTGCTGCGCACGCACAGACTGAAGTTAGCCATTTAATATCATGAGACAAATCTTTCAAGTAATCTGGGGCAATAAATAAACTTATAAATTATTTGTGGTAAGTTGAATGAAAAATGTAGTTCCTATATCACATCACACAAGTCGCAAAAATCATTACACTTTTGAGTTTAGTTCTCGCGTAAATTCCCCGTTCGCACAGTACTAGTCGGCTAAATTCAGTTCTAGATTGTGCATCTTGCGTTTGCCAAGATCTCTCGCGAAGAGTGAGTTTTTTTTTTGAGTGACGACTTGAAAGTCGACGTCAATATTGATACTTCTCGATTACTGATTTCGTTCAAATATAAGAGAATACTTTGAAATATGCTATGAAGTATATCCTGTAATTTTGGTGCGATTTGGTTTAGTGAAATTTGAGATATCTACATGGATAGAACAGTACACAAGCGCCGCCTGCTAGCTAAATTAGGCCTAAGCGTCGTCTGCTACTCGATACGAATTAACGCACGCGTATGCGAGCACTTGTAATCAGTAATAGTGAGAGCACCTGTGACATCATAACATCCCGGCTCGTCAGCTCATTAGCATAATTCTCACCTAAAAAGTTCCATTTTCAACATTAAATTACGGACTTAATCGTTATGAAATTTTCATTCTGTTTGCATGGCTGGGTCTTTTAGAATTAAAGAACAACATATAAAAAAATAAAAAACCGGTAAAATGCCCTTTTAAGGGCTCACACCTGTAAATAAAATGGACTGTCCTAGACCCCTTCACAAATTCGTACCAAAGATACCAAAATAAATGAAGAAAAAAAATTAATTAAAAATCAATGATGTAGTTTGGCAAAAAACTGAATAGCTGTAGACATTGAGTATGAATTCCTCTACAAACTGCATTTTGGTTGGAAGATGAAAGCTTATCTGATGGAATTTGAGGGGACTATATGTCATTGGGTACGTGTACGGAAAATAGGTGATTTTTTCAGTGACAAGAACTCGTAGTCTGGCTTTGCGGACCCTTGGACAGAATTAGAGAAGAACAACTCACCCTGGAAATTTGATGGATGAAAGGGTATATCTCACTTATTCAGGTTAGTGAAGATGAAACACCTCATTTCTCCCAGCTATTTTACAGAATTTTTTGAAATTTGAATTTTAACACACGTCTCTATGGGGAATTATTTACCCGTGTGAGCCCTATAGAGAATGCGCGCAATACATACAAGTCTATGGGAAATATTCATCCCATACAAGCTCTGCTGGTGTATGTTGGTCTTGTATTGTGTCAGATCTCTTCCTCCCTCCCTCCCCCTTCTCCTCCATACCCCCACATCTCTCCTCTACCCCCCCCCCCCGCCCCCACTCTGCCTTACTACAATTTGTTTTCTTATTATGTTCTTGTGGTACCAGGTACTAGATCTTAGTACACAGCAGTCAGCAGTATCACACAACTTAGAATTACTGTGTTATTTTAATGTATTTCTTTGTTTTGGCTACCACTGAAACAGCTCAAAATGCCTAAAGTTAGTCTGTTTGACAAAACAAAGTCTCTTCAAGTACTTTGTAGGCAATAATGTGATGATGACACCCCAATAATCAAGGATAACTGCCTGCATCTATGTATTTATCTTATGAAGAACTGATCAACACTGCAAGAATTTATTCAAAAAAAAAAAAAAAAACCCAAAGGCCATGATTTTCAAAAGTGTCCCATTTGAGAAGCTTTATAACCCTTGAATGTGTAATTTCTCATATGATATAGGGGCAAATATCACCAAAAACACATTTATGATGTTAAAAGGTCAAATAAGAAATATGACCTCCACTATAGGGCTCACACCTGTAAATAAAATGGACTGTCCCAGACCCCTTCACAAATTCGTACCAAAGATACCAAAATAAATGAAGAAAAAAAATTAATTAAAAATCAGTGATGTTGTTTGGCAAAAAAAAAACTGAATAGCTGTAGACATTGAGTATGAATTCCTCTACAAACTGCATTTTGGTTGGAAGATGAAACCTCTGATGGAAATTGAGGGGACTATATTTCATTGGGTACGTGTACGGAAAATAGGTGATTTTCTGAGTGACAAGAACTCGTAGTCTGGCTTTGCGGACCCTTGGACAGAATTAGAGCACAACAACCCACCCTGGAAATTTGATGGATGAAAGGGTATATCTCACTTATTCAGGTTAGTGAAGATGAAACACCTCATTACTCCCAACTATTTTACAGAATTTTTTGAAATTTGAATTTTAACACACGTCTCTATGGGGAATTATTTACCCGTGTGAGCCCTTAAGAGTTGTAATGGGGGGGGGGGGGGCACGGGTCGCACGTGGGTAAAGTCTCGCTCGAGCAGTGTGTGAGCCAGCAGTTGTTAGCTGACTCTCCACAGAGGCGGACGTGGTCCATGGTGTGTCTCCCTGTGCTTTGTTGTATATTGTATACAAGACGCTGTGTATCGACTCTTCGTGAGGTGATCAGTTACGCATCGTGGCAGACGAACTCTCCGAATTAGCAAGTACGTTAATAAAGTTTCTTCTTTGCACGCACTTTTCTTGTTGCTTGTGAATTAATGATGTCGACTCGTCGTGATATGGAGATGTGGTCTGATCGCTGTGAGCGTGAGTGAAGTGTCCGCGAATATATACCCAATAAAGATCACACAGTAACTGGAGAAATCCGGTTACATTACATTGGTGGCAGCGTCGGGATGGGTTTCATGGACCAGGTGACTGCTAAATCATGTTAATGTAAAGTCGTTTTGCATTAGAGGAGATATGATTTATCCTGCAGTGCTATAGTAGTGCCCTCGTTACGAGTGCCTACTATATTTTTTCGTTGCCTGCAGGGTGAGGCTGGATCAGTAAATACATCTTGCGTATTTTTCGTCCTGGAGTGAAGGGCGCCTGCAGGTGAAGGGCGCCTGCAGGTGAAAGGCGCCTGAAGGCGAAAGGCGCCTACAGGTGAAGGGCGCCTGCAGGTGAAAGGCGCCTGCAGGTGAAGGCGCCTGCATTGTTTTAATAGACTCTGCGCCTGAAGAAAATGAAGAAATAGCGCCTGCCAAGAAGAAATAGTAGCGCCTGCAGTGCCAGTCGTGCCTTCATATTGAATGCCTACTATGCCTGCAGTGCCAGTGGTGCCTTCACATTGAATGCCTGCTATGCTTACAGTGCCAGTGGTGCTATCGAATTGAAAACCTGCTATTCCTGCACATGCATAATCTCACAGCAGACTGATAGATTGAACTACGCTGTTCCGGGTGAATTTTAATTCAATTCAACATTCTTACACATCATGGCCGGCAGAGAAATTACATCCCGATGTTGAATTAGATGTCTTAGTGGCGGAGGTCCAAAAAGGGAAGGAGGCATTGCTCAGTTCAAGGGCAGAAAATGAGACACTACTGGAGGAGAATCGTGCACTGAGAGAACAGTTGCAACAGCTTGGATTGGGCCAGAAATCGCCAGTGAGCTTTCCAAAAACAACAGCTGCAACTATGACACCAACAAAGTACACAGCCGACAGCAAGTACACAGTCCCAGTAGCGCCTAAGGATGTGCTGAATTCCCCTCTCAACTTCAACAGGCCAGGGACTTCGCTAAATGTGGAAGGACCTACACCCGGAATCCGAAGAGAAATCGGTACCACGGAAAATGGATGAGTGGCAGGAGTTACATGCACCAAGAGGAGTTCCTACTCAGCGTCGAAAGCAGGTGGAAATGCAACCCAGTGGTCGCCAGTTTCAAGAACACCAATTCGAATCAAGACAGCCCCAGTCGGTGTACACAATGTTACTGGCTCAAGGCCGAACATCATTCCAGACAGATTTGATGGAAAGATTCCATGGACTGAATATCGTAGTCACTTTGAAGCCTGCAGGATGGCTAATGGTTGGGATGATGAGCAAGCCAGGATCTTCCTAGCGGCAAGCCTGAGGGGGCCTGCCCAGAAGGCCTGTGGGGTTGAAGTCGGCGAATCTTCACGGTTGTCCTATAATGAACTCGTACAGCTCTTGGAGAAACGTTTTGGACCAGGGCAGATGGCAGAAAACTACCTCCTTGAATTACGCTATCGCCGGCAAGGCCTCAAGGAGAGTATCCCAGAGGTAGGTCAAGGAATTTGGGAACTCACCAGGCTAGCATATCCAGAACTTCCTGGGGAGTCACAAGACCGCTTGGCAAGGACACACTTTGTTGAGGCAATAGAAGACCAATCAGTGCGAGAGGGCATATTCCGCTCAAAGCCCACTACTCTAGATGAGGCTATACAGGCAGCACTTACAACAGACAATTTCTACCGGCTCGAGGAACAACGAACGGGAAGAAGATACAATCAAGCACGGGTCTTGGATGACGATGTCATTCACAGCAAAAGGTTGTGGGAAGAGATAAAGAAGATCAATGAAAGGCTGGACAAGGCAGATCGAGGCATCCAGGAGCGACGTGGTCAGTGGAAACGGAGGTTTGCTTCAGCAACAGATGAATGCTACTTCTGTTCACGAGAAAGGACATTTCCAAAGGGAATGTCCTAAGAGAAAGAAGAAGACAGGTGACCAGCAATCCCGGGGAAACGACAACCAGCCACCCACACGGCCCGAGGGAAGGATGGACACACAGGAGGGCCAGGCGGGAGTGCCAAAACAGTAGATGAGAGCCCATCGGAACCACAAGTGGAAATCAGACCCAACCTCCATCAAGCTCGCAGTGGCTTGTTTGTAGAAGTAGAGATCAGAGGCATTGATGCAAGGTTGCTAGTAGACACTGGAGCAATAGACACGATTTAGTCAGCAACCTTGTATTACCGTATCTCACCAGAAAACAGGCCCCGTTTGCAGACCAGTGGTCTAGGAGTACGGACTGCAGATGGTAGCCCCTTGAAGACACTTGGGAGGACAGTCATCGAGTTGAAAATTGGGAGAAGGATAACTTCATTGCAAGTAGTGTTCGGAGACACAAACCAGCTGATGGAATCCTTGGAATGGATTTCCTACTACAAAATGGGGCAAGCCTTGACCTCAAGAAGATGGAAATGAAGCTAGATGGGGAGAGAATCGGGTGTAGTGATAGACAAGGAACACCGCTCTGTTCGAGAGTAATGGTCGGTGAGACAGCAGGAATCCCAGCCGGACATGAAGTACTGGTGCCTGGTACTGTAAGGCAGAAGGGAGCTGTTCATGGTGTTGGAATCATTGAGCCAGTAAACAATGGTGAACTGGCCACGAAGGGAATATCAGTTGCCCGGGTGCTGGTGGATGCCTCGGAGGATTTCCCGATCAGGATTTTCAATCCAGGACAAGCAGACTGTGTTGTCAAGCGAGGAACTGCAGGCTACATTTCACCAGTATGTGAGACGGTTCTGATGGAAGAACAAGACAGCTCAGCAGAGAACAAGGTAGACAAAGCTAACCATGCCAAAATTGCTCAACTACTCTGCGATTATCAAGATGTGTTTTCTACCTCAGACACAGACATTGGCCGCACTGACAAAGTTCGCCACAGAATCAATACAGGAGACCATGCACCAATCAAGGAGAGACCTAGGCGTTTCCCCCCTGGAGAACAGGCAGAGATAGACCGTCAGATCAAGCAGCTGCTCGATACAGGCATGATTGAACCGTCAGACAGCCCTTGGGCTTCCAATGTTGTTCTCGTCAAGAAAAAAAAAATGGGTCAAAAAGGTTCTGTGTTGACTACAGATGACTTAACCATCTTACCACCAAGGACGCCTACCCAATCCCCCGGATTGATGATTCCCTGGATGCCCTTGGAGGCTCAAAGTGGTTTTCCACTTTGGATCTCGCGTCAGGGTATTGACAGGTAGAACTGGATGAAGACGCCCAGAAGAAAAGCGCTTTTGTGGTTAGGGGAGGCTTGTACAGCTGGAAAGTCATGCCCTTCGGACTCTGTGGTGCACCATCTACCTTTGAAAGACTCATGGAGCGGGTGTTGGCAGGACTTCACTGGGAGACCCTCCTAGTATATCTAGACGATGTCATTGTGTATACCAAGTCTGTAGAGGAAGAGTTGAGCCGCCTTGCAACTGTCTTCCAGCGCTTGCGAGAGGCAGGATTGAAAATCAAGGCAAAGAACTGCCACCTCTTCAAAGAGAGCGTGCTGTACCTATGCCATGTCGTGTCAAGCCAAGGGATCACCACTGACCCGGAAAAGATTACAGTAGTGAAGGAATGGTCCACTCCCACCAACGTGAAATAAGTCCAAAGTTTCCTTGGTTTAGCCTCGTATTACCGAAGGTTCATCGCCGGATTCTCTAACATTGCCAGACCTCTCCATCGCCTGACAGAAAAGGGTCATCAATTCGCTTGGACAGGTGAATGTGAGGAAGCTTTCCAGGAGCTTCGGAAGCGACTTGTCGAAGCACCCATACTGGCCTACCCCGATCCTGAGCAGGGATATATCCTAGACACCGACGCTAGCAACGAGGGGGTGGGAGCTGTTTTGTCACAGGTGCAGGGTGGCGAGGAAAGGGTAATTTGCTATGCTAGCAAATCCCTCAGCAAAGCAGAGAGAAATTATTGCACCACACGAAAGGAGCTTCTAGCTGTCGTCCTGTTTTTGAAGCAGTTTCGGCAGTATCTCTACGGACAAAAGGTGACAGTCAGGACTAATCATGGGGCCCTTCGCTGGCTTTTGAATTTCTGTGATGCTCAAGGCCAAATGGCAAGGTGGATGCAGGTCATTGCCGAATATGACCTCACAATCATACATCGTGCTGGGAGGTCCCATGCAAATGCAGACAGCCTGTCAAGGAGACCATGCGTGGACTGCAAACAATGTAGTGACACCAGCGATAGATCACCTATGCAGGAGGCAAGGCCAAATCAAGTTGACCAAGACACTCAACCTCGCATGGAGGTGAAGGTGGTGACATTGCAGCCCTTGGATAACACTACCCTAGGCCAAGACCAAGCCGAAGACAATTCATTGAAATGGATCCTGGACAGGATGAAGGAAGGAAGAGACAGGCTAAGCAAGTCTGAAATGGCATCCAAATCCAGTGTGGAAAAGGCCTACTGGCGAATGTGGGAGCAACTTGAAGTCAAGGAAGATATCCTGTACCGGCGATGGGAGTCGGATGAAGGGGATGAGACTACCTGGCACATTGTCCTGCCGGAAAAACGCCGGAAGGAGGTCATTGAGGAATTGCATGATGGAAAGTCCAGGGGTCACTTTGGGATGAAGAAGAGTCGAGCCAAGGTTAGAAGGAGGTTCTACTGGGTTGGAATGGATGCAGATATCCGATCAGTTGTTAGAGGGTGCAGCACTTGTGCCCAAAAGAAAAACCCTCTGAACAAGAAAAAGGCTCCTTTGATTCAAGAAGTAGTAGGTGCTCCCATGGAGAGAGTGGCCATGGACATCGTGGGTCCTCTGCCCGAAACCGATAGAGGAAACAAGTACATCTTGGTTGTAGGGGATTATTTCAGCAAATGGATGGAAGCTTACCCCATACCGGACCAGACTGCTGAAACAGTCGCACACAAGTTTGTCAGTGAGTTTGTAGCACGGTTTGGAGTTCCTAAGGTGTTACATTCCAACCAAGGGCGCAACTTCGAATCCCAGGTCTTCAAGGAGATGTGTGACATTCTCGGAATTGACAAGACAAGAACTACCCCATACAACCCTAAGTCCGACGGAATGATCGAGAAGTTCAATCACACGCTGATCACCACTGTGTCAATGCTGATAGATCCCTACAATCGACAGAGGGACTGGGACATCAAGGTGCCAATGGCCCTCTTCGCATACCGCATATCTCCGCAAGAGTCTATTGGGGAGACCCCCAGTATGATGATGTTAGGGAAAGAGCTTTCATTGCCGATCGACCTCACTATGGAAACAGCCAGGCAGGAAGAAGAAGTTACCCCGTCCCCGGTAACAGATTATGCCTACCAGTTGAGGAGGCGCATGCGAGGAGCGCACCAGAGGGCCCGGAAGAAGTTAGCAGCAAGTGCCCGACGGCAAAAGGAAGCCTATGACCGGAAGGCAGAGGGAAACAACTTCAAGGTTGGAGACTTCATATGGCTCCACAACACAGCAAAGACTAAGGGCTTATCTCCAAAACTTCAACGAATATGGCAAGGTCCGTTTCTTGTTGTGGGAAAGTTGTCGGACGTTACGTGCCGAATACAGGAGAAACACAACGGAAAGAAACAGGTGGTCCACGTGGACAGAATGAAACCCTACCTTGGAGAGCCGTTGGAGTCATGGATCGAGGTTGGTGGAGGAAGTGATGCTCCTTTGCAGGAGCCGGATCCTCATGTCCTCCAAGCACCACAGAGGCGGACGTGGTCCGTGGTGTGTCTCCCTGTGCTTTGTTGTATATTGTATACAAGACGCTGTGTATCGACTCTTCGTGCGGTGATCAGTTACGCACCGTGCGGGCAGACGAACTCTCCGAATTGGCGAGTACGGTAATAAAGTTTCTTCTTTGCACGCACTTTTCTTGTTGCTTGTGAATTAATGATGTCGACTCGTCGTGATATGGAGATGTGGTCTGATCGCTGTGAGCGTGAGTGAAGTGTCCGCGAATATATACCCAATAAAGATCCCACAGTAACTGGAGAAATCCGGTTACATTACAATATGTATAATAGTATAATACATTATGGAAGCACCCTGCAAATGTCTATGGGGTGGTATAATCCCAAACCAGATGAAGTAGACAGGGAAAAAATATGCTCCCTGACGGTCGCACCTGGGACACAAGCACCCCCTGCCCTTATGACAACCTAAGGAAATTGAACATTGATGGTTCAATGTCACTAGCTTGTGTTACCTAATAGTATAAGACTGTGACAAAAAATATTTTCTAAATTTCACAATGATTGGCATAGATATGACCGTAACAAGTAGAGTGATAATACACACAATTTCGGGGCTTAATAAAGCTTGTAACCAGCTGAAGTTTCAATGTATATAGGTTATTATAGACACACCCTGTTGCCATGGAAACAGAAGAAATACATTTTTTCTTTTTACATTTGAGCTTAGTATGGCTTATTGAGATTTTTCTGTATGTTTAATGCGTAATGATGTTACCAAATGTTTGTACAGGAAAGAGCTAGGTTAGTACATATCGATTTTTTGTGCAAAAATCAACACTTCCTTTAAAAACATTAAGATTTACAGCGAGATATTGTGCGTTGCCATGACAACATACTTTCACCGAATGAAATGAATTTCAATGTACATGTAGGACACGGTATGTCATATGCGCCCACGAAGTTACGTGACTTTCGGTTCATCAGAAAGAAAGATATGGAGTAAATACTTAGTAAAGCACACCATACAACCTCCTTAAAAATGAAAATATGTGAAAATTGATTTTTTTTTTTGGATGCAACATTAAATTTCATCTAGAACATCCACTTTTTGTTCCTGTTAACGTCTTGATTATGTTTTGGTATGTCATGGGGATCCTGAAAATGTAAGTTTCGAGGAGTCCTGGGGGATGCATGGTGACCCCCCCCCCCCCCATAGGTACCCAACTATATACCTACGTTCTATAGTCTGAGGCGCTTTATCATACAATTCTGTAAGTCAGGGATGGGAGAAGGAGGTGATAAGCTATGATATGTGCAAAAGTGACAGACATTGATAGCAGACAAATACTTTTCTTTGATATTTTATAGGACCCAATGTGGTTAAACTTACAAAATTTGTGAGCGAGTGATGCACATGTCCAAAAGTGAATAATTACTATTTTTACAATATAATCAATTTCAGTTTACCGCATATAATATTTGGTGATCCCGCTCTAAGGAAATTTAATATCCCGACATTGCCCAATATCATATTAACTGAACATTTGAAGTTAAAACACTCTAGATCAAGCGCCCCCCTCTTCAAAAGGCGGATACCGGCGCTAAACAAGAAGACATCACCATCATCATCACCACCATCTACAAAGGAAAGTCTGTTATACAATTTTATTTTGGCAAACATTAACTTTGTATTTTGAAGGCCACTTCATGTTCAATAAGGACAGACTACTTACAAACCGCACAGCATGAAAGCATAAATCGATTTTCGCACATGAAAGTATGAAAGACTTCTTTTCGTTAGTATACACTTCCAGAGGCCCTATAAATCGGGTGCACGTCACGAGACCGACACCCACGAGTCATACAGCCCACAAGTCATACAGCTCACAAGTCATACAGCCCACGAGTCATACAGTTCACAAGTCATACAGCCCATGAGTTCGACACTGACAGGGCCCACGAGACCGACACATTACGCGCCGTGTTGTATCTGTCGAACTCGTGGGCTGTTTTTACCTAGTGTCGAACTCATGGGCTTTATTTGCCTAGTGTCGAACTCATGGGCTGTATGATTCATGACCTGTTTTCAATGTCGAACTCGTGGACTGTATGACTCGTGGCTGTCGGTCTAGTGGGATGACCCCTATAAATCCCACAGTATTGTCGGTTACAGCTCGTTATTCCGAAGGTTCGTTATTCCGAAGGCTCTTTACTCCGAAGATTCGTTATTCCGAAGGTTCATTGTTCCGAATTTCATTTTCGGATTAACGAATCTTCGGAATTACAAACCTTCGGAATAACGCCACAAATGTTCGGATTAACGAACCCTTTTTTTTCGGATTAACGAACCTCTAGGTAAAGGGAATTTGCATGTTTCGGATCAACGAACCTTCGGAATAACAAACCTTCGGAATAGCGACCCTTCGGAATAACGAACAGCACCCATATTGTCATGGGTGTGCATTTTGATATCTTATGCCATGGCTAAAGCAGGCATTAAGGTATAAAGTCTGAATGGTATAATTGTGATTGCTAGTGTAATTTAGGCGGACATATATATGCAATTCCGATGTTCCATCAGACAAATAAGGTATTAAGTGACGTTTAGTTGATTTGATGACAAATAAAGGGTAATTGCAAGCATTGTTTGGTGTTGTAATTATTTGATATTGACGAATCAAAAAAGCCACTTAATTCATTTTTCATGCTGCATGTCCCTTCCAGCAAAGACATGCTGTCCAATAGTTGTTCAAACTATAAGAACACTTGAATTTAACATCTTGATACAATAATTTCATGACCAATACAGTACATAATAAAGATTTTTATATTATATTGTTTGGACTACTATCTGAGCTGTAAATGTAACAAAGCAATTTTAAGTATAACTGTCATATGTATATTTAATCTTTTTTCAGTGCTGGCTAACGCAACATCATCGACAACAGCGACAGTTTCATGGACATTCGCCGAGCCATGCAAGGGCAACACCGGACTATTTTGGCGTCTCCACTATCGGGTCGTCTGCCCCGAGGAACGAGGAACTGACGTTAATTGGCAACAGACCACGGAGACTGCCATTACTATTGAAACATCGTACAACGAGGAATTACAAGATCTTGAGCCTTTTACAAAGTATGACATCGCAGTCATATTAGTGAGACAAATTGGTAGCCAATTGTGGTCCAACGTATCTGCTTCTCCCATTGTCTCCGTTACGACGTTTCTTCCGAAATTTGGTAAGTCTTTACGGCGAATAATAATACGGCCTGTGTAACGAAATAAAGAAACGTACACAAATACTGTACATACAGATGTTAGTGTTCTCTTTCCTCACAAAAGATTAAGGTTTCTCGAAACCTCTTGAAATCTCTTGAAGTGGAGGGTCTAGCTCCGCCGGTGTAGCAGTGGCAAATGCCCCCAGAGTTGCTGCCCGTAGACGATATGGCTAGCTAGGCCACCCCAGTCGCCTGTCGCCGACCCAGGTCGCTAACACCCGACGAGCTAGATGCCCACAAGCCATTATGGCCTATAAGCTAAACATAGCTCATGATATCATCACAGTATATGAGTAAAACACCTAGGAGTAATACCAAACAATCTAGACACCAAGTAAAACCCGTCCACGGGTAGATACTATATAGTAAAACGTGCCCAGAACTAGACGATAAGCAAATGCGTCCACAGCCCCTAGCTCGTGGTCGTCCTCGTTCACGAAGTGTCGAGCTCGCGGGCTGTATGACCAGGGAGGTATGACTCATGAGTTTACTAGTGGACTGTATGAATTGTTCGTATATAGCTCGAGACGTGCACCCATCTTACTTCACCCTCCTCCCTGTTTGCAATAATTTAAGGTACTAAAATTACAATCCATTGCTAAAAACCTCTTAGCATCCTCCCGTTAATGACTAGTGTTCAGGGTAGAGATAAAGATGATAATAACAATAACAATAACAATAATAATGATAATAATAATAATAGTGAGACTCTTATAAAGCGCTCATTTCTACCTAAAAAAAGATAATCAAGGCGCTATAGAACAGAGTACATATTGTGTCACGTTACAACAGTATCACAGAAAATAATAAGAACAATAAACAAACAAACAAACAATATACACGTACACATATACATAGAGGTATACAATTGTCAATTTAAATTGAAAAGGTAGGTCTTCAGATTCTTTTTGAAAAAAAAAAATCTTCTCTAAGAGATTTTGGTAGGCCATTCCTAAGTTTTGGGCCCATATATAAAAAAAGCCCGATCCCCCAATTATGCTTGATTCGAGGTACCTGTAATTTTAGCGAGTTTGATGAACGGAGATTACGTGGTGGTTGGCGAAGATGAAGAGTATTTTGAAAGTAGACAGGGGCAGATTTGTGCAATGTACGGTAAACAAGAAGAAGAATCTTGAAGTTAATACGTTTTTCTACAGGGAGCCAGTGTAGGGACCGAAATATTGAGGTAGTATGCACCAATACTTCGGTCCCTACACTGGCTCCCTGTAGAAAAACGTATTAATGTAATGAGAAAACAGTTTTACATTACCTATTCATAATCAAACAATCCCAGAAAATGCAGTGTTTTGATAGCCTTTATGGAACCTTGCATTCAAAGAGTAGAAAACAATCTTGAATTAACAGCAAGTCTGGCAATACACTCTAGATATGAAAAAATGGGTTAAACTTTGCACCTTTATGCTATAGTGTCACCCTGAGGACACCAGTAGAGGTTTACGGGTGCAACTTTACACCTTTGAGAACAGGACGGTGCAAAGTTGCATCCGTAAAAGTAAACTCACGAAGGTGCAAAGTTACATCCGTAAAGTCAACACTGATGAAGGTGCAAAGTGTAACAACTCTTCTTAGAGCTCCTTTTTCTTTTCTCATTTATTTTTTTTTCTAATTCTATTTGTCTTACTACTACTGGTTGTTAGGATTAGTTTAAAGTGACCATTCTAAGAAAATCACCAATTGGCACACATTTATGTGTTGTGTGTTGCGACAAAGATTGTCGCCCCGTCAAAAATTGCCACCCTCCGCTCGGGGCGACAATTTTTGACGGAGTTAATGTCATAAATTGCCGCCCCGTCACAAATTGTCGTCTGGCGATAATTTTTGACGCTTGTGCAGTTCCCAACTTTTGACCTCGATGGCGACAATTTATGATGGCAAAAAAAAAAAAATTGTTGCGACATAAATTGTCGCCTTGTCAAAGATTGTCGCCCCCGGGTCGGGGTGGTTGCTCCGGTGTTATGCTTTGATGGGGTGGGTATGACTGGTAAGTTATGCGTATGTGTGTGTGTGTGTGTGTGTTTGTGTGTGTGTGTTGGGGGCTGCATGGTATGTGCTGTGTATGATATGTAGGTGCGGATAATATGTTTATGCGTTTGCGTATAGCTGTGTGTGTGTGTTTGGAGCAAAGATAGTTGAGATAATAAGATACGAAGGCGCGCGATAAAAATGGACACAAAATGGCTACCCTGCATGACGATACAAAAGAGAGCTAAGTACAAACTCAGTACACCTAGAAACATCATTCATTTCCAAAGGTAGTGGTATTTTCATTATCTTAAAAAGATTTTAAAATTATAGTCGTAGCTTTTTTTTTTCGATTAAAGGGATTATTTTGAAGAACGAGATTTTAAAGTATTAAGAATTATTTCGTGGAGGTTAAAAAAATTGGCAACAACATGATCTAAAAACAATCAACGACTCTTGATAAACAGCAACAACAACTTCACAAACAGCGCGTCTCAGGTGACGTGCGTAATACGCTTGAGGATCGCGCGCTGTCCATTTGTTTTGTACAGGATTTACTAGCGCGCACTTTCCCGTCTTATTAGTTAAAGGGAAGCAGTCCTGAGATTTTCACTGTAATGATAATTAAGAAGAGTAAAAAACATAACATTTCACCAGTTTATACGCGTGGAAATGAAAAACTGTCTCCGTACGCGATTTTTGAAAAATAATTCCTGCAAGCGATCGTGTAAGAGCCGGCAAAAAGATGGTACGTCATGCATGCCCTACTCACCAAGTTGACAGCCGTGCCTCTAAAAACCAATTTAAGTGTTGAAATGATTAGTTGCAATTTTATCATATAATATAAACGTTTGTGGTTTTATTATTTCAAACAAAATATTTCAAGCTTAGATATATGTGACCCTGCATCTCAAAACAAACAAAAAGTCGCCAGACATGAATTTTTAGATAAGGCCATATTCTGAAAGAGCAGACTTTAAGCTTTAAAACGATGTATAACTCAAATCAAATGGACTCTCCTAACCTATCTAAATATTGGAAAGAAAGCGCAAACTCAGGAAAAGTGTGAACTGAGAAAAGAGGCTCTGAAGTACAGTGTCTATTCAAGCGCTTAATCTTTACCAAACCGTGCTGGCTGTGCGATGAATGGGACAAAAAACAGGAAGTAAACCACCAGAGTAACAACAATGAAGGGATTATCAGATTAGACTGAAATTAAGCATGCCTCATTAACACATTCTGTCCATAATTAATGCCAACTTTCAAAGCAGTAGCACTATCTTTTCAAAAGTTATTAGAGTTGAAAGTGAAGAGTGTGGACAAGGTTTTTCAGAAATGAAAAAGGGATTCTAAAGACACACCTAATCACACTATTCTACCAAAAATGTTTGAGATAAACTGCTAAAAAAAAACACACTTTCCTGCCCGTTTTATGATACCAAATTTTAGCCTAATGTAAAAGAAGACCCGCTCTTTCAGAAAATATGAAAAAGTCAAGTTCGGGTAGGTTGACCCATTTCACTTATTTTCAGTCCTCACGCAAAATAAGTGTGTGCGACTTTATGTTCGTTTTGAGGTGCACTGTCACATATATAATTCATGAAAAATTGATATTGTTAACATAAATTTATATGTATTTTTAAACCAAATATACAATGAACTTGACATCAAATAGGCACGGTCCTTTTCTAGCTTCCGTCCGTGTTGCATACTTCTTAGCGTAGAAACTACTCTCGCGCGCGAATTCTTACCATACTAATGTACACAGTACTCCGTCTAGCTGATTTTGCCGAAGATAACCTGTGCATGAGAGAGTCGAATTCTTCAAAGAAAATATTGTTTGTGTCTCAATATTTCTGTAAGTAGTCAGATATCGCCTTTCCTCGAAAAAAACTACCAACGTGAGCCGGGAAGGGTAAACACAGGGGGTCGTAGGGATATGATTTCGCTTCACTTTGCCGTGCATGTCCAGTCAGCACTGGCAGCAGCTAGCTCAGTGGCAATGTACTGCAGTCCAACCCCGGCTGCAGCCCCACGGTAAATGAAACATAGCTTGCCACTTTCCTTACCTCTCTACGCTTTTTTTCCCTCGGTTTTCTTCGAAGTCGATGCTCGAGGTGTTTCTGTTTTATAACTCATGTGAGCAAATAATGGTCGGGATTGCATTTGGCTTCAGGAGTTTTCTCGGTTTATAACCAAGGGCCACAGCCTGCCGGTCCACGTAAAAAAACATCGCTTCCCAAATGGTCCACGCACAGGTAGGTCACAACACGATATCGAGATTTTGTAGGCCCTAAGTTTCTTATGTTCGGCATCGTTGTACCGAGATTTCCCAGCTATAGACCGATTCAATTTCGATGACCTATTTACCTACCGCCGCTAGCGGCGCTATAACGGTCGTCATAACTGGGGGCCAACGGGGGCTTCCAACGAGCTAGCTACCCAGCGAGTTTGTTGCACTTGCAGCTCAGCAGCCTAGCGTACCCATCGCGCATAGTTAGCCGGGCGCGGCCGCTGCGCCGCGGCCGGCGACCGCCGGCGCCGCGCTAATATTGTGATTGTTTACTCACTGTGGAAAAGTAATTCAGCGGCTTTTAATGCCTTTCTTTTGGACAAATTGAGTGATTCAGACATATTGATCTACTTTGAAAGCTTCAAAGGAAGGATCAGGAAAACACATTGTGCGGTTGTTGGGTGCACAAATAACGAAAAAAATGGAAATGGAAGCTGCACGGCAGTGTGTGAAATTCAGACACCGCTGACGCATGATAAATTAAGGCAAAATTAAAGACAATTAAGTGAAATACAACGGTATAAAAATTCACAGATTTCGAAACAAACTATGTCTACTAGATTCTCTATTATTGATTAGGTTATCACTGCATCATCGTAAAATAGATAAGAGAAGTTTAGTTCAAAGAATTTGATAATTCACTGATTTTTTTTTTTTTTTTTTGATTTTTTTTTAATCCTTGGTGTCCTACTTGCCAAAGTTAGAATACACTTCCCGGCTAGACTTTATTATTATGACAAACATTTTACAGCCTACACTACAGCTAAATAAATGTTTCAAAATGCTTTACATTCTTATATTGTTCTCACTTCTTCAATGTTCAGCACTGAATTGACCATAGGCCTATTCAATTTTGGCCTGGAACTCTGACTTTTGATAAAGTGATACTTATTAAACATTAAACCACGGATGGTGGCAAACATCCGTTTCATAATCATAATTAACAAAGTGTGATTTGAAAATCACTTTTGTAGATCATAATAGGCGTTAGCGTATAACGTTAGTACAGAGTAGTTTTGGTTGTTGACATCAGGCAATGTAAATTAAGTTTATACGGCTTAGAAACGCCTAGATTTGTATTCCTTTTGGTTTACTTAGTTAAACTTGCCTGGTGCGACAACCGAAAATGATATAGGATGTAGCGTTATAGAAGTTAATAAGTCTAGATCTAGTCTGGACTCTTGCCTGGATTTCTAGACAAGATCTAACGTTAGACAGATTCTACCCTGCTGGCCTGACACTCCCGAGTAAAGGCAAAAGCCTGCCTTAAAAAGGTTAAGTTAACTGATAGCTTGCAATTTATTGCGCCATATCTAGCTCAAGATTCTTATTCATTATTTGTATTTAATTATATCAGTTAACTTGTCAACAGCCTAGGCTTATTAGCAAGACGTCTGCCTGCGCCTAGCAATAATTCTCCCCAGCGGTTTTTATTCTCTTACACAAATGTGAATATACGGGGCTTACACGCGAGTACCCAAGTCATCGCCAAAATGCAAAGAAATAGAGTCTACAAACATTCACGGATCGTACCGATATTTACCTTGAAATTCAAGTTTTTGCTACAGCCGTATGTCATCTACCCATTCGCTCATAGTCGGTATAAGTTGTCTAATTTTATTTATTTTTAATTAGCTAGCGAAAAAAAAAATTGTAGACTCTAGTTGTCACAAAGCCAGATGCGTCGGTCGCTGCCAGCGCCAGAGATAGCTAGCTGGCCGGCTGGCGCCGGGTGGTAAAAGCACTGGCTGCCGCTGGCACCCTTGCCACGCACGCAGGGTGCTTTTGGCACTGTCGGCTAGCGCCAGCCGTGTTGCCATCCGTTCATTGGTCCGTTAAGGACGTGCGCGGTAGACTGAACGGAGATCATCAGCGTAGAGCCGTAGCAATCACTTCGTCTATCTAACGCAACGTCATTGGGGTCAACTTGATATGAAAACGATTATAAAATTCTAAATATCACTGTATCATACCCAAGGAATCGATTTTCATCAATCTCTTCTTTCAACCACGGTCGCAATCACATGCTAACAGAATAATTCGCAGCATGAAACCATCAGTCAGTCTCCGTACTTCGCCACACACACACCGCACCCGCACGCACACACGTACATAACACACACGAAGCTTAGATCTGTGAACCAGTCGTTTTCTTTAAATACTCACAGTGCATTTTTCTTTTTTTATGTCAGGCATACTGGGGTGGCAACGCGGTGGTCTCGTTATGTTCTATCTGTCAACGAGATGGCAACTCGGCTGTCTCTTAATCTTACGATCAGTAGAGTGCATTTCTGTCTGTCATTGTATAGTACGTTTTGATATGTCATTTTAGTACATTTTCATGGCTGTCTCTTATGAAGTACATTTCTATCTGACATTGTAGATGGCAACACGGCTGTCTCTTGAAGTAAAGTGTATTTCTATCTGACATTGCAGATGGCAACACGGCTGTCTCTTATGAAGTAAAGTGCATTTCTATCTGACATGTAGATGGCAACACGGCTGTCTCTTATGAAGTAAAGTAAATTTCTATCTGTCATATTGTAGATGGCAACACGGCTGTCTCTTATTGAGAACATTTCTATCTGACATTGTAGATGGCCACACGGCTGTATCTTATGGAATAAAGTGCATTTCTATGTGTCATTGAGATGGCAACATGGCTGTCTCTTATGGAATAAAGTGCATTTCTATATGTGTTATTGAGATGGCAACACGGCTGTCTCTTATTGAGAACATTTCTATCTGACATTGTAGATGGCAACATGGCTGTCTCTTATGAAGTACATTTCTATCAGATAGAAATGCACTGTACTTCATAAGAGACGGCCGTGTTGCCATCTACAATGTCAGATAGAAATACACTTTACTTCAAGAGACAGCCGTGTTGCCATCTACAATGTCAGATAGAAATGTACTTCATAAGAGACAGCCATGTTGCCATCTACAATGTCAGATAGAAATGTTGTCAATAAGAGACAGCCGTGTTGCCATCTCAATAACACATATATACTGATGTAAGATAGCCTGACCAGACCACGCTGAATGCGGTCGCCCCTATAGTGTACTACAATGCAGGCCTGTAGCTATGTAGAACCGTGTCTACCTACAATCTGTACGTACTAGAACATGCATGAGCTTTCGAGCGGCGACAGGGCTGCAGCTGCGCTTGTGATAGACTGGAAAAGTTTGAAGGGCAAACCGCGTACGGGGTATCTACCGTAGATCTAGTTGTACCGTCCACACGTGTACTGTGCGAATATAATACACAATACATACACACACACACACACACACACACACACACACACACAACGTAGAAACAATGTCAAATAGTACTAGTAGTAGCCACCGACGTCTTCATGCATCCGGGTAACTAGGGAGCACGGATAACGAGCAGAACACGGCTGGGAAGAGTTGTGCCTCGGTGACGTCAGACTCTCCGCCAAGACTTGCTCATTAGCATATTCACCATGCAGATTCACACTTTTTCAACCAAAATTTACGAGCTTTTTGGTGATTTGAAAGTTTGTTTTCGGTGAAAGTAGTTCACTGGAGGTACCAACAACAACATTTTTTTTTTTTATTTCGTGAGGACTGCTTCCTTTTAAGCGTCTTTGGTTTGGAGTATAATACTAGTAATACAATATGTGGAAACTGCATGTGTGGTGGTTGTATAGTGGTAGTCAGTGGCGTATCTAGGGGGGGGGGGGCAAGGGGGGCACGTGCCCCGGGCGCCACTCCTTGGGGGCGCAAAAAAAACGAAAAAAAAACGAAGAAGAAGAAGAAAAGGAAAAAAAAAAACGAAGAAGAAGAAGAAGAAGAAGGAAAAAAAAAAAAAGAAAAGGAGAAGAATAAGGAAAAAAAAAAAAAACTCGCCCGGAAGGGGGGAGGGAGAATGGGGAGGGGTGGGGGACAGAAAACCAAATCAAATAAGATAAAAACAAAACATGATGATGACGCGGACAAAATGACAATGTTTATTGTGTTCACACAAAAATTCCATGTTCTGTGAGCTGAAATACAAAAATTTTCGGCTCGCTCGCTGCGCTCGCTCGCCAAAATCTATATAAAAAAGAAGGTAAGAACAAAACGTGATGATGACAAAATGACAGTGTCTATTGTGTTCACACATGTCATTTTACATCTAGCAGGCAAAATGTTTCACGGAGCAGCGGCTGCAATTTCGTTCTGAAGCGATTGCCAATTGGATCAAAAGAAGGCGCCAACGGTTTCGAACATACGGGGGGGGGGGGGCGCAAAAAACCCCGAATCAAACAAGATAACAACAAAACGTAATGATGACGCGGAAATATACAAATTTCGGCTCACTCGCTCGTACTAATTTAGAGTATTTTTTTCAAGTCCTCATTTTGTTGGTATAAATCGTTATCTATAAGGCCGTCAATATATCTTGATTAGAATTGTAAGATTTAATAAGCAAAAAATGACAAGAGTTTCATGATTTGTAAGCTGATATACAAAAATTTTCGGCTCGCTCGCTGCGCTCGCTCGCCAAAATGTGTATAAAAAAAGAGAAAAGAAGATAAGAACAAAACAAGACGATGACGCGGACAAAATGATAATGTCTATTGTGTTCACTCATGTCATTTTATATTTAGCAGGAAAAATGTTACACGGAGCAGCGACTGCAATTTCATTCGTTCTGAAGCGATCGCCGATTGGATCAAAAGAGGACGCCAACGGTTTCGAACATACGGGGGAGGGGGCGCAAAAAAAATCAAAAAAGATAAGAAAAAAAAAACGTAATGATGACGCAGAAATATACAAATTTCGGCTCACTCGCTCGTACTAATTTAGAGTATTTTTTTTTCAAGTCCTCATTTTGTTGGTATAAATCGTTATCTATAAGGCCGTCACTATATCTTGATTAGAATTGTAAGATTTAATAAGCCAAAAATGACAAGAGTTTCATGATTTGTAAGCTGATATACAAAAAATTTCGGCTCGCTCGCTGCGCTCGCTCGCCAAAATTTGTATAAAAAAAGAGAGAAGAAGATAACAAAACGTGACGATGACGCGGACAAAATGATAATGTCTATTGTGTCCACTCATGACGTCATTTTATATTTAGCAGGAAAAATGTTACACGGAGCAGCGACTGCAATTTCATTCGTTCTGAACCGATCGCCGATTGAATCAAAAGAGGACGCCAACGGTTTCGAACATACGGGGGAGGGGGGCGCAAAAAAAAATCAAAAAAGATAAGAAAAATAAAGTAATGATGACGCAGAAATATACAAATTTCGGCTCACTCGCTCGTACTAATTTAGAGTATTTTTTCAAGTCCTTAGTTTGTTGGTATAAATCGTTATTTATAAGGTCGACACTATAATTGTGAGATTTAATAAGCAAAGAATGACAAGAATTCCATGTTTTGCAAGCTGAAATACAAAAATTTTCGGCTCGCTCGCTGCGCTCGCTCGCCAGAATTTATATAAAAAAGATAAGAACAATACGTGATGATGACGAAGACATATACAAATTTCAGCTCACTCGCGCGCACTAATTTAGAGTATTTTTTAAAGTCCTCAGTTTTTTTGGTATAAATCGTTATCTATAAGTCCGTCACTATATCTTGATTAGAATTGTAAGATTTGGTAAGAAAAAAATGACAAGAATTCCATGTTTTGTAAGCTGAAATACAAAAGTTTTCGGCTCGCTCGCTGCGCTCTCTCGCCAAAATCTATCAAAGTTCATTACATTTAAATCACCCTCAAAAGATCCCTTTTAAGTGCTTGAAAAAGCATAATGTGGACTTTGTTTAAAGTCCCTACCGGGATGGTGGTGGGGTTGAACACTTTTTCAGAAATTAGGGGCGCAATTTTCGTGCTTGCCCCGGGCGCCGTTTTTCCTAGATACGCCACTGGTGGTAGTGGTTTGTTTGTCTGTGTGTATACGTGTGCCTGTATGCGTACGTGTGTGTGTTTGTGTTTGTGTTTTGATGTTTGTGCGAACGAACTTTTTTGAGCAGCAGGCACTATTATACTGTGGGAATGAAAATGCCTTCAACGTGTATGAACACGTGTTTATAGAGTTCACAGCAGCGTTGATTTCAAAATAGTATGGGTGTGTCAATTTCTAGCGGAGAGGCGGGCTAGGAGAGAGAGACCGAGAGAAAAGGCATACGAGGGACGTATACCATTCCTAAATGTTAATTGTCTTTGTTCGTTTTTTCACTGCAGTCATATTCTTCCATGAGTCTTACCTACAACTTCCATTATTATCACTATTCTTTGTCGTATACACACCGCCAATACATACGTATTGTAAACAAACACCAACAAACACTCAAACTAATCCTCTTAATGCAAATAAACCGCCTCAACACTTTTTTTTGTCAGTTTATACTACAAATAATCTCACTTCAACATAGATAACTCGATTATAAATCAACCCTGCTCACAAGATTTATTTCTTCACGAGAAAATTTTCACATGTACCAAACCTATATCCCTTGAATATATTGGTTTGGATCATGTAGGTCCTAAATCTTACTTAAAAGGTCATACATAAAAACATAAATTTTACAAATCTAGAATGAAATCATTCGTAAAAAACCCAACAATCCCCCCATACGAAACAAATCTACATTTATCCTAAATATTAAATCCCGCCAAAATCTGTCATATCATTTATAAATATCCTTCTTCAAATCAAATCCCCATCCCACCAACCCCCGATTAACCAAAACCTAAATCATCCCACACCCATATTCACCAACCGGGTGCTGTTCGTTATTCCGAAGGTTCGTTATTCCGAAGGTTCGTTTTTCCGAAGGTTCATTTATCCGAAACAAACAAATTCCCTATACCTAGAGGTTCGTTAATCCGAAAATGAAAAAGGGTTCATTAATCCGAACATTTGTGGCGTTATTCCGAAGGTTCGTTATTCCGAAGCCGAAGGTTCGTTGATCCGAAAATGAAATTCGGAATAACGAAATGTAACCTCCCCCCACCCCCCCCCCCCACACACACACACCCGAACCGATACCACCTTTCTTCCTGATGAAAGGACTTCCCAATGTTGATGCATAGGTTCCCACTATCGTACGATCTATCACGAACGCCACGATTGGACATTTCGTAACTGATCGTGGAAGTTTCGTTGAACTCGTCTGAAATATCACGTTTGGACACGAGGTTATGCGATGCAATACGTGTTGGTTCGCTTGGATCCGTTATGGTCACGATTGGTCTATTTCAAGCAATCTGTCACGACCTAGTCTCCCGTTTAGATACGATCCGATAGGATTGTTCCGATTGAGTCCATGATTGGTTCCGATCTACCACGATCATTACAAACGGGATTCGCGATCTGGTGGGTGCAGCTATATTCTGATACGTTTCAATACGAATACCGCGAACCAATGCGGGCTGTTGACATGGTTGAGATAAGATACGATATCTTTCATGATCGGGATCAAAAGCGACCCCCATTTAAGGTGCGATTGGACCCGAATGGGAATATTATAGTCCGACTGGCGATGGATTTCATTGTTTCCTTAACTTCTGCAGAGTGATTAGGCCTACTATCCACAACCACTGATGGTGGCAAGGGTTGACAGATTGAGGATGATGACAACGTGACCTTTGCAGTATTGCGAATGACGATTACATTGTCATCAGAGAGAAAGTCCATCACCTAGGCAAGTCACAACCTCAGATAGTCCCCCCCCCCCAAAAAAAAAAAAATATCAAGACAAAATAAATATTGTCACCTTCCTTTCAAATACATGAAGAAAATATGAAATTGAAGCTAAAAAAAGATGGGACCTTTTTGAATGCTAACATAATAATTTATGTGTTACATAAATACGCTCAATATAAGAAAGTTGGCCAAACTGAAAACGTTGCTTGTGTGTTTGATTCCATATTCGCTTAGTATATCATATGCATTCTTATTTCAAAATGTCGTTATCTCATGGGTTATTGAAAGTTTGGTTGGCTTGGCTTGATTTATTGTTATTTCACAGTGTTAGACAAAACCGACATAAACACAAAACAGAAGGGTAACTTCCCTAAAATAATGTCACTTTGTAAAAAAAAAAAAAGTCTTAAGCAAAATTATTTCGCAGGGGTATTGCTACACTTCTTGACTAACTTCTATGTGAAAAATAATGACAGTGATATTTATGTTGTTGTTGTAAAGAAAGAAGAGAAAGAAAGAAAAATGATCTTTATAGTCATGTACGAGTGACCTTACATCCACGACAATGGTCACTTTTCAAAAGTCACAAAAGTTTATTTGTGGGGTATGTGAAACATTCTGCTTCTGGTGGATGTTTCAGTGGTGTTGTTTTTTTAGAGTTCATTATGCCACCCCTTCCTTATTCAACCTCCCGGAATACAAAACATATACGATTTCAGAATAAAATAAGGGCAAATGTGCCCCCCCCCAAAAAAAAAAAAAAAAAAAAAAAAAACAACAACAACAAACAAACCAACAACAACAAAACAAAACAATAAGCAGAAGGAAAGTGAAAAAGTCGATCCCGATCAACACGATTACGGAGCAAGATTAGATAAGATTTGCTGCTTTTTGATCCAAGAAAATCTGATGCGATGATCACGATCAAAAAATATTAATCGTGTTAATCGTATAAAATCTTTGAACCATCCAAAAATTTTCTACGATTAATGCGATTGCAACGATTGTCCTCAAGATCTGATACAATCTGATACGATCTCATAAGATCACCACGATTGCTTCACGATTAAGACCACGATTTCAATCGTGGCGCCAATCGTGATAGTGGGAACCCCGTTTTTAGACATAATGGACCGTATGCATAAAAGCAGCATCCGCCCGCACGCAAGCACACTCCGAATTCAAATCCGTCAAACAAACTCATCAAACTCAAAGCTGCTGATAAAATCAATATAACGTTTATGTCAGCAACAGCTTATCCCTCCCCACGAGCAGCCAAAACACATACGCTGACATAATAAACACATTCTTCCATCATATACTAAGTACACTAACACACCCACACGCACAAACGGACACTAAACTATCATGTGCGCGCGCACATACAGACTTCCTTGAAACCTCACCATGACTTTCTACATGGCATGTTTGCATGGACATGATGGATGTAGCCATGTAAGTTATGTGTTGGTATTTCAATGACTATATCAAGAACGATATTACCCACAAAATGTGCTTCGAGGGCGGGCGACAATTTTTGCCGCCAGCCCTCATCATAAATTGTCGCCAGGCGACAATTTAGGACGGGGCGGCAATTTAAGACGCCAACTCCGTCAAAAATTGTCGCCTGTTTCAGGGGGCGACAATCTTTGTCGCAACAGTTGTGTTTACGCTAGAATCTTGTAAAGGGCAAAATGTAAGACTTTTGCTCATTCCACAAAGGGGGAAGCAACAAGAGAAAAGAGAAAATTCAAACGATGTCTGTGGTAATGCAAGCACTTCGGGTGAATTCGGGAACAATCTACCAGCAGCAGACGACGTGTCACAGCTAAAACGCAATCATAAGTGCATTCATTGCTACTAAAGAAGAGGTTGAATTACTTCGAATTACAGTAATGGTGATATTCTTCGAAAAAAAAAAATAAGTGGCACAGAACGCTACTTTACCAGTGGCCAGCTTAGAAAGCATTAATGGAAAGGCATATTTAAGATTTTAGAATGAAAGGACCATTGCATTTTTTAGTTTGAAAAGCTCGGCGCGGCAGTGCGGCTGAATGCATAACTCAAACAGTAGCAAAGGCCAAGCAAGTAATGCTGGCAATGACTTTTACCGAAGTGTTCGGGGCGGGCAAGTGCATGGGAATTTTACTTTCTATTTGAAAGATTTTCGTTACTGTTGATGTTTTTAAAGCAGATCATTCATATGACGCGGAAAAGAGTTAGATTCACTTTGCATTGCTACGGCATTTATCCCGGCTAAATATCAATACCAAGGAAAACAGATACGCCTTTGAAACTGTGCATTGTCTACAGGACGTAGTCTGATTTTGCTTCCTAATTACATTCAAGGACGTCACAGGTATCAGACGTGTTCACCGAACTTTCGCATAGGTTTCGATATAGAAAGGAGAATGTTATTTTCCACGCTTAATGTTACACAAATCTTTTTCGACAGGTCGGGAATTGTAATAGCTGAGGCTGGCTTAAACTCGACCTAAATTCATAGAATATTATTCATAGAGGGAGAGAACTGAAGAAACTCAAACCTGAGCCTTCACCCATCTGAATAATATCTTTCTTTTAATATTATTCATGTTGAATGACCTTTAAATGGGCAGTTTAAGGGAATGATATTTCTTGTTTCCGAGTATATCTATAGTAGCAACAATACCATGTTTAAGTATTAGACTCTCTGTCAGAGCTAAGTCTCATTATGAAAATGAAAAACACTACCCTGATTTTTAGAGAAGAGTATCAGTGATTAGTAGATATATATATAAAAGGCAAACATGGAATAATGGATTCATTAACTAATCAGTATGAATCATGAACCTTTTTAGTTTCTGTCCCATTTTATTGTATCCAAAGCATAACTTTTTTCCTCTCTTTTTTTTTTCTTGCGTTGGTTTCTGCGTGCTTATTCCCGTTTTTGCCTATTTAGGATGCAATTCCAGCGATCTTTTTAAAGATTTGTTTCAGTGTATCAAATGCTCTTTTTTTAGAGAATAAAATATTTTCACCAGGTAACATGTATGAAAAACATTGCAAAGAAAACCATTCTGGGATGCAAAATAACGAACAAAACGAATATCGGGACGGCAATGAAAAAACAAACTATTTAATTCAAGCATGAAAGGGACTATGATTTCCTCACTCATGTTTTAACCTCTTCGAAGGAGCTTTGGTCTCTTTTTTTCTATTCCTCTCCGCTCTTGCTCTGTTTTTAGCAAATGTTTGTCAAATATGATCTTTGAATATCTTAACATTGAACCTCCACCCTTTTAAACAGAATCCTCTCCAGAGTATCGTTTTGAACGGCAGACTGTTTATCTGGATTGGTTCTACATTAGCTCAACGATCAGATGCACGTCCTATTCATCGAACTTGAGGTGGAACGCAAGCGTCAACATTACGGGCAGTCGAGGGTCTTGCGAAGCAACTCAAAGAACTCATTCAGATACAATAGCTTTTCCCAATCGAAATACACATTTCTCCGGGCTCTCTCCTCTAACATCATATCGTGCATCAGTGCAACTTGAGAAGTGGAATGGAAGAAACTGGATCCAAACATCAGAATCACCTCCTGTCACATTCATCACTCCTGCTGCAGATCAAAGTAAGTTTAGTCTTAATAGCTAAAAGAAAAATCCTATAAAAAACACAGCAAATAGCGAGATAGAGTTTAGAGTGTCTGGGCAGAAGCTTTACTTCTGATGTGCCAGGTAGAGGGGGTTAAGATATTGGCGCGGTTAAGTTTTTTTAATTCATTTTTATTTTCACCCCCAATTTTTGGTATATCTTATCAACACTTTTTAATTGTACATTCTGTCCCGATTTTTGCTTTATTTTTTATTTCTGTATTCTTTTTTTTTGCAATAGTTCATAACAAACCCTCTAGATACAAGGCCATCATGCCTACATTTTCACAGATTTAGACCTTGCAGCATGCATTATTTCATTAAAAAAAAAAAAAACTTCTTCATCAGACGCCATTTTGACTGTGTAAGTAAGGCTGAAAAGTCAAAATACTTAATTCTGCATCTTGGTAAAAAGACGCATTATCACCCCTTATGTTGCACACGTATAGACTACTTCACGAGGATCACTTCATGAAATAACAACTTCTGGAACAGATGATCTTGGCTCTGGCTATCTAAATTATAGCGTAACAGGTCAAAAATATTCATTTCTTTACCTCAGAATATTCACTCCTGTTCTTTGGGAGTACATGCCATATGTAACCGTCACTTATTGTTTTATTTTTATATTCCTCTGCCGCAATTTTGCAAAAGCTCATACCGAAATGCCTAAATGCATCATTTTCTCCCTCATAATTAGACCATAACACATGAACAGTTTCATGATGCGTTACAGCTTCTTGAACGCCATCCTGGCTTTGCAAGTTATTATTGAGTTAAAGATAAAAAAAGTCTCTATTTCTGTATCTTTGGAAAAATGCCCTGTCATCTAATAATATTCTTCTTTAGATCTGTCTTTGATAGTGTATATAGATACCGTTATTAATATGCAAATTAGTGGATATTCTTTTATGCTATGTCGTAAACTACATGACCTATTATTCTCATTTTTGCACCCATTATGCTGGATGCTTATACGCGGAGAAGACAGAAGAAGCAAATTTAGTTTCTGCATAATGAGGACATGCTTCATATTATTTCACGAAATGAAGGAATAAAGGAACGAGTTAAACAACCCCCCCCCCCAAAAAAAAAAAAGGAGAGAGAAAAAAAAAAGCAATTGGAGGATATCGGGCACAGACGCTCCATTGAACAACGCCCACGAAGTACTAATTGCTAGAACTATTCGGTGAAATAGAACATGGGCGTCATCAACTATTATCTTAATGCAGTCATCCAACCAACGTGCAAAGAAACTTCGTGCTCACTAAAGCAGCCTATCGAGGAGCCTTCCGGGAATCTTCGTGCTTAACGGCGTGACAGCCAAAAAAAAAAAAACAAAAAAAAAACAAAAACATGCCTCTAGAGTTGGACTTACTTAAAATAAAATTCATGCCCCCCCCCCCCCGAAAGAGACAAGTCTGAGAGACTATCGAAGGATGAAACCTCAGTAGTAGCGTTAACCACTATGACGAATTACACTAGTTATCAGCCAATCTTACTACAAGAAAAATCACATTCATCAGCGCAGCGACCAGACAGGCAAACGTAACGGAGTGATATGTTATTGATGTTTTTTTAAACAGATATGACCTAAACTTTTGCAAGATTATGTTTATAGTTAAAAAAAAAAAACAACCTACATTAAAGTTACTGCAACAGGGTCCTTGTTGCCACATTTCATTTGAAAATGATTCCCTATAGTTGTCCTCCCCCCCCCCATGGAAGTTCATACCATTTTGACCTGTCCAGTGCAATTACTTTTGACTTGTGCAAATCCGAAGGATTCACTCTTTCAATGTGGATATGGGGAGAGAAAGTCTGACCACTGTAAAAAAAAAAAAAAAAAAAAAAAAAAAAAAAAAAAAAAAAAAAAAAAAAAAAAAATTTTATTGTTCCATATTCCACATTTCAAGAAATACATAAAACACAAACATCACAATACAAAAGCCTGGATGAATTGTCAAGTACAGCTTATAAGACAATAAAACATGTGAAATATGAGGAATCTACATAGAAGCATTGCTTGTAGGGTGTAGATTCCCAGATGCGGATGTGAGATTATTTCTTATTGGTATATGTAATTAAAGGAATGACAATTTGTGAATTGGAGAAATATAAACGCCAAAAAGTAAAAAGAAAAAGAAAAAACAAAGAAAACAATGTCCGCGGCACAAGACTTCTTGAGAGTTGCGTGATCACCCGAGCGAGGTACAAGTCAGATGCAGTGTACAATAGCAGAGATACCAAATGTGTACAAAGGAAGTTCAGGAGATAATACAGAAATCACGAGCGAGGCACATGTTACATAATCGATAATGTCAGTAATGTGAAGCATTCGTGATTTCCCCAGGTTTGAGGCACTTCTCTCATTTTCCCTGATTTTTAAATAACTTGAAAAAGAAAGGGAAAGTCATTTTCCAGGCTTTCCCCTGACTTCTAGGTGGGCTGGGAATCGTATTGATATGGTTAACTTAGCCATGGTTATATTGGGGTTTTTTTTTCCACATGATTCATGTACATTTGATTAATAAAAAAAAAGAGTTAAGTGATAAATTACACTGTCATTAAAGTAGTATCTTATGTGGCTAAGTACTGTTTAAAATGCGTACCTTAAGTCCTTGCTGAATGTCCTTTTTTAAGGGGAGGAGAGACGTTCAGTAGGGGAGGGATTGATTTCGAATGTTAAGTCCACATTTAATGTGTGCATTCATATGAGAATTCCAGCAATTATTTCAAGATAATTTTTGAAATCAGAATTACCAACTAACAGTTTTTTTTTAAATCAATAAAATTGCAACATTTAAACAATTTACATTTTCCACTATTTATGGAAAAAGAGTAGAAATATCTTCTCAAATTTCAAACACTATGAAATGTAACTTTTAAGAGAAATTACATGTTTATTATTAGAAAAATATGCTTTCAATGAATTCAATATGAAAACATTTTCACTCCTTTAAGAGTTTCCCTATGTACAACTGTATGTTACTTCAAAGACATATGGCACAAAATTAGCTCGGCAGATTAGACAGGGTACGTTCAATGATGTGAGTATACACATGAACCCGGATACAATGTATTGTTATTGTCAAGACACGCTGTGATCTCAACTTTTTATTTCTTTCCTTGGCAGCTACCTCTATACTATGTCTCAAACTTTTGCTCTCATGTTTACTGTTGTAACGAACATCTGTTTTATAGAAATAACACACACAAAAAAAATGACTTCGAAAATGCTGTTCAAGTAAACTCATTCCACACATTTCCTATGACAAATGACGCCAGACATAGAGTTCAAACAGATTTATGGTAATATTTTTTTCTTTTGACATCGATTAAATTTCTGTACACTATATAACAAGTTAAATCCTTGTAATATACATCTACGATTCAACACGTATGCACATTAAAAAAAAGGAAAGAAAATAAGTATCACCTCTTTTTCAATTTCAACAACCAAAATTGAAACATGTGTAGTTCAATATAGATGTACAGATTTAATGTGACTTTTTAAAATCTTAAACAGCCGAAATCCGAGCTTTGCATAGTCATTTTGACAACGCAATTAACATCCTTTTTAAAGGTAAAACTCTACGTGTCATGTATTTAAATTTCAATGGGGTTTAGCAAACTTTGAAAATCTGACATCACATATAATGCACATGAATATTGGAACAATATGGTTGCCATTTTATTAGGGCAAGAACATTAGTTCCTACACTAACTGATAAAGTTGAGACTCATGAGCATATAATACTTCATCTTTATTACCTAGTGGTTTTAAACGGGTTTGGAGTTAATAAGGGAAAGACACTCTGTAATGTAATTGATTAAAAAGTCTGAGATGGTGAAGTGATATAAATTGCCTGTCATGCCCCTGCAGAATTATGTCGCGTATGTGTTACAGACGCTCAATCGTCGCAGGCGATTTGCAGCTCGGTAGAAAAGCACGACACGCTGCTCCTCCCGTTACCGTACCCCCCGTAAGTACCGAATGCCGAACACGACGCTACGCAACGCACCAGCGAACACCCAGCTAGACTACAAGAGCCGTGCGAGCCGTCCACCCTAATTTCAACATGGACGCCCGAATACCTACCGAATGGGGCCGAATGGGTGCACGCACAAAACCGCACAACAGTCATGCGTATGAAAATCTCTCCTACGGGCTCCGGTCATGACATAACTGAGAGAGCTGTGTGTGTACGTACGTACCTGGCTCCAGTCTCTGTTTATTTGCACTGTGGTGCCAATTTCAGCAATCTGAGCACACATGTATCTATTTGATTAGCAGTACTTAGACCGGGGACCCAGAACATTTAGTCAGCTGAAAAGGGTCACACTTTTTGATGGTCTCATCATTATTAGGATGTGGCCAAGGGTCAATAAAATGAATTGCTGACAAGTCACATCCTGTACCGTAAGCCTAGGGGCCACAAAAAGGGACCCCAAAATGCATTTATTCAGCCGAAGGGGGTCACGGACAAAAGGTGGATATTGTTCCTTTGGGTTTCCCTGTCATGAAAACAGCAATGCCAGCTATTTTATCCTGTACGGGGCCCCAGACAATAGCCTCAAAGTGTCCCCCCCCCCCCCCCACTCACACACTCATTGATTTTATTCAGCTGAAAAAAGTCACGGCTAATTTCTTTTGCAATGGAAGAAGTACCCATCAGTGATATCCAAAACACCAATGCCAGCTATTTTATCCTGTACGGGGCCCCAGACAGTAGCCCCAAAGTGCCCACCCCCTACACACACACACCTACACACACACACATTGATTTTGTTCAGCTGAAAAGGGTCACGGCTAATTTCTTTTGCAATGGAAGTAGTACCCATCAGAGATATCCAAAACACCAAAGCCAGTTATTTCATCCTGTACGGGGCCCCAGACAATAGCCCCAAAGTGCCCCCCCCCCCCCACACACACACAAACACATTGATTTTATTCAGCTGAAAAGGGTCACGGCTAATTTCTTTTGCAATGGAAGTAGTACCCATCAGAGATATCCAAAACACCAAAGGCAGTTATTTTATTCTGTACGGGGCCCCAGAGTGTAGCCCCAAATTGCCCCACCTGTATACTGTTAATCAGCTAAAATTCTTTTGCAATGGAAATATTACTGCCTACTGAACAGAGATATCCCAAACACCAAAGCAAATCATCTTATCCTGTACGGGGCCCTATATAGGATACAGTAGCCCAGAAATACCACCTCATACGATTTTTTTTAAAGAGCTGAAAAGAGTCATGACTAATTTCTTTTGCAATGGAATTAGAACACAACAGCGGAGATACTCAAAACAATAAACCCAGTTATTTTATCCTGTAATGGGGCCTTAGTATTGTGGTCAAGATTTGCCCCCCCCCCCCCCGCACATAATACGATCTTATCTATAGCTGAACACACTATGGAAGTAGGCCCTGTATAGTACACACCAGATATATACAAAACACCAATGCATTTGTGTGTGTGTGTGTGTGTGTGTGCGTGTGTGTGTGTGTGTGTGCGGGGTCTCAGCCAGTAGCCAAGAAGTGCCCCCTGAATGATTTTAAAAGGAGTCGTGGCTAACTTATTTTGCAATGAAACAAGTACACAACAAGATACCCAAAACACCAAAGCTAGTTATTATCCTCATAATCATACGGCTAATTTCTTTTGCAATGGACGTAGTACGCAAAAGTGATAACCACAGCACCAAAGCGAGTTGTATTATGCTGCACGGGGCCCCAGACAGTATAGCCCCAATGTGCTTCACCCATAAGCTGTTTTTTTTATTTTTTTTTTCAGCTGAAGAGGATCATGGCTACTTTCTTTGTTTGCAAAGGAAGGAGTACTCAACAAAGATACCCAAATCACAAATGATAATTATTTTGTCCTTCACGGAGACCACAGTAGCCCAGAAATGCCATCTCATATGATTTTGTTTAGCTGAAAAGGGTCATGACTATTTCTTTTTTGGCAATTGAATTAGTACAGCTGAGATACACCAAACATCAGGGCCAGTTATTTCATCCTGTGCAAGGCCCTTTATACAGTAGCCCACGATTAAGCCCCCCCCCCATGCCATATGATTTTTTTGAAGAGTCATTACTATTTTTTTTTCAAATATATTAAGCTCACAACAGAAATGTCCATAACACCAAAGTCAGCAATTTTATCCTGTACATGCTGAATACGGGGCCCCAGACAGTAGACAAGAAGTACCCTCATATGATTTTAAAGAGAATCATGGCTAGTTTCTTTTGCAATGGAAGTTATAGACAATGGTGATACCCTACACACTAAAGCCAGTATTTTTAGGTTCTACAGGGCCAAAGACAGTTGCCCAAATATGCTCAACCCATATATGGTTTACTAGTATTCATCTTTACATATAGTAATGGCTAATTTTATTGCAATGGATATAGTACTCAACAGGGATACCCGAAACACCAAAGCCAGTTACGTAATCCTACATAGTAGCACTGAAGTGTTCCCCTCCTTCTGGTTTTATTTACCTATAATAATCATCATCATCATCATCATTATCATCATCATCTTCATCGTCATCATCATCATCGTCGTCATCATCATGGCTAATTTCTTTTGCAATGAAGTAGTACACAACAGCTGAGATACGCCAAACACCAAAGCCAGTTATTTCATCCTGTCCTGGTCTCGATACAGTAGCCCAGAAGTGCCCCAAATGGCTTTAGCAAAATGTCATGACTATTTTCTTTTGTGATGGAAGTGGCACACAACTGAGATATGCAGAACATGAAAGCCAATTATTTCTTCCTTTTTGGCTACAGACAGTAGCCCAGAATTGCCCTACATGAGTTGTAAAAAGAGTCATGGCCAATTTCTCTTGCAATTGAAGTAGAACACAACGGAGATACTCAAAACACCAAAGCCAGTTATTTCATCCTGTACGGGGTCCCAATCAGTAGCCCAGAAGTGTCCCCTATGATTTTTGAAATGGAGTCATGATTAATTTCTTGATTTTCTTGATAGATTTTGTAGATTGAATTACTTTCATGCTCGCGATGTTTCTTTCCTATGTTCTTTCCAGGGCATAAGAACTCCATTTCCCTATTTACCTTCAAGGTTATTGAAATGATATAAAAACAATCTAGTCCAATTCAGACCTGTCACTTCTACAATGATCATTTTAAAGTTCACATTTCTTCATGTGCTTACAGGCTCTCATTTGTAAAATTCTAGATCATAGGTCGTCTTACTGAGCAACTATTTCTGACAAAGTTTGTGAATCTCATATCTACAATTAAAAATAATGTATCATAATGTTTTATTAAGAATGTCAACCTTTACAGAAAGTATTAAATCACCAGTTTTGTTGAAGGAGCTAATAACTATCATCAGGATTACAATTGGATGAGGGTGTCGGTCACATTAAGTGATGGCTCAGTTTCATTTGTATTTATTTATATTGGATTTAGAATAGAATAGAAAGCTAAAAAGTACTCGATGTGCCCCGATGTACCCCTATTCAGCTGCCGACTCAGTCAGTCAACTTGTTAGCACGCAGAACCAAAGAGATTATGCTGTGGACATCGAAGAGGCTCATCAACTCGCGGTTCGTCTGCTGCAATTCATTATTATACCCCGTTCCCACTGCCGATCAGATCAACTCGATCAATCCCGATCAAGCTTTTTTATACCCCGTTCCCACTGCCGATCAGATCAACTCGATCAATCCCGATCAAGCTTTTTTAGCCTGGTCGGGCTCGCTCGGCATTGGTATTCGGGGTCGATCTACCTTGATCGGCATCACTCCTGCTTCCTTCACGATAATTTTGGACATGTCCAAAATATTCGAGTAGGAAGCCCGAACACCAACAGCTCGGGTAGTGATCGAGAAGAGATCGAGCTGATCGGGAATCGGTCGTATAGAAATCTAGTGTGGTCGGGACGGATTTTTCCCCGAGCTCAGTTCCCGATCATCTCGAGTTATACTCGAATGCTACACGATTGATTTCAGATCATCTCGATCCAGGATTCATCAGTTTCATGAATAACTCGACCGCTACACGACCGATACAGGACTGCTATCGATTGATACTCGACTAAACTCGATCATGCTTCGACCGGCACTCGATCAAATACCGAGCACTTTTTGACAGTGGTTGCAGCAGGTGCAGACGTACTTTCTTAGCACTCATTTATTTATGCAGTCCTTGGTCACGTTAAAAAGTTAAATGTCGTCAGTATCTTCAGCCACTCCTGGCCCACTGAAGAAAAGAAAAGGGCCACGAAGAGAGAAAAGACAACAAACCCTAGACAGCAGACATGGCAGAATTAGACTCTCCAGACAAATATACCAGAAGAAAGAAAGGAAACACAACTGAAACTGAGAAAAATTCGGTATTCTGGCAATATGACTGTAACGTGAAAGGAAATTTTCTAGATTATCTACTTTACTTATAAACTGAGAAATGTTTCTTGAATTCTTTTGCTAGCTTGTCTGTTTCAAAGTTGAAGTTGGTTACGTTGATATAAAATCTATTTCTTACGTGACGTGTTAAAACAGTAGTTGTAACATAGATTCATAAATGCTCAGTGACTTACTTTACTTTTATTTACGTAGATGTTACACTTTTGCTTCGCTTAATAAGGTTTTTTTTTTTTTTTAATTGAGAGTTGTATGTATCGATTGGCTGAGTTGACAAAAAAATAAACAACCAAGATTTTCATCTTGCTAGTGTAAAATGTTATATTGTTTTATTTTCATAATAATGTACTCTGTTCCACATATCAGCACGCTTCATGAATTTAGAAATTAATGATACATATATTTTCTTTTACACGCTCTTGGGCCTATACTTTATCAATGACTACATACATATTTTTCATTCACTTTTTCATTCTTTAGTAATGAGAACAATAATGACAAAGATAACACGACTCATTAGGGTTGTACAATAGTCAAATTTTTTTCAACTCTATATAATGGTGCATTTATGGGCATATAGGCCTATGTTTCATTTTAAACCAAATTAATTTCAGCCCACCTATATGTAATGCACTTACAAAGCGTGGCGGTGTAACATTTTTTTTTATTTTTTTTTTATTTTTTTTTTTATGAGACATCAAACTTAGATTTGTTATTCTTCACATCCACTGCAAATATCGAATCCATATGAACGAACCTATTATATTATACATGGTGTCTCGGCAGACAGAGTGCTATACAAAACTGTCTCTTATTTAAAAAGATATGAGGGACTGAATGAAATCGTTACATTATTCAATAGAAAGAACACCTCAAATTTTATTTGACACAATGATAATCAATCTTTGTGCAGGCGCTTTGATCTCCATGAAAATTTGTGATTTACAAAATCTGTAACTTTGGGCACTGATATCCTACTTGACTGAGCGATAGTGAAGCCGTAAAAACTGATAACGAATGCGTCAAAAATAGCTACTGAAAACGGATAAAATGAATGAATACAACTGAATGCATTTTTTGTACCTTTTTGGGCTCACAAACAGTAGTGATCAGTCTTTGTCATCTTTTTTTTTTCAGGAAAAATGAATCGAATCGAAACGCCTGCACGAGAATTGATGATTGTGGTTTCAAAATAGGAAGTGTTCTTCTATCAACTATAGGTTTTCCCGGCCAATTTCGCACTTTTGTCAGTCCAATTCCTAATTGCTGCATTCAATTTAGCAAAATATACCATAGATGACATGTTCGGTAGTTCAATTTTATGATCTCTTCATTCAAATTAATTTTGGAGCATTCAAATTACCTTTAGCCTCATTCTAATTAACACTTTTTCAATTGAAATTCGTAAAACAAGCACCATTTGGTTATTCGCTCATTCATTTTAGAATGATATAGTCACGTGATCACGGACATGCTGCTCTCGTTCATTCCAATTCATACTTTGGCAATCAATTTAACATCTTTTGCAGACAATTTAGCACGCATGCTTATGGTTTGCTTCTTTCTTTATTTTCTTAACATAGTTATTGTTTTCCAAGCGTCATTACATTTCATATTTTCGTACTCATTTCAGAGATTTTGGCAACATTTTTTTTTCTTTAATGTGCTTAGTGTCTCTTCAAGTCCGAAGATAGTGCAACCTGTGCATGGCCACAACTTATCTCGCCGTTGAGCGCTTTATTCCGTGTGTCGGCCAGTTGTAGGAAGTCAAGGTTATGATCATCAAATATTCCTATAATTCTTTTTCTGTCCCCTTGAGAAATACGTCTGTATCTAACTTGTGCCGTCATGACTGTAAGAAGATGAAGTTAAACTAGAGTATTGGTACATGTAGGCCTAAAATGTCATGTATGAAAGAAAAGGGGCGTTACAGAACAGCAAACTCGAGTTATATGATATGGTCAAAAATACGACACTTTTACTGCTTAACAGTGCGTGGATGAAACAATAAGTCACATAGAAATACGCGTTTAAATGTTATCACCTTTTCAAAAAAGAAATAACATGACGTTAATTTCAATGATTATGTTATATATATATATAGGAATTTGATTGCTGATACGCGAAATTGAATGACAGAAATACCCCTTTCGCCAGTGCTGGCGAATTTGAATGACTGAAGAGCACGTGCCAATTTGAATGCCCGTTTTACGAATTCGAAAGGCACACGTTATGTGCAAATCTCATTGATCGGAATGCTAAATTGAACGAACAACTTGCAATTTTGAATGACAGAATGTGCAGTGATGAGGATTTTCGCTAAATTGAATGAACCTTTTATCAAATGGACTGACAAAAGTGCGAAATTGGCCGGTAAAACCTATACTAAAGATAATCTTTCGTTCATTCATGCTTTTGCAATTAATAGTCAGTTTTATAGCACTCTTTTGGGCCACGCCGTATTCAAGCATAAATACTGAGTTGTCTCATATAACCAAACGAATACTGTAACCAATTCGTCGCTGTCACCACGAACTGGCATTTTAGCGCTCTAGCGCACGAAAGTTGATTTCGAGTAAATCGCGTTTAAAGTTTTCATGTTTTTAAACTTTATGTTTGAATGCGTTAATGGAATAAGATTACACTGAATTTGATATGTAGTCAATCTACATGACTCAGGCTTTCTATTGGTGTATTCTTTTATGATCAATCATTAAGAATTTCGTCAGAATTAGCTTCCATACAAAAATGTCAGTTCGTGGTGACGAAAGAAATCGTTTTCCCGCTGTGCGCAGTCACCACGAAGTGACATATTCAGTGTTGTGTACGCATTGTCAATGGAGTATCCAGCACAAATCATAAGAAATCGGGCAATCGTTTGTTTGTTCATATTTCTATACTTGAACTTATTGAAAATATTTCACTATTAATGAATGAGAATAAACAGCACACAAACTTTCTATAGATGTGAATCGTGATGAAATATCAGTTCTCAGTACGCCAATATGGGCTCCCAAACAAAAATGTCATTTTGTGAAAACTTCACTACACAGTCCCAAGTTTTGACAAAGAGACATACACAATGCGCATTCTCACATTATAACACAGGGTGTACACAGACATTATGGGTACACACAGACAAACACACACACTCACAACCCCCCCCCCCCCCACACACACACACTCACAACACACATACACACCCACAGAAGCTCACACAGCTAATATGCAGAATGACATATTCAGCCATCTCGACTAAAACACACACAAAAAAAGACGTGATTTTTCGGTGATCTTCGGGCGCTCACCATCTCCCTCCCCCCCCCCCCACGCGTCTTACTATGAAAAAAAAAAGCAAAACAAAACAAAAACAAACAAACCAAAAAGGTTTGGGGGAGGAGTCGAGGCACCAAAAATGGTCAAAAATGGTCTGAAAAATAAAAACAAATTTGGGTCTGGCCTGGACACAATAAAGAAATGTGTAACACATTTACATGTGAGCGAAACACTCTTCTGGTACAATACAACCATATGAGAATGCTGATCATCATTCCAAAGGTAAACAAGTATGCAAATTATTGAAAAAAAAATTATGACATTTTCATCAACATCCAAATTGGTTTTATTTCATAACACTGGCTCTAATATTTCATTAAAAGAATTCAACAGCATATGTTCGCTTTATTGTTGAATATTTCTAAGATTTGATTAAAGAGATGAATGTGATTGGTTAGCTGTACCAAGTTGTTAAAAAGGAAAAAAAGATCAGTTTCTGAAACCGAAGTATTAAACGGATGCTATCACTATATCAAATGGAATTTACGAATAACTATCTCCATATCTACAAACCATACCCATGAGGTTTCATCAAACTCCAACAAGTATGATGAAATTCGTTGCTTTCACTTCTTGAAGCACCTAACAAACTTTTTGAAGTGAAAGTTTCGGGGCTCCATATTTACACAGCACCAGGGACAGTGAAAGCATACTAGAGCTACACATCTAACAAATTTGAGAAACTACAAAAATATAGTAAACAATGTTCTTACGACTATAAACAGCATATCACCTGTTACACACTCCCTAGACTCCGGCACATAGAATTGGGAAATGTTTCATGCTGAGCTCACATCACGATTATTATGGAATAAATTGAATATATTAATACATAATTGTTCAGCTTTTTGAATGGAAGAGTGAGTCGTTGTCAGGAGCATTGCTACTTCCATCAGGAGAAAAGTCTGTCTCACCCCACACGACTGTTAGAAGCGCCTAGTTACTCCCACTGAAACAGATTTGACCTCATAAGTAGGCACCTATTTTCACTCAAAATGCACAAAACAACATCAGGTAAATTTAATTTTGTGCTTGCCACTGTAAAATTGACACATTTTTGTGTCTGGAGATGAGTACTTTGCTCACACCTTTCCTTTTGTGATGAATTCTGAAATCATGGAATAGAACCAATGTTAATACAATGCAGGTGATTCATGATGGCTATGCAATGGGATAAGTCCATTTTAGTCAAGGGGCTTGTTTTACTCTTGTTTGCCTCCACCTCTATAGGGTGGTCTGCTGCTGCCCATCCCTTGGTTCCGCAACCCCTGCAATCATGCAATTGCCTTACAAGGTACTTAGGGGTCACTGGGTGATCTTGCCATAGAGACAGGGTGAAGACATGGGGACTTGCTTGAGCACTCCTAATACAGAAGATCCAAAGCCCAACCTTACCAGCAACCATCCACAGAGCTATCTGACAATAGGCATGCTGACGTTGTTGCCTAAATGCAGCCATAATTTGATTTGATTTGATTTGATTTATTCACAAAATGCATATACATACATCATTCACAAATATGTACATAGTTTGTACATGAAACATGTTATTATACATTTTGTGTGGATCGTCATAAAGCTTGACTGGGACGTCCAGTATGGATAACGTGCACATAATGTACATAAACATCATACAATAAAAATGTATTATGGGCATTCAATTGATTCATAGATAGGGAAATGAGAGAGGGAGAGAGAAAGAAAGAAAAAAAAAAGAGAGGAAGAAAGAAGGAGAGGGATACTCTACATCATGGTGGTTAAAGGTATACAAGATTTACAGTTCTGGTAACAACTAACATAGGTGAAAGGCTTCACTGTTCTCGAGGTATATGGATTTTACCGCCAGTTTTCTCGGAGTGAATGCATCTGCATGATGTCAAGGGAGCCTTTGAGATCTGTAAGGTGCTGCCTCATTCTCATCAATGCCTCTGAAATCCCACAAGCCAACCTTGATTTCCCTCCCATCACTTGAAAGCTTTGACCCCCAAACTGGTGGTGCAGATGCTGGTCTGATGCCATCTCTGATACCACCCAAGTTACCTACAATACTGTCTCTGGCCTGGCAACAAAGCCAAAGGGCTTCAACGGGTGGTAAAGCAAATTTTCATGTCTTCATCCTGTTTCTATGGCAAATGAATACCCTCTGACCCCTGAGGAAGTGCTGAACATCATCAGGATGTGGTTGCAATTAAGGCAATTGCAGGACTGATATGCATCTTTTGCCTGAGAATCCTGCAAATTTGGGGCTGATGTCGCCTGCTGCCAAACATCAAATTAAAGAGATCTTTGAAGACAATAAAAAGGACAGTTTTAGTTTTAAGACAAGAATGAATGACCTCATGATGTCAAAGTATATAAATCAACACCTGAGAACTGAGAGAGGATTGAAAAAGGTACCTCACATTGCTCGGTGGTTGATTTGATTTTATTGTTCCACATCTCAAAACATCAAACATGATACGATCGATTGAACATAAGATTGAACATAGCTTCGTGATTACAAAGAATACAAGAGAAGACAATTTAACAAACATGAAATGTGGGGACCTACTAAAAAGCAAAGCTTGTAATGTATAGGTCCCTGTATAGATGAAAGTGTTGGTCTTCTTAAACAACCTAGTAACGAAAACTATGAAAGGAAGGAAAGGGACGTAAAAGATAAGAGAGCAAAAAGAGCAAGAGAAAGGAATAAAATATACGAAAGCATAGCGAAATACAAAGTAGCCACCTGTGTTGCGCTAACAAGACTCCTTGTCACCCGAGCAACACAGTTACGTAAATGTAAGAATGCGCAAAAATGCACATCACTGTCATGATACATAATGATTCATTAATTCCGGAATAGCCTTGACATAAATGACTCAGTAAAAAGAACGAAAAGCAAACCTGGAATACATGATAAACAACGAATCTGATAAAGAAGAGGGAGTTCAAATAAAATTGCATGTTTTATTATTAGATATAAGCCTACACAAGGGATTTTTTTTTAGCATACGTTTAAAACAATTCAGTGACAACAATTCAGTAATGTCGGAGTCAAGGCTATTCCAGAATGTCGGACCTGTATTAGTTTTAAGAGCAAATGCAGTTCTCACGGGAGAACTGCATTTGAATGTTGAATGTAGGAATGTATAACTTTATTTTTTACAAACATGAGAGTTTGAAATCAAGTTTGCTCGATAATATCAAGGCGGTACTCCTAAATTATATCATATCGCAGTGATGGAGGTTATGATCCATTTCAAACTCGCCTCAGGACCCCCCCCCCCCCATACTCCTTGCTGAAAAAAGCTACATCGTAAAGGGTTTTTAGTTTTGTCATTTAATGTCCGATGTGTTTTTGTCAGCAGCCATGTATCTCTGCATTACTGTATAGGATTTTCTGTACCTTATTAATAATGGTTTTAGGGGAATGCATATTAGAAGCTTTGCTTTCTAGCTTCCCCTCCATTTTTAACATTATTTGATAAATACCATGCATCTCAGCATCTTAATAATTATATTGTATAAGTATGACATCTTTATATTCAACCTGCATGTAGAACATGATGGTATTGATTTTTTTTTTGCGTGATGTTAAGTGCACTTTTATTCTTTCAATGTCTTTGTTGAAACAAAATAAAAGATATGAAATTGTGTTAAACATCGTAAGGCTTATGAATATTAGATGCTCAAAACTCCATTCATAATTGAGTATCTGAATATAAGAAAGACCCAAGTCCATGGAAGACCATTTCGAGTAAACTTCAAAAAACTTCATATCTTTTTTATTTGTCCAATAATATTCTATTCAACTGTGATGGGAAGGTAGCATTGTATATACAAATTAGAACATATTATACTATTATGACAATTAACATTTACATTATTGTGGAGAGGCCATTTTGTGTGATGGACTTGGGTCGTTATTTGAATCATATAGGGCTCACACCCATAAATATTTCCCCATAGGGATGTGTGTTAAAAATCAAATTCCAAAAAATTCTGTAAAATAGCTGGGAGAAATGAGATGTTTCAGCTTCACTAACCTGGATAAGTGAGATATACCCTTTCATCCATCAAATTTTCAGGGTGGATTCTTCAGCCCAAAATCTGTCCAGGGGTCCACAAAGCCAGACTACGAGTTCTTGTCACTCAAAAAAATCACCCATTTTCCGTACACGTACCCAATGAAATATAGTCCCCTCAAATTCCATCAGAAAAGCTTTCATCTTCCAACCAAAATGCAGTTTGTAGAGGAATTCATACTCAATATCTACAGCTATTCATTTTTTTTTTTGCCAAACTACATAATTGATTTTTAATAAATTTTTTTCTTCATTTATTTTGGTATCTTTGGTACGAATTTGTGAACGGGTCTGGGATATTCCATTGTATTTACGGGTGTGAGCCCTATACATGATATTCTGCTATAGAGATGAGAGAAGGATGAGAGAGTGCGCTATGATATGAATGTAAGAATGACCCAAGTCCTTCATTCTTACATTCATATAAGATTTAACTCATTCATTTCTGGTACTTCCGGGGGGTGATTAGGATTTATCAAATATACACAAGATGAGTCCATGCATAAGCTACAATTTGCTATGTCAAACTGAATTTGGCCAAAAATTGGACTTGGGTCGTTCTTATATTCAGGTCTTCAATTCCTAGCAAGAATCGTAATCTATTTGCTAAATTAGGACTTTTGCATTACAAAAGAATAATTTTTGGTTCAGAACATTCTTCAGATATATGATCAGCACTAAATGTTAATAAACGATGTAGCTGCATGTCAGAAAAAAAACCAAACAAACAGCAAATTGGTTTTCTATTTCTACATATATTTTTGCTATACATCTTATACAGGAGAATAAGAGTGGCGACCATTTTGAATTTTAGAATTTAAAAGAATAAAAGTACATGTAGTCCGTCTATATTGTAAGTGGCACCCAATATATTTCTATTACACACGCAACACATTATAACAGCGTAGGTACGGGACTGGAAATACAGTAAATTTGTTTTATACTTCCATGCATATTTTTTGCCATTCATATTGTACATGAGCATAGGAATGGCGGCCATTTTGAATTGAAAATGAGCTTTAAATACTAAATGAACCCTATGCAATGGAAATTCTCTTGCAAATGCAGATGGAGTAACTCTAGGGACATAGAGTGTAACTGTACAAAGTTTAGTGGAATAATTGGTCATAGAATGCATATTATTGTGATTATCACGGCCAAATTAGCATATTTGGCGGCCATTTTGGATTTCGCATTTTGCCGAAAATGCTCAAGGTTTCGCCAGTGGCATCAATCAGATTTGGAATCAGCACCCGAATTGACAAAAAACCATTAAAAAACATTGTATACATAAAAAAGAAACAATTTTAGGTGCCGTCTAGCCTGGACTAAAGAGGCGTTTTAGTGCGCGTTGCAAAGTGTCTCTTTTGTGATATCTTGATCAGTGGATTTATTTACAAAGTTAATTTTCACAAAGAGACATTTCAGCGCGCGTTGCAAAGTGTCTCTTTTGTGATATCTGAATCCGCGGATTTAGCTAAATGTCGTTTCATGTGTACGTCATAATTACGTAACCATTGAAATATGAGTCTCCAAATTTAGCAGGAATGTAAAGGGTCTAGATTAGTATCGAAAAATGTGAAAATTTCGAAAACGTGAAATCCACCCATTTTTCACTAAAATGCCAGTTCGTGGTGACAGCGACGAATTCTTCTTTCACTCGATCACTGTACGAACCTGCCGACCCGTTCGATGCAAGATCTTACACAGATCGAGTCATGTCGAGCTGGTCTAAGAAGTCTAGTAGAAATCGAGTATTGACCGTGTAGCGATCGTGTATTGATTGTGTGTAGATCGGGATGTTCGAGTAGAGATCTGTGTGGTTGTCGAGGAGAGATTCTGGAGATGTCGGGAATGGTCGGATGTGGATCGTAAAAGATCGAATAGCGGTCGGCAAGGGATGGTGTTGAAGGACGATCGAGCATTTGGTCGGGATTGGTCTGGTAAAAATAGGTGATCGGGATTGATCTCGCTTGATCGAGTTGATCTGATCGGCAGTGGGAACGGGGTATTAATCAAAGACGTAGTGATCTTTCCAAAAAGGCTTTTTCTTGATGTCCTTGCTTTTATAGCTATTATGTCCTAGCTATTATGTTAGCTTTGCCTCATTTTGTATCGTCTCATAGTCAACTCTCCGTTGCACTGTTACTCCTACTCTAGTCTAGTTCCATGTTTATTTGTATGTATATCTGTCTGTTTATGTTGATCTCTCTGTCTGGTGGGCTTCCATACCTTTACTTTGTTCTCAACTGATTTTTTTTTTCTCTGAGGGGCCCACATTCTGCAAGCTTTGTCTTTTTAGTGGGTCCCTCCATTTTTCGATTTTGCATACTGTTTATTTACTTGTAATCACTTGAGTTCTACGATAGTGTATAATTATTGTAAGATGGTACAATCATTGTACATTCTTTTCATATTACATAGTTTACGCACCTTATTTTCTGTTACCAAAAAAGTGATGTTTATATTTTTGTCGAAAAATGAAATAAGAAACATTGAATTGAATTGAATTGAATAGTCCCTCTTCTTCCCGTTGTAGAGGATTTCATATTCTTCAAAATTCTTTCATGTCCTCTTCTTCTTCCTCATGTTACCATCTATCACGCAGCAGTCCCTCTTTCTCCGCCTTGTGGGTGGCTGCTTTCCTGCTTTCTTCTCCTCTTTGTCTTCATCTCTTCTTCTTCTTCTTCTTCTTCTTCTTAAATATGCGCTCATTCGTTTTTATTTTCGCGACAACGACAACGTCCTCCTCCTCATCATCACTTTTACTTCTCGATATTTTCTTCTGGCAGACATTTTTCCAGCGTATCGGCTACGTTCGATTTTAGAGCGGCGAGAGCGGAAGACGTGCATTATTGAGTCTGGGAAAGCGTAGGAACAGCGTAGCTGAAGCGGCCAACAGCGTAATCAAAGCGGGAATTAAGCGTACCACGAGCGTCGTAGGAACACGCCTTGAGTTTATACGAGAGTAGAGAACTTAGTGAGAGCGTCGTTAAAGCGGGAAGGTCGTGCTTTGATCAAGAAAGTGGCGCAGCAGCGGGACCACGTCGGTGTCTAGTTTACTTCCCGTTCTTGTGCCGCTGTTACTACGCTCAGAAAAACCTGGAATTGTTACACTCATCCCGCGGTATTTACACTGTCACTATACGCTCTCCCCGTTTGAACTACATGTACGATTCAAAATAGGTCAGTCTTGATGAGGAGATGGGGAAGAAATTTTGAGCAGGTTCAAAATATCTCCAGACCTGTAAAATTACCAGATCCATCCCCGTCACCCAAACGCTGCTGCTACGATGCTCCCGGTCCCCGTACACTTTTGCCGCTCTCTCCCGATCTGACAGATTGAATAGATCGGAGTGCAGATCATGATAGTGGAACGGGAGCTTAATAGCCAATCACATGTGGGGGCACTTTAGGAATACTGTGTGGGGCCCCGTACAGCTATAACTGGTTTAAGTGTTTTTGATACCTCGTTGTGTATTACTTCCATTGCAAAAGAAATTATAGCGATGATTCTTTTCACTTGAAATAAAATAATACGGGAGCACTTTTCAGCTACTGGCTTGGGCCCCCTTAAAGAACAAAAATAATTGCATGGGTTTGGTGTTTTATCTCATCTGTTACTTCCACTGCCAAGGAAATTAGGCATACATGACTCTTTTCACCTAAAAACTCTTAATTTATATGGGGTGGTGGAATACCTTGGGCCTATACCTGTAAAGGGCCCTGCACAGCATAATATAGGTTTTCCGGGCCAATTTCGCACCTCTTTCAATCCAATTCTTTATTTCTGCATTCAATTTAGCAAAATTTAGCCTATATAGATGACATGGTGAAGTGTATTTCAATTTCATGATCTCTTCATTCAAATTCATTTTGGAACATACACATTACATCTAAACTTATTCTAAATAACACTTTTCAACTGAAATTCATAAGACAAGCACCGTTTCACTATCCGTTCATTTATAAATTCAAAATGATATAGTCACGTGATCACGTATATGCTGCGCTCCTTCATTCAAATTGATTTCTGGGCATCCAATTTGCAATGTTCTGCAGTCAATTTATTTATAGCAGATATGTTCATGCGTTACGTCTTTCCTTATTTTCTTTTATCGTAGTTACTGTTGTATAAGCATCATACCATTTCATGTTTTCGTATTCGTTTAAGAGACTTTGACAGCCTTTTTTTTTAATGTACTTATTGAGCCCGACGAAGCACGTAGCCACAAGTTATCTGGCCGTTACGAGTGCTTTATTCCGAGTGGTCGGCCAGTTCCAGGAAGTCAAGGTTATGATCCTCCTAATGTTGTTGTTTTTTTTTTTTCAATTCTTTCTGTGTCTTCTAGAGATATACGTCTGTATCTATTGTGCTGTCATGACTATAAAAAGATGAAGTTAATCTGCAGTACTGGTACACGTAGGCCTATAATGACATGTGTGAAAGAGAAGGGGCGTTACAGAACAACCAAATCGAGTTATACAATGTAAAAAATAATCATATGACACTTTTACTGCTTAACAGTATATTGATGAAACAAAAAGTCACATAGAAAGACACGTTAAAATGTTCTCACCTTCAAAAAAAGAAATAGCATGATGTAAATTTAAATGAACACGTTTTGAATTTGACTGTCTTTCGCGAAATTGAATGACTGAAATACCATTTTCGCCAAGTCAAGGCGAATTTGAACGAACGTATATAGGGTACCAGCCAATTTGAATACCCATTTTACGAATTCGAAAGCCACATGTGCAAATTTCATTGATCGAAATGCTAAATTGAACGCACAAGTTACAATTTTGAAAGACAGACTGTGCGATAACGAGGGTTGTTCTAAAAATTGCATGAATTTTCTATCAAATGAAGTACGAAATTGGCTGGGAAAACCTAACTGGCTTTGGTGTTTTGGGTATCTATGATGTATACTAAGGCCTACTTCTATTGTAAAAGAAAAACAACCATGACTATTTTCAGCTAAATGATGTCATTATATGTTGGGGAAGGGCACTTTATGGTTACGTTACCGGGCCCAGTACAGGATGAAATGACTGGTTTTCGTGATTTATTCATCTCGGTTGTGCACTATAGGACCCCGTATACAGGATAAGATGATTTGCTTTGGTGTTTGGGATATCTCTGTTCAGTAAGTAGTAATACTACTTTGGGGCTATTGTCTGGGGCCCTGTACAGGATAAAATATCTGGCTTTGGTGTTTTTGATATCTGTGATGGGTACTACTTCCATTGCAAAAGAAATTAGCCGTGACCCTTTTCAGCAGAGTAAAATCAATGTGTGTGTGTGTGTGTGTGTGTGTGTAGGGGGACACTTTGAGGCTACTGTCTGGGGCCCCGTACAGGATAAAATAGCTGGCATTGGTGTTTTGGATATATCTGATGGGTACTACTTCCATTGCAAAAGAAATTAGCCGTGACCCTTTTCAGCTGAATAAAATCAGTGTGTGTGTGTGTGTGTGTGAGTAGGGGGGGGGGGGGCACTTTGGGGCTACTGTCTGGGGCCCCGTACAGGATAAAACAGCTGGCATTGATGTTTTGGATATCTCTGATGGGTACTACTTCCATTGCAAAAGAAATTGGCCTTGACCCTTTTCAGCTGAATAACACCATAGGTCCTATGTGTGGGGCCCTTTGGGGCTACTGTCTGGGGCCCCGTACAGGATAAATTAGCTGGCATTGCTGTTTTCATGATAAGTACACCCAAAGGAACAATATCCACCAACTTTTGTCCGTGACCCCATTCGGCTGAATAAATGCATTTTTCGGGGGCCCTTTTTGTAGCCCCTAGGCTTACGGTACAGGATGTGGCTTGCCAGCAATTAATTTTATTGACCCTTGGCCACAACCTAATATGATGAGACCATCAAAAAGTATGACCCTTTTCCGCTGAATAAATCTTCTGGGCCCCCGGTCTAGACCGGGGGCCCAGAGCATTTATTCAGCTGAAAAGGGTCACACTTTTTAATGGTCTCATCATACTAAGGATGTGTCCAAGGGTCAATAAAATGAATTGCTGGCAAGTCACATCCTGTACCGTGAGCCTAGGGACCACAAAAAGGGACCCCGAAATATGGATTTATTCAGCCGAAGGGGGTCACGGACAAAAGTTGGTGGATATTGTTCCTTTGGGTGTACTTATCATGACAACAGCAATGCCAGCTATTTTATCCTGTACGGGGACCCAGACAGTAGCCCCAAAGGGCCCTTAAAATATGGTGTTATTCAGCTGAAAAGGGTCACAGCTAATTTCTTTTGCAATGGAAGTAGTTCCCATCAGAGATATCCAAAACACCAATGCCAGCTATTTTATCCTGTACGGGGCCCTAGACAGTAGCCCCAAAGGGCCCCACCCCCCATAGGCCTACGTACAAACACACACAAACATTGATTTTATTCAGTTGAAAAGAGTCACGGCTAATTTCTTTTGCAATTGAAGTAGTTCCCATCAGAGATATTCAAAACACCAATACCAGTTACTTTATCCTGTACGGGGCCCCAGACAGTAGCCCCAAAGTGCCCCCCCCCCCATAGGCCATACGTACAAACACACACAAACATTGATTTCATTCGTGCAGCTGAGAAGAGTCACGGCTAATTTCATTTGCAATGGAAGGAGTACCCATCAGAGATATCAAAAACACCAAAGTCAGTTATGTTATCCAGTACGGGGCCCCGGACAGTAGCCCCAAAGGAGCTCCCCCCCCCCCCCCAACACACACACACACATTAGTTTCATTCAGCTGAAAAGAGTCACAGCTAATTTCTTTTGCAATGGAAGTAGTACCCATTAGAGATATCCAAAATACCAAAGCCAGCTATTTTATCCTGCACGGGGCCCCAGTCAGTAGCCCCAAATTGCTCCCTCCCCCACCCCCCCCCCCACACACACACATCGATTTATTCAGCTGAAAAGGGTCATGGCTACTTTCTTTTGCAATTGGAAGTAGTAGGCATACTCATCAGAGATATCCAAAACACTAAAGCCAGTTATTTTATCCTGTACGGGGTCCCAGACAGTAGCCCCGAAGTGCACCCCCCCCCCAGCACACACACTCACACACACACACATTAGTTTCACTCAGCCAAAATGGGTCACGGCTAATTTCTTTTGCAATGGAAGTATACCCATCAGAGATATCCAAAGCACCAAAGCCAGTTATTTTATCCTGAATGGGGCCCCAGACAGTAGCCCCAAAGTGCCCCCTACACACACACACACACACACACACACACACACGCACACACACATATATATATATATATATATATATATATATATATATATATATATTGGTTTCATTCAGCCGAAAAGGGTCACGGCTAATTTCTTTTGCAATGGAAGTAGTATCCATCGGATATCAAAATACCAAAGTCAGATATTTTATCCTGCACGGGGCCCCAGACAGTAGCTCCAATGTGTTTTGCTTTATTTTCTTTATTGTTTGCATGTCTTCTTTTTAAATATGCGCTCCTTCGTCTTCATTTTCGCGACAACGACAACGCGTCCTCCTCCTCCTCATCATCAGTAGCTCCAAAGTGCCCCCCCTCCACATACACACACACGCACACACACACACACACACACACACACACATTAGTTTCATTCAGCTGAAAAGGGTCACGGCTAATTTCTTTTGCAATGGAAGTAGTACCCATCAGAGATATCCAAAATACCAAAGCCAGTTATTTTATCCTATATGGGGCCCCGCACAGTATAGCCCCAAACACGGGTAATTTCTTTTGCACTGGAAGAAGTACGTATCAGAGATATTCAACACACCAAGGCTAGTTATTTTATCCTGCAGAGAGCCCCAGACAGTAGCTCCACAGTGTCCCATCCATTATACATGTACTGTGAATCAGCTGAAAATGGTCTTAAAAATTCTTTTGTAACGTTAATATCAGGGCCTACTGAACAGAGATATCACAAACACTAAAGCAAGTCATCTTATCCTGTATACGGGGTCCCATAGGTTACAGTAGCAAAACACTAAAAAAATTTGCAAAGGAAGCATACTTCTGTATAGTGCACAACCAAGATGACCATATTACTAAAACCAGTCATTTCATCTTGTACTGGGCCCAGGTTACAGTAGCCATAAAATGCCCCTCCCCCACATAATTATAGGTTTTCCCGGCCAATTTCGCACTTTTTTCAGTCCAATTCCTAATTTGTGCATTCAATCTAGCCTGGATGGCATGTTTGGTATTTCAATTTTATAATCTTTTCATTCAAATTCATTTTGGAGCATTCAAATTACATTTAACATCATTCGAATCAGCACTTTTTCAGTTCAAATTCGTAAGACAAGGACCATTTTGCAAATCGTTCATTCAATTTAGCATGATATAGTCACGTGATCACGTATACGCTGCGCTCGTTCATTCGAATTCATTCTTGGGCATCCAATTTCGCATTTACTGCAGTCAATTTAGCAGACACGTTAATGCATTTATTCCTTTTTTTTTCCATTTTCATTCATCATAGGTAGTGTGTGCAAGCATCTTAGCATTTCATATTTTCGTATTCATTCTTTATGCTGACATCACTTTGCAACAGTACTTTCAAAATATGTGTGTGTGTTTAAAATGTTCGATAGCATTCGATTTCATTCACAGATACATTAATCTTGTTTGTTTTGACATTAATTGAGAGGAGGTTTCAATTTACACCGTGATTATATATTTCTTTCATCTGCATGTTTCATTATTTTCATTTGATGGGTGCTATCTATATTTCGTAAATTATCATTATGAATAAAGTTCTTGGATCAGCTCTAGCCATCAATTATTTGTCAAGGTTATTACCCTCAAATGCTTCTATAATTCTTTCCCTGTCTTCTTGAGAGATACGCCTGTATGCTAACTCGTACTGCCATTACTGGACATAAGAAGGTAAAGTGAATCTATGGTACTGGTGCATATATAGTTCTGATAACATGTATAAAAGAAGAGGGGCGTTACAGAACAACAAACTTGAATTATTTAGGGTCAAAGATAACTTTGCTAGGCCTATATACTTAACAGTGTGTGGATGAAACAGAAATTCACATTTACCCCCTACGTATAAACCACGGTTCTCACCTTTTCAAAATAGAAATAACATTACGCCAATTTGAATGAACATGTTTGGAATTTGACTGCCCATACGCGAAATTGAATGACTGAAATACCACTTTCCGCCAGTGCTGGCGAATTTGAATGACTGAAGAGCACGTGCCAATTTGAATGCCCGTTTTACGAATTCGAAAGGCACATGTGCGAATTTCATTGATCGAAATGCTAAATTGAATGAACAAGTTGCAATTTTGAATGACAGAATGTGCAGTGACGAGGATTTTCGCTAAATTGAATGAACCTTTTATCAAATAGACTGACAAAAGTGCGAAATTGGCCGGGAAAACCTATATTATGACATCATTTAGCTGAAAAGAGTCATAGTTGTTTTTCTTTTATAATCGAAGTAGGCCTTAGTTTACATCATAGATACCCAAAACATCAAAGCCAGTTAGGTTTTCCCAGCCAATTTCGCACTTTTGTTGGTTCATTTGATAGAAGGTTCGAATTCGTAAAATGGGTATTCAAATTGGCTGGTACCCTACGTTCATTCAAATTCGCCTTGACTTGCCGAAAAGGGTATTTCAGTCATTAAATTTCGCGAAAGACAGTCAAATTCCAAACGTGTTCATTCAAATTCAAATCATGCTATTTCTTTGTTTCAGATCATTTTAACATGTCTTTCTATGTGTGTTTTCGTTTCATCTATAAATTACTGTTATAAAGCAGTAAATGTATCATATTTCAGCAACCTTTACCCTTTCTCTCTAAGCACATTAAAACAGCAAGTATCTTACATGAAAACAACATGAAACACTTTCTGGCAACTTTGCATGAACATGTATTTACATAACTGAAGTCAACACCGTAGATAAAGCTGAATCATTTGAGTTATTTATAGGTCCTGAGAATTTGGTTTTCCGTCTTTGTCATGACGTAAATCTTACAGAGCACCTTATGTATGTACATTCATTAAAGTTTCTGTCGTTGAGGTTATTTGCGCTTTTCCAGTGGTAGCTCTTCCAGTGAATCGAGATATATTCACACTTAATTACATGAATAAACAAAATAAACAAAGCTTTCTTGATAGCAGTCCATATTATCTTAAACACATATAAGACACAAAAAACACTGGAGCGTTATGTTCGTTGCATCTGTTCGCTAGGTCTGAACTCCCACCACTGCGTCAACGAAGAATTCCTTGCGTCGTTCTAGTTTGTTGCACAAGACTCCGTCCTTGTAAGTCATCTCGCAGACGGTTTCTGTTATCTTGTGTACCCTGCTAACGAGAACCTTGGTCAATTCCCCCTCCGTCATCGGTTGGCCTGGTGCCCCAGCCTCCACATGATGCAGCTTCGTCAGGCGATGATGTGCGTTCTTGCTCCCCACTCGGAGAAACACGACTTCATACTGCCTGTCTCGGCTCTCCTTCCATATCTTCTCGCCTTCCCGATATATGGACCGAGAGGATTCTTCACCGACGTTCACCCGCTGGTTCTGCAGGAGATCTGGGACGGGTAGTTCTCCGACCGGCTCGTTTACCGTGACCCGCCGGATTTGGGGTTCCAAGATGTCATCCGGCTCAGATACTTGGTTGTCCGGCTTCGAGTCTGATGTCCCGGATCCGGGATCCGGCGGTCCCATCATCGCTAGCATGCCTCGTGGCTTCCCCCTTGCTGGTGGAGCTAGGGGAACTGGGACAGACTCCACCTCTTGCCGCGTCCCCGTCGAGACCGTCACCTCAATCTCCGCACAGGGAGTTGGAGTCTCAGGAACTGAAACACTGCTCTTCACCTGCTTCGCAACAGGCGAGCGGGATCTATGTCGTCTCCCAGGTTCATCGTTGCGGCTGTGGACTTCGCGAGAGTGGTTGTCCCTTCCAGCTGTTGGGGAATCTCCTCTATGACCTCGGTGCAGCCTCCTGTAGTGAGTCAAGAGGTTATCTCTCCTGGAGAATAACTTCCCACACTGCTTGCACTCGTGGCTGCGCCGACTTCGATGCTCGCTTTCGATGTGCTGGGATAAACTCAGATGGTGGGAGAAGTATCTATGGCAAGTGTAGCACTTGTAGAGTCCTTTCTCCGGTGATCTCGACATGATGCGTGTGATTGAACTTCTCGATCATTCCGTCGGGCTTAGGGTTGTATGGGGTAGTTCTTGTCTTGTCAATTCAGAGAATGTCACACATCTCCTTGAAGACCTGGGATTCGAAGTTGCGCCCTTGGTCGGAATGTAACACCTTAGGAACTCCAAACCGTGCTACAAACTCACTGACAAACGTGTGTGCGACTGTTTCAGCAGTCTGGTCCGGTATGGGGTAAGCTTCCATCCATTTACTGAAATAATCCCCTACAACCAAGATGTACTTGTTTCCTCTATCGGTTTCGGGCAGAGGACCCACGATGTCCATGGCCACTCTCTCCATGGGAGCACCTACTACTTCTTGAATCAAAGGAGCCTTTTTCTTGTTCAGAGGGTTTTTCTTTTGGGCACAAGTGCTGCACCCTCTAACCACTGATCGGATTATCTGCGTCCATTCCAACCCAGTAGAACCTCCTTCTAACCTTGGCTCGCGTCTTCTTCATACCAAAGTGACCACTGGACTTTCCACCATGCAATTCCTCAATGACCTCCTTCCGGCGTTTTTCCGGCAGGACAATGTGCCAGGTAGTCTCATCCCCTTCATCCGACTCCCGTCGCCGGTACAGGATATCTTCCTTGACTTCAAGTTGCTCCCACATTCGCCAGTAGGCCTTTTCCACACTGGATTTGGATGCCATTTCAGACTTGCTTGGCCTGTCTCTTCCTTCCTTCATCCTGTCCAGGATCCATTTTAATGAATTGTCTTCGGCTTGGTCTTGGCCTAGGGTAGTGTTATCCAAGGGCTGCAATGTCACCACCTTCACCTACATGCGAGGTTGAGTGTCTTGGTCAACTTGATTTGGCCTTGCCTCCTGCATAGGTGATCTATCGCTGGTGTCACTACATTGTTTGCAGTCCACGCATGGTCTCCTTGACAGGCTGTCTGCATTTGCATGGGACCTCCCAGCACGATGTATGATTGTGAGGTCATATTCCGCAATGACCTGCAGCCACCTTGCCATTTGGCCTTGAGCATCACGGAAATTCAAAAGCCAGCGAAGGACCCCATGGTCAGTTCTGTGCTTCAAAAACAGGACGACAGCTAGAAGCTCCTTCCGTGTGGTGCATTTCTCTCTGCTTTGCTGAGGGATTTGCTAGCATAGCAAATTACCCTTTCCTCGCCACCCTGCACCTGTGACAAAACAGCTCCCACCCCCTCGTTGCTAGCGTCGGTGTCTAGGATATATCCCTGGTCAGGATCGGGGTAGGCCAGTATGGGTGCTCGACAAGTCGCTTCCGAAGCGATCCTGGAAAGCTTCCTCACATTCACCTGTCCAGGCGAATTGATGACCCTTTTCTGTCAGGCGATGGAGAGGTCTGGCAATGTTAGAGAATCCGGCGATGAACCTTCGGTAATAGGAGGCTAAACCAAGGAAACTTTGGACTTGTTTCACGTTGGTGGGAGTGGGCCATTCCTTCACTACTGTAATCTTTTCCGGGTCAGTGGTGATCCCTTGGCTTGACACGACATGGCCTAGGTACAGCACGCTCTCTTTGAAGAGGTAGCATTTCTTTGCCTTGATTTTCAATCCTGCCTCTCGCAAGCGCTGGAAGACAGTTGCAAGGCGGCTCAACTCTTCCTCTACAGACTTGGCATACACAATGACATCGTCTAGATATACTAGGAGGGTCTCCCAGTGAAGTCCTGCCAACACCCGCTCCATGAGCCTTTCAAAGGTAGATGGTGCACCACAGAGTCCGAAGGGCATGACTTTCCAGCTGTACAAGCCTCTCCTACCCACAAAAGCGCTTTTCTTCTGGGCGTCTTCATCCAGTTCTACCTGCTAATACCCTGACGCGAGATCCAAAGTGGAAAACCACTTTGAGCCTCCAAGGGCATCCAGGGAATCATCAATCCGGGGGATTGGGTAGGCGTCCTTGGTGGTAAGATGGTTAAGTCGTCTGTAGTCAACACAGAACCTTTTTGACCCATCTTTTTTCTTGACGAGAACAACATTGGAAGCCCAAGGGCTGTCTGATGGTTCAATCATGCCTGTATCGAGCAGCTGCTTGATCTGACGGTCTATCTCTGCCTGTTTCCCGGGGGGGGGGGGACGCCTAGGTCTCTCCTTGATTGGTGCATGGTCTCCTGTATTGATTCTGTGGCGAACTTTGTCAGTGCGGCCAATGTCTGTGTCTGAGGTAGAAAACACATCTTGATAATCGCAGAGTAGTTGAGCAATTTTGGCATGGTGAGCTTTGTCTACCTCTTGTGTGCTCCTTTCGTATAGGTCTCTGAGATGGTTAGGAAGGGGACTACTCTCCTTGTTCTCTGCTGAGCTGTCTTGTTCTTCCATCAGATCCGTCTCACATACTGGTGAAATGTAGCCTGCAAGAGTTCTTCGCTTGACAACACATTCTGTTTGTCCTGGATTGAAAATCCTGATCGGGAAATCCTCCGAGGCATCCACCAGCACCCGGGCAACTAATATTCCCTTCATGGCCAGTTCACCATTGTTTACTGGCTCAATGATTCCAACACCATGACAGCTCCCTTCTGCCTTACAGTACCAGGCACCAGTACTTCATGTCCGGCTGGGATTCTTGCTGTCTCACCGACCATTACTCTCGAACAGAGCGGTGTTCCTTGTATATCACTACACTCGATTCTCTCCCCATCTAGCTTCACTTCCATCTTCTTGAGGTCAAGGCTTGCCACATTTTGTAGTAGGAAATCTATTCCAAGGATTCCATCCAACTGGTTTGTGTCTCCGAACACTACTTGCAATGAAGTTATCCTTCTCCCAATTTTCAACTCGATGACTGTCCTCCCAAGTGTCTTCAAGGGGCTACCATCTGCAGTCCGTACTCCTAGACCACTGGTCTGCAAACGGGGCCTGTTTTCTGGTGAGATGCGGTAATACAAGGTTGCTGACAAAATCGTGTCTGTTGCTTCAGTGTCTACTAGCAACCTTGCATTAATGCCTCTGATCTCTACTTCTACAAACAAGCCACTGCGAGCTTGAAGGAGGTTGGGTCTGATTTCCAGTTGTGGTTCCGATGGGCTCTTATCTATTGTTTTGGCGCTCCCGCCTGGCCCTCCTGTGTGTCCAGCCTTCCCTCGGGCCGCGTGGGTGGCTGGTTGTTGTTTCCCCGGGATTGCTGGTCACCTGCCTTCTTCTTTCTCATAGGACATTCCCTTTGGAAATGTCCTTTCTCGTGACAGAAGTAGCATTCATCTATTGCTGACGCAAACCTCCGTTTCCACTGACCACGTCGCTCCTGGCTGCCTCGATCTGCCTTGTCCAGCCTTTCATTGATCTTCTTTATCTCTTCCCACAACTTTTTGCTGTGAATGACATCGTCATCCAAGACCCGTGCTTGCTTGTATCTTTTTCCCGTTCGTTGTTCCTCGAGCCGGTAGAAATTGTCTGTTGTACGTGCTGCCTGTATAGCCTCATCTAGAGTAGTGGGCTTTGAGCGGAATATGCCCTCTCGCACTGATTGGTCTTCTATTGCCAACAAAGTGTGTCCTTGCCAAGCGGTCTTGTGACTCCCCAGGAAGTTCTGGATATGCTAGCCTGGTGAGTTCCCAAATTCCTTGACCTAGCTCTTGGATACTTTCCTTGGGGCCTTGCCGGCGATAGCGTAATTCAAGGAGGTAGTTTTCTGCCATCTGCCCTGGTCCAAAACATTTCTCCAAGAGCTGTACGAGTTCCTTATAGGACAACCGTGAAGATTCGCCGACTTCAACCCCACAGGCCTTCAGGGCAGGCCCTCTCAGGCTTGCCGCTAGGAAGATCCTGGCTTGCCCATCATCCCAACCATTAGCCATCCTGCAGGCTTCAAAGTGACTACGATATTCCGTCCATGGAATCTTTCCGTCAAATCTGTCTGGAATGATGTTCGGCCTTGAGCCAGTAGCATTTGGGTACACCGACTGGGGTTGTCTTGATTTGAATTGGTGTTCTTGAAACTGGCGACCACTGGGTTGCATTTCCACCTGCTTTCGACGCTGAGTAGGAACTACTCTTGGTGCATGTAACTCCTGCCACTCATCCATGTTGTGCACCTCCACTGACTCTGGACTTTTTGCTTGAAGCCAAGATTTCCGACTAGTTGAAGACTTCTGAGGTATCCAATTTTCCGTGGTACCGATTTCTCTTGGGATTCCGGGTGTAGGTCCTTCCACATCTTAGCGAAGTCCCTGGCCTGTTGAAGTTGAGAGGGGAATTCAGCACATCCTCAGGCGCTACTGGGACTGTGTACTTGCTGTCGGCTATGTACTTTGTTGGTGTCATAGTTGCAGCTGTTGTTTTTGGAAAGCTCACTGGCGATTTCTGGCCCAATCCAAGCTGTTGCAACTGTTCTCTCAGTGCACGATTCTCCTCCAGTAGTGTCTCATTTTCTGCCCTTGAACTGAGCAATGCCTCCTCCACTTTTTGGACCTCCGCCACTAAGACATCTAATTCAACATCGGGATGTAATTTCTCTGCCGCCATGATGTGTAAGAATGTTGAATTGAATTAAAATTCACCCGGAACAGCGTAGTTCAATCAATCAGTCTGCTGTGAGATTATGCATGTGCAGGAATAGCAGGTATTCAATGCGATAGCACCACTGGCACTGCAGGCATAGCAGGCATTCAATGTGAAGGCACCACTGGCACTGCAGGCATAGTAGGCATTCAATATGAAGGCACCACTGGCACTGCAGGCGCTACTATTTCTCTAAGCAGGCGCTACTATTTCTTGTTGGCAGGCGCTAATATTTCTTCATTTTCTTCAGGCGCAGAGTCTATTAAAACAATGCAGGCGCCTTCACCTGCAGGCGCCTTTCACCTGCAGGCGCCCTTCACCTGCAGGCGCCCTTCACCTGCAGGCGCCTTTCGCCTTCAGGCGCCTTTCACCTGCAGGCGCCCTTCACTGCAGGCGCCCTTCACCTGCACGCGCCCTTCACTGCAGGACGAAAAATACACAAGATGTATTTACTGATCCAGCCTCACCCTGCAGGCAACGAAAAATATAGTAGGCATTCGTAACGAGGGCACTACTATAGCACTGCAGGATAAATCATATCTCCTCTAATGCAAAACGATTTTACATTAACATGATTTAGCAGTCACCTGGTCCACGAAACCCATCCCACCGCTGCCACCAACATATAACCAGATTTCTCCAGTTATTGTGGGATCTTTATTGGGTATATATTCGCGGACACTTCACTCACGCTCACAGCGATCAGACCACATCTCCATATCACGAGTCGACATCATTAATTCACAAGCAACAAGAAAAGTGCGTGCAAAGAAGAAACTTTATTACCGTACTCGCCAATTCGGACAGTTCGTCTGCCACGGTGCGTAATTGATCACCGCACGAAGAGTCGATACACAGCGTCTTGTATACAATATACAACAAAGCACAGGGAAACACACCATGGACCACGTCCGCCTCTGTGGAGAGTCAGCTAACAACTGCTCGCTCACACACTGCTCGAGCGAGACTTTACCCACGTGCGACCCGTGCCCCCCACTACAACTCTTAAGGTCACAGGGTCACCGCACGCCACCTACGTCCTACTAGACGTACCAGAAACACCTACTTCTAGTGCTCTAAACTCATTTCATTACAATACATACTATGCGAATATGAAATCAGACACACAACCAATGCTATTAGCTCGGCCAGCTTTCTTATATTAAGCGTATAACACATATTATGTTACCATTCAAAAAGATCCCATCCTCTTTTTTAGCTTTAATTTCATCATATTTTCTTCTTGTATTTCAAAGAAAGGTGGAAACATTTGTCTTGATCTTTTTTTTTCCTGGAGAATATGGGGCAATGATTTGATCTTGTGTTGTTTTTTTTTTTTTTTTTTTTGGGGGGGGGGGAGGGATGAGCACGTCGATTCAATAATGTATTTATTTCTTTAGGTTAGATTAGAGGAGCGACTACCTGAGGTTGTGGCTGGCCTAGGTGCTGCTTTCTATCTGATGATAACGTAATCGTCATGTGCAATACTGCAAAGGCCACGTTCTCATCATCCTCAACCTGTCAACCCTTGCCAACACCAATGGTTGTGGATAGTAGGCCTAATCACTCCGCAGAAAACTGAGGAAACAATGAAAGAGACTTGAGGACAACATCGCTGATTGGCTAGCTGGCTGGCCGTACACTAGGACGGGACATTTGTAGGATTTGATTTGTTCATGCGCAGAGGTAAATTTCCCCCCCCCCCAAAAAAAAAAAGAAAAAAAAAAGACGAATATACACAAGAGTAAACATGAAACTGGAACGGGACTGGGTTGAATACAAGCATGAAATGAGACCAAACGGGACAAATCTAACATAACAGTAAGAAAACAGAACAGACAAAAGCGTTCAGCAGGGACAGCGATCTTGTCAGAAATCTGTCGAGAGAAAAAAAAAAAACGTGACGCGAAAAAGAACAAGGTTATGGAGATACGTATAACCGGCAAATATCCTAACCGTATATGAATATATTAATAATAACAGCTATAGCTTATGCGTAGCAGTCAATGGGTGATAAAGCAGGTTGTTATTTACATGGTTATAACAGGTGGTTAATTCAATTCAGTAGAATGATAACATTGCAAAGGAGAAAAATAGTTTCTTTTTGAATGAGTATAAAGGAACATTCTTTTATACCGAGATTCAAGGAATTCCAATAATTTGGGTCAGCTTAAACAAACGTGTTCTTGGCTGAAAGAGGAAGAGGAAAATGATATTCATTAGAACGTCGAGTTGGATATTCATGAAATGACTGGTTCTTTTTGGAACATAGAACGGAAAATACAAGGTAGAGAGTTATTGCTATACATGTTCATAAATTGTAGATTAGGCAAAATTGTCCTAAATTAGGCAAAATTGAGATTATTAATTGGAACAATACCAATTATTATGTACATGAAGTAGTGTATCATTGGAGTTTGGTTGAAAATAGTACTGCACAAGTTAAACATTATTTGGTTGAACATAGATCATGGATAAATCATTAACCAAATGATATATGAAGTTATGAGCTCATTTTTTTATTCATATCTTATAAGTGCGGAGAAAAGAAAACAGCATCTCCACGAGTTTGGTTTGCATAAGAGTGTAAAAGGCAATATACCTAGCATGAGCAACCAGTCTTTCAGATAAATACTCTTGACTCGAGTCGCTATGTCTTTGTAAAAACAAAGCAGTTTAATAGTCTTTGATGCTTAATGCAAAGAAATATTAAATAAATGTGATATACTTTTGGCCAGAAATGTTAAAACAAGAATTTAGCTGGAATGTATAATCTAATATTGTAGCTTCGGTATATTGTCTAATCCTAATTTAAAACAATGCAGTTATTAGTAGGTTTGTTTGTTTATTTGTTTGATAGATACTTTATTTTCTGCAAATCAATATACATAAGTTACATAATCATGAACATGTGGGAAATATACAAAGTAAATTCAAAACAGAGTCGTTTGACTTGCATAAACAACGATATAAAAGGAAATTAATGATAATAATATACAGTATGCATGTCTATGCAGCAGGGATTACAATAACAATTGTAGTTAAGAAGCGATTATACAGAGGTCCGCCATTGTAAGCATTGCTTGAAAAGATGGCCGGCCCGAGGAAAAGGTAGGGATGTACTAAATTCGTAACAATACAAATTTTGCTGCGAAGATAGCAGGGGAAAATAAACTCTGATGTGTGAGGGTAGTGAATGTGCGTGCAAGTACTTGAAAGTGCACAAGGGCAGATAGGCTGGAATTTACAATAATAGAGTTGGTATTCTGGAAGGAAGAACTATATGCGATGTTGCTATCGGGAGACCAACATTAGTCATATAAATTTAATTCGTATTTGAAGTATACTGTAATAAAATGTGCTTCTTTAAGTTTGCTTTGAATGAAAACAAGGAGGCACACTGTTTCAACTCCTCAGGAAGAGTTTTCCTTGTATCCGGACCGTGATGTCTGATCGACTTTTGAACAAGTAAAAGCTTTAGATTACTTAAATGAAAATCATGGGAACGACGGGTAGGGTATGAGTGAATATGGTCATTGGTTACTAGGGCATTATGAAAAAAATGGTAATAAATTTCGAGTGTGTTTATACATAAATATGGCAGTTAGGTATAAATGCATATCATGGGACTTTAGAGTTTTTAGGCGATGAAATATGGGATCATTGTGAGCCAAGAAATTTGAATGTGTGAATATACGAAGACCCCTTTTCTGGAGAAGAAAAAGTGTGTTTTAGTTTTGCTACAGTTGCCCGATATGATATTGCAGTACAATACATATGGTAGAAATAAGGTGTTATATAACATTATTAAAAGTTATTATTGTTTATATTATTATTATCACTATTATTACTATTATTTATAGTGCGCTTTTCCCACAAGTTTGATCATTAATTAAGTATTTTATTCTCCTTAAAACACTCGGTCGCGAAAACATTTACAATGTTAAAGAAACTCTGTAGTCAGATGGAAAATTGCATCCGATGTGATTTATAAACAATGCAGAGAGGTTGAAATATAATCGCAAGTTTTTCATTGTGCTGGGTATAGAAGTAACGTTAGAGTGTGGGGGGGGGGGATGACATATCATAGTACAAGGTGTGTGTGTGTGTGTGTGTGTGTTGTTTTTTTTTTTTTCATATTGCCATTGCTGTAATGAGAGAAATATCATCATGATATGACGTAGGTGATAGAACGATTGCTTTGCCGAATTTAATGCTAATGTATGATCAGTATGCACTATCACATGTATTAAACAAATGCATTTTTTTAAAAACGCAGATAATTAATTCATGATTTTGGCTAAAGGTGAAAACAGCTACCCTTAATTTCAGCCAGAGCAGTTTGTAGAGAAATTCTTACTCTACTCAACATCTCCAGCTATTCAGTTTTTTGCCAAATTGCATTTCTGACTTTTTAATTATGTTTTTCTTCATTTATTTTAGTATATTTGGCACGATTTTGTGATGCGGTCAGAAACATTCCATTTTATTTACAGGTGTGAATATTATAGTAGAGGTCATATTTCTTGATTTATTGAAGGGTTGTAAATTTGCTCAAATGGACACTTTTGAAAATAATTCACATTTGGGTTTGTAAAAAAAAAATCTTGCAGTGTTGATGTAGTTCTATATAAAATGAATATAAATACATACAATTATCCTTGCATTTGGGGGTATCATCATCACTTTATTGTCTACAAAGTACTGCAAAAGACTTTGAAAATATCAAACTCATTAACTTTATGTATTTTGAACTGTTTCAGTGGTAGCCAAAAGAAAGAAATACATTAGAATACCACAATCATTCAAACTAGTGTGATAATGACTACTTTATTATCCATGAATTCAGTTATTAAGATATATTGCCACAAGAACATAATAATAAAACAAATTGTAGTTAAGAAGAGTTAGAGAGAGTGTTGGGGGGGGGGAGGGGGAGGGATTTGACAGAATACATCAGCATAATCCAGCAGAGCTTGTATGACACCAATACTTTAGATTGTGTGCATGCATGATACTCTAAAGTGTTCGCAAGGGTAAATAATTCTCCATAGAGACGTGTGTTAAAATTCAACATTCAAAAAATTCTGTAAAATAGCTGGGAGAAAATAAATGAGGTATCTCACCTCTACTAACCTGAAAAGTGAGACATATCCTTTCATCCATCAAATATGCAAGGGGGTTCTTCAACCTTTGTCCAAGGGTTCGCAAAGCCAGACTATGAGTCCTTGTCACTCAAAAAAAAAAAAAAAAATTGAAAAAAATCGCATATTATCTGTACATGCAACCAAGCAAATATGTGACCCTGCACCTCAAAACAAACAAAAAGTCGCCAGACATGAATTTTTAGTAAAGACTATATTCTGAAAGAGCAGACTTTAAGCTTTAAAGGCAGGGAATCCCATTTGCATGCCTTAAATGAAGAGTTGTATAAATACAGTGGTATGTTGAAGAGAGTATCATTTTAGAAACTTTCATAAAGTATTGAAAGTGGAAGGTAACATTTAGTACATTTCTATTGACCGTTAGATTTTGAATTGAATTTTTTTCGGGGCTCACCGTAAATTCCAGTACATTACTAGACTACCTTTGCAGACCCATGCACTGCATGTGTGTCCATCATGTATATTTTGTGAAGAAAGTTCATAAAAACTTACAAACATTTCTATATACATTCTTGCCACACACTCTATATGTTATTACATCAGCTCTTATACTTTTAGATTTGTGTTTATAGATTAAAAAAAAATACAGAAGACTGCAACAAAAAGGCTTAAGTGTGGCTGACATACAGAACTACTGAGTAGTTAAGTTTTGTGCATTATTCAAATTGTACATAACTGTTGACTTCCAAATTTCTCAGCAGTGGCTGAAACAAGTCCCCTGAGGTTCATATTTAATGTTTTGCTGCATTTTGGGAGGTCTGTAAAAGGTATCCCTTACCTTTAAAATGATGTATAACCTCAAATCAAATGGACTCTCGTAACCTATCTAAATATTGAAAAGAAAGCACAAACTCAGGAAAAGTGTGAACTGAGAAAAGAGGCTCTGAAGTACAGTGTGTATTCAAGTGCTTAATCTTTATCAAACCGTGCTGGCTGTGCGATGAATGGGACAAAAATAGGAAGTAAACCACCAGAGTAACAACAATGAAGGGATTATCAGATTAAAATGAAATTAAGCATGCCTCATTACCACATTCTGTCCATAATTAATGTCAACTTTCAAAGCAGTAGCACTATCCTTTCAAAAGTTATTAGAGTTGAAAGTGAAGAGTGTGGACAAGGTTTTTTTTTTCAGAAATGAAAAAGGGATTCTAAAGACACACCTAATCACACTATTCTACCAAAAATGTTCGAGATAAACTGTTAAAAAAACACACTTTCCTGCCCGTTTTATGATACCAAATTTTAGCACAGTGTAAAAGAAGACCCGCTCTTTCAGAAAATATGAAAAAGTCAAGTTCGGCTAGGTTGACCCATTTCGCTTATTTTCAGTCCTCTTGGCATATTTTGTGATCCCTATGAACATGCCCTAAGTGATGATAATCATACATGTCATATTTGTCAATCAATTACTGAGAAAATACTTTTGGATGGATGCACGCTCACACTCGCACTTTCGGACATACAACCCACAACCCTGCGTAGTAATTTTCTATAAATATATTAAAAAAAATCACATTTACTGCATCAAATCTAATCAAACCCAATTTGCTTACCTCCTAGAAAATGTCCCAGTAACTAGATCCAGCGTAAATCCCCACTTTATGCCATTTTCGTTATTGTAATAAGTTCTTTTGATATATTTTGTTGGCGGGTAAAAGCCCCTCAACCGATCGAGGGCAACTTTACTATTAGCGGAAGAAATGTGTCCTGGTCTCCGGTCACATGCAAAGAAGTGCGTGGAAAATTTGAATACTACGAAGTTCAACTGCGACGTGAAAACCAGGAGCAGAGTGAAGATATCATTGAGACTAGAGTCTACGAGCAAGAAAAAACAGCTGTCTCTTTTCATGCGGCATTATCATGTACAAACTACAGTCTTGCAGTTAGAGTACTGAATACGGTTGGAGCAAGTGACTGGACAGAGATTGACATTCGGTGGGACAATGTATCAGGTAAGGGATATGATGAACCGAAAAAAAAAAAACCAACGTGCTAGTTTGCTGTTGTCCACACACACACACACACACACACACACACACACACACACACACAAACAAACAAAATATACCAAAATGATATAGCTATACCACAACAGTAAGGCCTTATGATAAATTTACAGTGTGAACGCCGATCAACGAAACGTGGTAGAGCAAAGCGGGGGCCACAGCATCGTTTTGAACTAGAATTCAATAACGAATCATGACTTATTTGATGACGCAAACGGAAAAAAAGAGAATTAAATCTGCAATTGATGGATGACAATTGACAACTGCATTATTTCCATTGCCACGAAAACAGCTGAGCGAAGTTAACTTACACAGGCAAAACTAACTAACTAACTAATAAGGAAGTTGGTGGAATTTGAGAAGCTTTATTTGCAGTGTCGCACTTGAATTTGAAATTTCAGGAAAATCCGTATAACTGAGAATTAGCGACATATGTGTTTAAAGTGCAGTTAAGAACATTTGACAATTTGCATGAAAATCAAAGAAATAAAGACTAGATACATTTTGTAGCCTTTATTTGCTCGTCGAAAATCAAATGGCGCATCTCTCCATGAGTGAGTGCCAAGCAGGGGCTAGCGGAGACCATAGCAACATCGAGTGTGTTAATGTTCACTAGTGTCGTAGAAATATGGTAAAGGCCGTTAAGGTCTTGCGGTTTTTTTTTTTTTTTTTGGGGGGGGGGGGAGGGGGAGGGGGAGAAGAGCGGATTTGTAGACGTTTCTAGCGGCATCTTGATTTTTAATCAAGTTGGACAACTAGATTTTAAAAACTTTGAGTTTGTTGTATATGGGAACTCTGGTTGGCAAGCGTATATTTCTTTGTGAAAAGGAAATGAATAGGAGAATATGAAAAACAAAGACAAAAACTAAAATGGTACTGCATTGCAAAGGGCAGAGGGAATCAAAGTGAAAAGCAAAGATTGATGTGAATCTCCGGAAATGAAAGGAAATTCAAAAGATCTGACGAAAAGAAAAACGAAAGAAAAAAAAGAACAAAACATAAACTTGACATCTCTCAAAATGTCTGACAAATGTTCACGTTCTTCAGTGTCTTATAAACCTTTCATTCGAACAACGTGCATGTATTTAAATTAAAAATGACTTTCAAATCTCATTTTGACCATTATCTGGATTCTAAGGGGTTCTGACTCTTATGACATATTCTTTGTGATTCGCTAAAATTTTTGCATGTGCTGTAAAATCACGCTGACGCAGGTTGAATTTAATGATATTCGTATGTATATTTGATGTGCGTATTCTGTGTTTCATATTAAACATTTTTTTTCCATTTGTGCGTTCTAGTGTCTTGATAAGCATGGATATAGACTGTCGACCCTATTACTTTCATTTTTTTTTTCCTTTTCATTTGCAGTTACATCTTTGGAGCCAAACACGATATCTGCCGAATCCATTAACGTTGTGTGGTCAGCAACTCCTGGAGCATCTGAATGCTTTTCTTACAGATACAAACTCGAGTACAGGGTTATTCGTAAAGAATCTTGTGTAGAGTTTTCATTTTCATCAGAGATAGAACAACGTTTTTTTGACATTTCAGAGAGCAGTGCGACAAATTTGACAAACCTCGAAACAAATTCAACGTATAACATAACTGTGACAATAATCAACGGTTGGAATCGAACTGTTTCCGCGAGGAGCATTAACATCACTACACTTCCAGCGTGTTCAAACAATGGTAAATTGACAAATAATGCTCTCATTTAACGGATGATTAAGATAATTTTCCAGCAATTCTTAAGCAGTATAAAGACACCAAGCAAGTGTGTTTTTTGGTAGTATTAGTCTTGAAGATAGAGATAGATGTTTATGTAGTTCATTTCATTTAATTTCATTTATTTCATTTCTAACAAGGTTTGGATATCACACAACATTACATTTGCTAGTACACAGTTTTACAAAATTAAAGAGACTCGTTTGTCATGATAAGGAAAAATTTATTGTAATGAAATAATACAATCATAAGGAAGTACGAAAGAACATTTCTGGGATACCGAGTTGTTGGAGTTATTATTACAATAATTATTGTCATGTCTTGAATGGAGTGCGGTGCCTTAGTTTAATCTAATCAACTCTAACATTCTGATGCAAATGTGGAAATGTTTCAATGAGATTTTGTTGAGGTTTATATAACAATAATGTAGCTTACTTTGTCCAGTCGGACTTGTGCTTGTTATTCTTTTCTTTTTTTTTTCACTGACTTGGAAACTAAAGCTTCCTACTGGAAATGTAACATATCTTGTAATCTTGTCTAAACACTCAATTTCGTAGGCTCAGCTTTAGCAATTCCTGGCGGGCTTTTGGTTCGATGGTGCTTAGCGCCCTCCTGTCCTGGAATTTATCAAGTGACTAGCAGACTCATCCATCGAAAATCCTGTCCCTTTACGTCACTCGGCCATTCCGCAGAACATGCTGACGTCATCACAAATACGTTTATTCGACTGTCTCTTAAGGAACACTTTGCCAAGTATAAAATCACAATAAATAAAGTATTCAAGAAAAGTGCCTTCGCCACCGCTGAGATCTTCTGGGAGACCGCTTTGGCAGGTTTGACCACATTCAACAGCGTTATAAGTTTCAGTTCCCTTCGTATAATTTCTTCTTTCTGTGGCACAGTGCATTAACGATGAATCCGAACAATTATTGATTGTCATGATTCACGTGTCTTCCATATCTTGTCATTAAAGGATTAGTATTCTCTTTAAACTCAACTTTGTTACCTCACTGCTAGAATTGTTTGTATTTCACTTCTGGTACCACTCGACGAGCTCAATTACAATTACGTTTGGTAGTATAACATTTATATTTAAGCAATTCGTTCAAAAAGTATTCCAACATGGATACATGCATTACACAAGAGGCAATTCATGAGGCACCATGCCTGTTTTTCGAATAATGTATTTGTCATACATAATGTAAGATCGTATGATCAGACCCATTTTAAAAACTGTCAATATTTATTTGACATGTAAAGTTACTTAAATTCTAGTATTTTGTTGGGTACTCGCTCCTGCTGGTGGCACGCATTCTCCTTTGCAGAGTCGGACAGCGACTATGCAGTCTTTCTTTGGTAATGCTGTCCTATGCCCTGAAGATAAAGTCTTCACCAATCAGAGCTACCGGAACCCCCTCCCTTCTCAGGGAGACGTTTTGTCATGGTTGCTTGTTTGGTAACTGTGTTGCCATACAGTAGAAATCAACTCCAGATTTTTTTTTTTTTAATATCAGAAGAAAGAACACATCCCTACATACAGAACAATACAAAAGTATCGAAATCCGATAAGAAATTAGGAAATGATAACTCACTGAAATTTCACAATTTCGAGGAAAACTCCTCTTACCAGTTTTTATAATTATTCAAATGGGCAAGTTGATGATGTCATGCCCTCATAATTTCTTTTAAACTTCATAAACGGAATTGAAAAAGGCCTCGTGTTTCAATTGTATAAACATAACTCTTCCCTCATGAATACTCAAAATAAATAGGAACAAATGTTTACTGTGATATATTCTTGTATGGGAATATGCTTTAACCTGTGTTAGTTTAAACATAAAAAAAAAAATCCGACCATCATGTTGACCATTAATGAAATGACATCATCAACTTGCTCATTTGAGGATGTTCATAAGGTTTGGTTTAGAAAAAAAAATGTTTTCCGACAAAACGGGAAATTTCAAATGTAATATCTTCCTGTAGGGATTTTTTCTCTCTTTCTTTTACAAGATATCTATTTCTTGGACGGATTTCCCCCTGTACCATATTGCGTGCATGAGGATCTGAATAGTCTTGAACGAGGAAGTTAACAGTGTGCTCCTTTCCATTTTTACATGTTGGTCACTTTTCAATGATTTAGAACAAAAACAGTGCTAAGTAGAACAAATAAAAGAAAAGAATGAGAAGATTTTCGAGTTTTACCTTCTGGTTGCAATACATGTATAAACGATTTTGTCATTACGGTAATTACACATTTACAACATGTAATTCATATGATTAAAATGTTCGAACAATTAATCTTTTTTTTTCTGTATAATCGCAATGTCATATAGGCCTACGTACTATTTTGTTTTGTACGTTTTACCTGTCACTTTTAAGACCTTTTTGGTACGTATTTCAGTGTTTTATCATGTGTTAAATACATAGGAATCATCGGGAATATGTGGAAAAACAACCCTGTTAAAATAATACTGAATAAATAGATAAATGAATGAATAGGTAATTAAATATGGGAATGAATCTATATAAAATAATAAATGAATATGCTTGAATGACATTCCCGCTGACTATTAACTGGTAACCATGGTTCTGTTTTTAACTGCATTCTCAACGCTCAGCACCGACTAGCGCACCTCGCAATGTACAAGTCACAGGGATCACCGAAAATACTATCACTTTTGAGTGGGAAAAACTCCCGTGCAGCCGGCGCAATGGTCCCATTTCGCACTACGAGTATATTCTGACAACTTCAAATGGAGGGGAGGCAAAAAACAGCATTGGGATGCCTGTGGCAGTGACAGACCAAAAAGTGATGATCAAAGATCTTTATCCTGACACTACGTACATGTTCACAGTGCGAGCATGTAATGAGGAGCTTGTTGGACAGTTTTCAGAACCAGTCTATACCAGAACAAATGCGACAAGTACGTATGTCTGCGAACATATATAATTATTAAGCGACTGTACATACACAGCCTTTACTTACCTTGCAAGGCAGAAGTGGTGAAATCGGTTTAAAGCTCAATTTGAAGAGGTATTGCACGAGCTGAAACCTTTATTTTCTTTTGCTGAAAAGAAGATACAAAATCTCTTCACAACGGAAAAAAAAAGCCTTTGAGCATCATTGATAGCTGAGAGGTCATTTTCTTCCATTACCATAGATTTTTGTTTTTCATTTGTTGTACTTCGCCTTCAGCAGTCGGCTCCGGCGAAAAGATTTTCACTTAGACACAGAATTGAAATGAGCCCTTGAGAGGTTGCATCATCGACTCCACTCTTTGTTTCCTTTTTCCCTTGTCGAACTTTTAGAACTGACAGCTCTTTTTAACGGGTGAGTTTAACTTGCTGTTGCAACGTTCTGTTTTGGTACCGAATTATATCACGTAAACAATCATCTTATAGGCATATGAGGATTACAAGGGGCAGGATAGCCTTTTGGATTTCCTGGCGCCTACAGTTCTTTCTAACCCCCTTGTATACAGGCATGTAGGTGGCTGCAAAGCTGTGTAACCTGCTTATCCGCAACTCTTATGTCATCTTTTTAAATAGATTTTAACCGTGTGCAAGGTTCAAGCTATGCAACAGCCGGGTTCATTGTTGCCGCGCTGCTGATTTTTTGTCTTTGGATATTTTTTTCCATGTAAGTACGTGAGAAAAAAACAAACACACGAAGTTCTGGAATATGCAGTATATTTGCTTTTCCATCGCTATACAGAGCGTATCAAAAAGAGGTAATCCAACTTTGGAGGAACATTTCAAAATTGTCAGCTATGGAGAGCGCAATTTTAATTTCCATTGATACCTAATTATGTTGACAAATGTCACACATGACTGAGCACATGAACTTTAATGACAACAATGCCAAAATGCACTTTTTCCAAGTAGGAAGGTTATCGTGAAGGAGCAACGAATGTCTCACAAATGGATAAGATCTGTCAAGGAAAGTGGTCAAATTAACAGCCCAGCCTGCATGACTGCGGGTTTGTGTCTAGAATTTCTTCTAAACTGTTATGGTCCGTAATCTTCAACATTGTCGATAACTTGTTTGCTCCCACAAAGGTTAACCCGTTTTCCATTTTCTCTCTTCATATTCAAAACATAGTTTGTTGCTGCTAGCTATGTGTCGAATACGAACAAAATAGACTTTGTGAGTTGGCATGTGTGGGAAGGATCAAGTTGTCGACAACATGACTAAGTTGAAAATTATGGACCATAACGAATGTTTAAAGAAACCCTAAACGCAAATGTGCATTCGTACAGGCTGGCCTAGATATCGGCGAACCGGCCACTTTCATTGACAGATTCTCATCCATTCAGTGAGACATTTATTGTTCCTTTATGTGACACTCAAACTTGGAAAAGTACACTTTGGTATCGTTGTCTTTACAGATCACGTGCTCAGGCAGGCATGATATTTGTCAACACAGGTATCAATAAAAAGAGGAATTCCCCCTTTCCTCACAACCAACAACGTGCTCTCCATCGCTGACAATTTTGAAATAGTAGCCCTCCAAAGTTGGATCACCTTTTTTTTTTTTGATCCGCACTTTACTTACCTATCTGTCATCCTTTCAAATTATTCATTGTTTCTCCAATTATCATTCCTTCATTTGAATATATATATATATATATATATATATATATATATATATATTGTATTACAGTTTGACCTTTTAAACCTCGTACATTTGCTACAACGAAGGTAGGTTTACAACAAAGTAGGTGGTTTATTTTTTTTTTTATAGGAAACGTAAAGAACTTCAGAATGCATCTGCCATTCTAATCTATATCCTCATTTTATTTACTTCTTGTTTATCTTTTGTCTGATTTTACTCTCTCATTGAAGCCTAGAAGAGGTGTTCCATATCTGCAAGCACCAATAATAATTAGACTTTTCATGTTGCGTGGTACACAGCATCCCAAAGAAGTTTCTGGTAAATGAACAATTTTGTCAGATAAGTCATTCGCGGTTAGTTGCGTAGGATCGTTTTCAATTGAAAGAAATAAGTCATCATGCGATAATGAGTACTATGCATCATTGCAACAGAAATGAGAAGAATTGTACACGCACTTATTTTATCTGAAGGATTCTTTTTCCCAAATTCCTTGTCGATACTTCTCTAACCTTTCTTTTTCAACAGTATGCACTGGAGGAGACGGAAGCAAAAGCCATCCACAAGTGCCACCACCACTGGTGCCGCCACACACACAGGTTGTGGGTCTGGAGGGGTGGGTCTGGACATGCATCTTAGGTAAGCATATTTCCCTCCTCTATAGCGTTGCCAAGTAGTTACTGTAAGTGGTTGTCGTGTTGTCTTAATTTTGATTTTTTATTTAACTGATTTCCCCTGCATGTCTTTGTTTGACCTTTTCCCCGCAATCGTTTCCTTCTCCTTCGCAGGGGTAGGGCTCATTGTGAAGAGGTAGAAATGCGTCACATTAAGTCCTGGAAGCGTAAGTAAAATTCTTGCACGTGGTGAAAAATAAAGTTATCTTAATTCTCTTGCCTTACAAAATCCTTCGATTTATCGGTGGCAGTTTATGTTCTTATCGTCGCCAGACAAATTTAGTCATTCTGCGCTCCTATTCACTCAGAGTTTCAGGTTGTTCATGCCCTTGCCGTTCTTACCCTCTTTTTTTTCGCCTATCTAATCTTTGGAGTAATAAATCACAATTTCATGGCCTTATTGGTGCTCAAATTCTGTTCACTTATCTTTTATCAGAATTTCAGGTTGTTCACAGCATCACCGCTCTCTAAAAATGAATTGTCAACATCGAAATATATGAATATATAAGCACTATTCTGCTTGCAAGCTTATAGACTTTTACATTTGAAGACACTTTAATTGCCAGAAATATACAGCAAAATGATATTACTCATTCTTGGTTCCTGTAGACAAAATATGTAAATGAAAATTCATTAAAAATGGAACCATACCCTGAACAATTCTCTCTCTAAAAAACCTTTCTCTTTCACAAATGCTCTTAAAACATGTGTTTCTTTTCAGTTCACCATAAGAAGAGCAGAACTTGCCTTTACAATTCCTAACTGAGTGTCTTATTCTACTACTGCAGCTTAGGTGTGTTTGTATCACTGCTCATTATAAAATATGCACAAAATATAATTGTTTCTTAATTACTTTATCACTTTCATATTTTTGATCTGCTCTTTGATATTACCGATACAATGAGAATCAATGATTCATGTATTTTTAATCATTGAGATACCTACACTGTAATATATTAGAGTTAAAGCCGGCGCATATTAATGGTGTAATGAACTAAGAACAAAAAAATGCACAACTGAAACAAAAACTAAACCTTTCATCTCATTTTCTTTGTCCCTCTGATCTCATTGACATAATCACCTCCAGACAGTCATTTCTCATGAACAAAGTGATAGCTTTTGAAGAGTGTGTGTTAGATCACGAATAGCTATTTTTTTAATAACTATGCTTAAACGATTAGCGGAGTGCATGATGACTCTGGGAAGTGTCTGTTTTGTTTGCAAATACCTCTTCGAAGACGAAAAACTTCAGCCTGCTTGTTTTGCTGCATCAAGTTTCAATGGAAGCAATGATAAAGACGATGTCGACAATCGACACACTTTTGACGAAAACAACCAAGACGTATTGCTCAATGACAACGTCCAGCAAGATAAATTACTACGGCCAGCTATTCCCACAGACCGGCTAGCGGAATACATGTCTGGCATTAACTTAAGAGGGGCCACTGGCTTTCAGGACGAATTTGAGGTAAAAGGATTTACATCCACTCTTTAGAACACTTGCCTAACCACTTTCCAATTTACATTAAGCAAAAAGTATTCTGAGTGTGACACTTTGAGTTAAATGTTGTGGAAGATTAAACAGGGCGATTGGCAAAATGATAAGTGATATCCTGAGAAGAAACGTATGTTATGTTTTTGTATATTCTATATTATGATATCAGCGACTCTGAGAGTGAGCTGAAAAAGGAGTAATTAGGGTATTTATACGTTTAGGCCTACTATTGGTATTTCTTTAAACAGCTGCATTAAAGTCAAGAAGGTGTTTTGTCTGTTATCAAGTTCACGTTATCTATTATATTGTGATATTTTATTTTAGATGGTGATGCAGCCCCCGGCCCCACAAAAACACAATTTTGGATCTTCTGAAAAAATGAAGGGGGGGGGGGGGTGGAGGATAAACAAAGCACATAACTCTTCAATGGTTGTTCCTACATGTGGTGTGTTACTCTATACAATGGACATTCCTGACCTAATCTTCTTGATCTAAATCATTTAAAGAAATTACACATTTTGGAAAAGTGTGTATTAAGAAAAGAGGCTTTAGGGTTTAAGGTCTATTCAAGTAATTAATCTCACCGAGCTGCCCTCTGTGCACTGAACGACACTAAAGACAGGATGTAAATCTCTGTAGCAACCACAATGAAGAGATTATCTGATGAGGCTTAAATTTGATTTTCACACTCGTTGAGCACATTCTATTCATTGATGATAATGACCTTGAACGCAGTAGCACCATCTTTCAAAAAGGTATCAGCCTTGACGGTGAGGAGTGTGTGAAGGGGTTTTAATAAATGGAAAGAGACCTATGACACTTACCTTTACTTACACTACGCTTCAAAAAAATCACAATTTATGTAAAAAAGAATTCCTCTTTAAACAAAATATAAAAACCTGAGAATTGACAAAATCAATCAATTTCACCTATAGACAATATTGAGTCCTCACGCAAAATGAGGGTATGCGAATTTTGTTGGTTTTGTGATGCACGGTAACGTATAGCCTGACGACGGATAATGTAAACTCCCACAAAAGAGAAAACAGAACGATGAAGCAATGGATTGTTTTGTCACTATTTACTTATGTGCCGAAAAAGATGACTGATGCTATATATCATTGTGATAAATCATCATTCAAAAAAAAAATCGTTCTGAAGCTGGAAACCAACTTTCTTTACAAGTTCAGACTAAGCTATTATAACAAGCCTTGATTCATCGAGGATACTCAATTCATACATTAGAATTACAAATTAGTATACAAAGAACAAAGAACAAAGAAACACAAAATTCAACATCAACATTTAAAGTATGGTGAACAAGAAAAAAATGTCGGTATTCATAAACAAAGTGATTTATATATTTCTGCAAAGCTTAAGTCTCTAGGAATATGAATAGTTAACTTTCAGAAGGTGAAAATGTCTTTAGAACGATTGAGAGATGGTGTTTTGAGGCCCTTTTTAGACCACCTGAACCCGATCTGATGGCGAAATTTTTGTGACCAAAATTATGACGTCATGACATGGACGAATCAGCCCTGCGCTCGGCTGATGTGATACGCTACCGCTAGCTAACTTTGCACCCAAGCTACGCTCTGTATCACGCCGCCGCGCGCGCCGTGGTTCGCATTCAAAGCGTGAATTCCACATGATGGCCTGAGTGCACCGAGGTATCTGTACGTGTCTTGTTTACTCTATCAAGCAAAAGTGAGTTATACTTTCACTTATTGAATCCATCTTCCTTCGAATTACCATGAAGTATACCTTTTTAAATTTCTACTTGCGCTTTCGCGCCTCAGTCTCTACTCTTAAACGGCTTATAGTAACCGTTTAATAGGCCTAATTAGTACAGTAGTAGAGCCTAACGTTACGGTAGAACAAAAACTCTGACCTAGCTAACGTAAGGATCTACGTAGTGGAGTAGCCTATGTAGGGTTGGACCTACTACTCATCGACCGCCTATGTTTATTTGCTTGATAAGAATATTCAACACTGAAATTCACGTAAAAAACTTGACCTACGTGATTGAGAAAATCCAGCTCTATCAAATGCCGTTGTTCCCTTTTCGATTCGAAGTTTCAGTGCAAAAATGTCGCCGACGAACTAGCGTGGCCTCGTTTCAGCTCCCCGCGGTAAATCGCGTTATCGGGGTCGACCGCTGTTTTTTGCAATGACAATGCACGCAAACCGACTTGTATTGCACACCGTGTTGTAGAAAACGTCAACGAAGCTTTTTAGGAACTTCCATAGACATTACATTGTGCTGTCATTACGATTCGGTGAAAAATATTCATTCGAAATTTTGTCCTTGATTAAAACCATTAATGAACAGTGAATTATCGCGTTTTCCCACACCATCCTCATCTACATTCAAAGCCGATCCATTTTTATGTGCTTTGCGCGCAGACGAAGTGCGTACTAAGTGTTCAGTGCGCGAATTATACGCGGTCGGTTTAAAAGAATGTGGTCGATATGTAGTGGGGATACCATACACACCAAACTAGCTCTCCGGCGGGGACTCGGCGGTTCGCTACTGACGTTGCTTCAGACTATATTATTAGTATTATTATGGCTATTATTTATTTATTCATTTATTTATTTATTTATTCATTCATCTCTTCTTCTTTTTTTAAATAATGGTACATTTTACCCTGCTGTTTCTGCCGATAAAGCAGATGCGACTAAAGACAGGCAAGGTACAGTATTGTATTGCATCCGCTCACAAAGAACTACGTGCTTTATGAATGGCGGACTCGATGTAGAGCTAGCTAGCGCTGCACACTCGATCGTAAAGGGTACGTTAGTCCATGTCATGATGTCATATTTTAGGGCCCCGAAAAAGACGGCCGTTCTGGAGCGAAAATCGGTGAAGTAAATCAGTCAGTTTTAACTCGCGATTTTTCAGTGGTACAAATATATTTTAAAAAGTCACATAAAAAATCTGTTTTAACAGACATTTCCCTCTGCTTTGACACCTTCTTTTGTATGATTTTCTTGATTTTAATGTCTCGTTCACCATCCTTTAAAGCCCTCGGAGAGGTTGCATCATCGACTCCCCTCTGTGTTTGTTTTTCCCCTTGTCGACCATATATATATATATACACATGAGATTAAAACCTAAAATGGCATTAAAAAATGTCATTTTTTGTTTGTTTTTGTGTTTGTTTTTCCCCTTGTCGACCATATATATATATATATATATGAAGAGTTTGTTTGCAAAAACCGTTAAGTCCATATTTGCCAAATGGAGATATTTGCGATTAAAGGTCAAGAAAAATAAAGAGAACAATAGAAAATTTTGCTTCTTTTGTCCATAACTTCAATATACCAATATATCATTTAAAAGGTACTATTTTGTACTTATGACACAGACCGTACTTCTAAATCTTCAAAAATGGACTTATCGGTTTTTGCGAACAAACTCTTCATATATACATATATATATAGACACGATGTCTATCTTGAAAGTCAAATAGTTGTTTTATCCCTGCTGCATAAACAAAGCTGCCACTACGTCGACAAGGTTTCAATGAGCATTAACCATAAAAGCAGCAGGACCTTTTCACTGTTCTATTGGGCACATGTTGCTTCTTTTTGCTTCTTTCTTGCGCGAAAGCAGCATGTACTGTCTGAGTGCTGCATTTTCCACTGCACAGTCATGCATAATTATCTCCATTGGCAACTTATAAAAGAATGTAATGTTAGCCTATGCAATGGGGAAAAATGAAGACATCTGAGAATATATACAAATCTTTCAAAGGTCATTACTTTCAAGCGGTTGTGGTGAAAAATAGTTACAAAAACAAACAGATCAAATAATCATCTCATGAGAGAGTCTGAACACACACATACACACACACCCACACATACACACACACACACATATATGTATAATATATGAATATACATAAATGTGTATCAGTGCTCCACCTTGCTAAATGATATCCTTCAATGCTTCAAAAATGAATAGATTGCCTCTTTCCTCAATTATACTAGTATCATACAACACCTAATGCTTCTAGTTTTTAATTAAAAGGGGTATTCTCCCCGTGTTGCTGAGGCAGGTTTTCATAAGAAAAAAAAATCAATGACCCTTTGTACTGTATTCTAAAATCTATACAGATTTAAAACAAAATACAATCTCATGCAAAGAAAGAAAAGTAGCACTTTACCGGACAATTAATGCTTCTGTGGACAACTTGACACAGCAAAAACATACAAACAAACGGGGGCATCCCACGAGACCGACACCCACGAGTCATACGGTCCACGAGACCGACATCAATAATAGGTCCATTAGTCATACAGCCCACGAGTTATACGGCTCAGGAGTCATACAGCCCATGAGTTCGACACTACGCACAAAAGGCTCATGAGACCGACACTAAACAAACATAGCCCACGAGACCGACACTAAGCAATAAAGGCTCATGAGACCGACACTAAGCAAAGAAAGCCCACGAGACCGACAGTAGGCAAAAAAGGCCCACGAGACCGACACTAAGCTAAAAAGGCTCACGAGACCGACACTAAGCAAAGAAAGCCCACGAGACCGACAGTAGGCAAAGAAGGCCCACGAGACCGACAGGATAAACAGCGCCATCTACATGTCAATCACCTGTACAGGGTGTTCCATAAGTGGAAAAATAATATGCTGGTGGTAGTAATTTCGTCATGCTATCAATTGAAAGATGGTGACCATCTACATAATTATGAACGACATCAAACATGTATTTCTACATACTGGGGGGGGGGGGGCAAGTGTGTCAGGGAGCGACATTTTTATCAAGTAGAAAAACAGAATTGTGTTCTTCATCCCCCCCAAAAAAAATATAGAAGAATTAGTATTCTTCATCCCCCCCAAAAAAAAGAGACAAAAAACCCACAAATGAATTAAAAAGAGGGCAAGAACGATGTATGGATTAATTTTAGAGCTTTGATAATGCCATCGTGCTATTTTGATAGGCTTTCCCAGTTTTTAGCTAGAAGATGGACAGGATATAATTTTTACCTCTTCTCTTTCCCGATTCACTAGTTACTTATTCTATTTTAGATATTCTACCCTCCTGCTTGGAAGTTTTGCAGTAAGATCTACTTGTAATTTTCTCTGTAACTATAATGTAATGCTACTGATTAAAACGTTTTATATCGCAGGGATTCACCTCAATTTGTGGCTTGTGTTATTCTCCTCCACACATAACATTTTTTCGTGAAATACAATAGCTCTTTTCATGGATGCATCTTATTATTTCCGAATCCCTTACGCTTCCTTAATAGACGATTACGTTATTTTTTTATTTTTTATTAATACTAATTCAACACCCTCGCAGGTTTACTGTGGAAAGATCTGTCACACACTTTCACTGTACTTTGTTCGTTTTTTTTTTTTCACAAACAAACACCCATGCAAACACAATTAAAGATCCTGATCATTTCAGCGGGGGGGGGGGGGGGGGGCAACTGATGGGGTTACACCCTGCCGGAGATGGCAACTCTTCTTTTCCATCTCTCATATCTTCCTATGCTATTATCAGGACACCCTATACAATTTATTGGTCTATAGGTGGCGCTGTTCATCCTGTCGGTCTCGTGGGCCTTCTTTGCTTAGTGTCGGTCTCGTGAACCTCTTTTGCGTAATGTCGGTCTCGTGAGCCTTGTATGCGTAGCGTCGGTCTCGTGGACCTTTTAAGTGTAGTGTCGGTCTCGTGGGCTTTGTTTGCTTACTGTCGGTCTCATGAGCCTTTTGTACGTAGTGTCGGTCTCGTGAGCCGTATAACTCCTGGGCTTATTTTACTTGATGTCGAACTCGTGGGCTTTATTTACTTAGTGTCGAACTCGTGGGCTGTATAACTGGTGGGCTGTATGACTTGTGAGCTGTATGACTCGTGGGCTGTATGACTTGTGAGCTGTATAACTTGTGGGCTGTATGACTCGTGGGTGTCGGTCTCGTGACGTGCACCCAAACAAACACCCACACACATACATACCTACACACATGTATGTAACGCATATGTATACACACATGATAAAGTGTGCGTAAAAATGAGTTTGTGCATACATTATAGTCATTGTATCTATGTATCGTGCAATGTTGAAATTGCATAATACAACAACAATTAATACGATCAACATTACTCAAGAATGAGATATGCAGTCCTCGTGCCGTCGTGTTGTTTTTTTTTTCAATTTTTAACTCTTCTTGATTATGACTTGTGCTTTAAAATTCGTCAATCAGATTTTTCAATTAGAAATGACGTATTCAACCGATGTGGCTAACAAGAAGGAAAACCAGAAGAAGAACCGCTTCATGAACGTCGTGCCATGTAAGTTGGATACGTTTCTTTCCCTCTGACCATTTAAATGACAGATAAAACAAGAAATACGAATATCAACACAACAACACAAAAGAATAGTTGAATCTCTTGATGACAGCCTTCTGGGTTTTTGTCGGCTTGATACCATAATTATTTCCATACAACAGCTGATTCAAGCTAGATAGTGATGCGAACAGCATGTCATGAAGTATAGCACATTATGAGCGAAGTTGCACAGTGCAGCATGACCAGCGTTATTTTGTACTTGATAACATACCTCTATAAAACCGTTGCATTCTTTAACTTGCTTTTCGTACCACTTTGTTCACAGTAAAGTTGTGCAAAATTGCAGTGAACAATCAAACATATCATATGACTGTGGAAATGATTAGAAAACATTCACACACAGACACACCCTCACACCCAAACACACTCATATATATATATATATATATATATATATATATATATATATATACACATATATGGGTCAGAATTTTGAACGATGTACAATTGAGCCAAAACAAGGCAAAATTTAAAAAGTAGGAAATTCTCCAAATCATTCATCTTACCTGAAAGAGTATAACTCAAGCTTAAATATGAACCCAATTATACTAGGATTTTCCCAGAGGAACAAGTTTTTATTCACCGCTGAAGTTTACCATGTCCAGAGCAGCGAACGTCCGTGAGGAATAGTACTGCACATACATTTGAATACCATTCAACATAATTTCCAAAGATCTGATTCAGTTCAAAATCCTAACGAAATATCTTAAGGGACATGTGTTCGTGATTGCAGAATATTAAGCTTGTACTCTTAACCTGTGCGTAATGGTAGACAACTGATGATTTAACTAAATTCGTCATTTCTGTGGAAATATTGCTCTTCCGCTAAACACTTTCTTAACTTTACGCGCATTTTACAGAAACTCAATATTTTCACCTCTTATTTCACTATCCCATACTTTAATCCTCACTCCCAAATAATGATATACCTTTTTAAGATGTATCTCATCTGAGCAGTCTTTATAACCCAACAAACATAGCATAGTTTTCATCACGGAGGTTCGCATGTAGCTCACGGACGTTCGGAACAAGCAAGATATTGAACAATGCAGCTCTCTTGAGTTGGAAACGCATTCTACTCACAACAAACAACAATTTCATGTCCAGAACAAAATCCTCTGCAAAATCCTGAATAGATATTACCAATTCTCAATTATATAAGCTTGTTTATCTTCTCATACTGAGGAATCAAAGAAAACAATTTTTCCATCTCTCGTAAATGAACGTACAAACGTACGTGTAATCTCAGTGACGTAGTCCATCCTTGAGAACGAATATATTTATCAAAATTTCGTTATCATGAAGTAAATATTCAGGTCCTAAACTTGTTATATAAAGTCTACAATGCAAAATTTGCTTTTTATATAACGAACATGGTCACAGCTAAAATTATGACAAAGAATTAATATAGAAAACAGAAGAAATGTGCTCCGTTATAGAAATACGAAGTTTAGCTGGGGAGGGCAAACGAATAAGTTAAGAAGAAATCCCTCTGTGTTTGCTCTTTGTGTTACACACTGTTACCGAGGAGAATTTGTGTTATTATATTAGTCAGAAATGATAATAGGTTCGATACTGCGAAGTTTCGTCATAACAAGACACAATAAGTCCATATACCTTGGATGGATGTTTGTGACTTCGATATTATACAATATGGTTTGTTATAACAAACCTTTTGTAGCGCGTCATTTCGGAGGCTCGTTATTCATACAGTTTGTCAATACGAAAATTGATAGAGTTCGTATAATTATGAAGCTTTTTTATTCGGTAAATGATAGGAATCTCCGAAGGTTAATCGAAGGGCTTATTGGAACATGAAAAATTATGTTCGCTTATCCAAATGTGGAGAAACAAGTTAACAACTAAAATCCTCCAATTTCAAAACCTCATAATAACCGTTTTCAACTAAACGAATATCAGGCCCATTCCACTTTTAGAAGAACGGACCTAAAAATAATGATCCTTAATATCTATTTTTCAAAGAACATTTCTAATAACAAACCTCCTGAATTAACTACAATTTTTTTTCATTTTGGAATAACAAACCTTTGGACATCGGAGTAATGAAACTTTGGAAGAGCGAACGTATCAAAGTGCAACCATAAACCTATTCTTAATCATTACTTTTTTTAACATGTGTTTTCAAAGTAAGCACAAAAGCACAAACAAATTGACGATCTCTCTGTCTCTTAAATGTGAAATGAAAAAAAAAAAATATCTTGGAAAAAAATACAAATGAATATTGCTTTTCATTGATGAGTATAAAACAACACCATGTGATGATAAGCGGAGGATTTGTGTGTTTTCATCAGACAATAATTGTATACTGTATGATTTTTGTTCGCTTGTGACGGCAATTCGATGAATAAAAAACATAAACAAACAAACAAAAACTTCTCCAGAGGAATTTGGTATAACGGGAGTGCACTGGCAATTCTTTTCTCTGTGTGTTGGAGCTCGATCCCTTCTCTGTTTCTCAGTCATTTTCATTCAACTGCTTCCACGTCCTTTTGAAACTTTTCCGTTTCTTATTCAACACATGCTCATTACAGACTTCTTCCGTCATTATCCTGAATGTGATTGCGTAGCACTTATCGGATTTGTTTTGGTTTGTTTTGTTTTGTTTTTGTTTTCTATTTGGTCGCAGCATGATCAGGCTATTGAGGGAATGAGAGAAAAATCGTCATGAAGAGAAAAATAAGAATGAGTTAAGGCATTTAATATCATGACAATTACAGCGAACGTCCGTTATGGAGACCAAAACTGGATGTGTTCTGTTTGAGACGGCAGCTACCATACTCAAAAGATAAACACTTAGAGCACCTGTGACTAAAAAGTGGCACTGATCTTCTTTCTCCTACTATGTAATCCATTGACTTATTCAACCAAAAAAATCCGTGAAAAAAAAAAAAAAACGTTTTCCGTTTGTTATTACAGGTAAATTGAGTGCTGAACGCTATTCACTTTCGGGTATGAGCGGCTCGGTGATTTGGTAATATTTTCAACTAACATTAATCTTATGTGCCGTGATATATTTGTAATTGTCAGAAATTTCCTTTCTCGGACAGAACGTCCGTGAGCGAAACTTTCAGAACCTGTAACAGTACAAATTGTCTCCAGAACCTCATTAGAAAGAAATTTAAACGCACAGAAATTACAGATTACGCAAAATTCCATTTTCCTATAACTTTGTTTTAAGTGTTTAGCTGTTTTTGAATAATTAGAGGGAAAACAAGCGTAAAATTGTGAGTAAATTTTCAATTGTTTGTTCATCATGATCACATAACGCCTTAAAAATTCTGAAACTACTGCTCTAAACTCATTGTTTACTTTGTAAAAGTTTATTTGTCGCTATTCGAGCCAAAAGTTTTAAAGAATACAGGACACTTTCGGGACAAGTTATCCCTATCGGAGGGATTGCATACGTCACGGACGTTCTCTGGAATTATCACGGACGTTCGTTCTACTACTAGGGTCATGTTCCAGGACGGATAACTAATCGGCAGAGAGTACCTAGCCTTCCTAACTCTTTCAAAAATTTGAAAAGGTATTGTCAATGCAAATTATAAGAAATTTGACATCCTTACAACATATGTATTGCTCAGAGGGGGATCAGGAGGTGAATTTTCAGAGAAAATATTAATTATTTGCTTGGTTTTTGGTGAATTGCATGGTCCAAAAACTGCGGACGAACCTCAGTCCGCTCCAAAAATGGCATGCAGCTCCTCGGCTAGAGAGCCAAAGGTAAAATGCACCTTAGTCATCAAAGCAAGATGGTGTCCCACTCGAAAACGTTTTAATCATCACGGACGTTCTTTTTTTCTTGGAGGTTCGTCTAAAAATACCATTTCGGTTCCTATTTGACAAAGGATGGACAGAAACTCAAAACAAACATATTATCGTGTTGCTAGATCTTAGTTGATTACGACTCAGAACAATATCGCCAATAACGTTTCATGGGCTACGATCTTTATTAGAAAATAGCGGAAGCACGTCCGTGACGAAAACTGAGTATAATTTTGCATAAAAGAATATTACGTCCCATGTACAGCCAGCAGACGTACAATTTTTGCAGGATATGTTCATTAGGTGAAACACCAAATTTTCGTATACGTTACAGTTGGGACAACAAAGTAGAATTTGCAGCAGCGATAGAAATAAAAGCATCACGGACGTTCGTCTGTTTAGGACTTTGATATTTCAATTGTTCTCTGTAAATTTATACTTGCTCATAAAGTTCTTATAATTTTGTGGTACATACCCATGATATGTCAGATCCAGAACATGGTCAGATATTAGATGCCACGTACCATTAAAAATGCACATCATTAGTTTGAAAAACAAAAATTATTGTGAAAATAGCGTTTTTACCGTATTTTTACGCTTTAAGTCCTTGTGAAATGAAAAATATCAGGCAAAAGTCAACCAAACCATATATTTCCTGAAAGGAAATTTACCAATCTTTGAGATGACATGAAAAAATCCGGTTTCTTAGATCATCCTGGCGTGTTCTAAGGGAAAGAATGTCATAAGGTACGAAAATTGGCAATTGTACATCGTTCAATATATATATATATATATATATATATATATATATATATATATATATATATATATCAGGGCTCCAAACTAACGTTTATTTTTGGTGGCCCGAAAGTAAAATCTGGTGCCCCCCCCCCCCAAAAAAAAAAAAAAAATCAAGAAAAACATAAGAAAAACTAAATTGGTCCTACTAAACATAAAAAAAAAATAAATAGTAAGTATTACTGAAGTGATACAGGTACCCATGTCTAAAATAAATGAATAGAAAATTCAATCATCTTACCGTTATTCTGAGTTCTAAAATTTAGAAAATATGCTTATAGATTATTATAAAAGTTGATGCCTATTTAGGTGGTCAAACTTACGTTTGAAATGATAAAATGGGAGCATTTGCAGACATTTTGTTAACAGCCGACATTTGTTTTGGCATTGCAAAGAGCCGAAAGTTACCGTTATTCATTTCTGATTGTAAAAGCAATCATCTAACATTTACTAATATCTTAACTCCTTACGGAGCCGAATGTTACCGTTAATCATTTTGAAATGTAAAAGCAAACAACTGACATTAATTCTAGCATCTTACGGAGCTGAATGTTATCGTTATTCATTTCCGAACGTGAAAGTGCTGCTGCAGCAAACATCCACTATAAGCATCTAATTGATACCGTTAATCATTTCCAAATGTCAAAGCAACAATCTGTTATTCATTTTAGCATCGTACGGAGCAGAATATTATCGTTATTCATTTCCACATTTAAAAGCAAACATCCGACATTTATTTTATTATCGTACGGAGCCGAATGTTATTTTTTTTTTCATTTTTGAACGTCAAGGCAGACATCAGACATTTTACTTTAACATCAAACGCAGCTGATTGTTACTGTTATTCATTTCGAAATGTAAAAGCAAATATCCGACATTTATTTTAGCATCGTATGGAGCAGAATATTACTGCTATTCACTTTCGAACGTAAAAGCAGTCATCTGACATTCATTTTAGCATCTTCCGGAGTTGAATGTTATTGCTATTTGCTTTCGAAAGTAACAGCAAACATCCGACATTTATTTAATCATCGTACGGAGTTAAATATTATTGTTATTCATTTCCGAACGTCAAAGGGATCATTCGACATTTATTTTACCATCTTCCGGAGCTGAATGTTATTGCTATTTACTTTCGAACGTGAAAGCGAACATCCGGCATTTATTTTATTATCGTACGAAGTTGAATATTATTGTTATTCATTTCCGAACGTCAAAGCAAATATCAGACATTTATTTCAGCATCTTCCGGTGCTGAATGTTGTTGCTATTTACATTCGAACATGAAAACAAACATCAGACATTCATTTTATCATCGTACGGAGTTGAATATTTTAATGTTATTCATTTCCGAACGTCAAAGGTATCATTCAACATTTACTTTATAGCATCTTCCAGAGCTGAATGTTATTGCTATTTACTTTCGACATTTGGCATTCATTTTATCATCGTACATTTCCGAACGTCAAAGCAAACATTCGACATTTATTTCAGCATCTTCCGGAGCCAAATGTTATCGTTATTCATTTCCGAACGCAAAATCAAATATCTGACATTAATTTTAGCACCGTACGGAGCTGAATCTTACCGTTATTCATTTCCAAAACGTAAAAGCAAACATCCGACATTTATTTTAGTATCATACGGAGTCGAATATTACCGTTATTCATTTCCAAAATTAAAAGCAAACATCTGACATTTATCTTACGGACCCAATTGTAACCGCTGTCCATTTCCATAAGTAAAGGCAAACATCGGACCTTTTTTGGTGGCCCGATCGGGCCACCAAAATCTTCATTTCTGAAATTTTGGTGGCCCGTCGTGCGTTTTTGGTGGCCCCGGGCCACCGGGCCACCGTTAGTGTCGAGCCCTGTTAATATATATGTGTGTGTGTATTTGTGTGCGTGTGTCATGCTGATAAATGAGATAATATTTGGCATAATTCATACGTTCATGCCTTGTACAGATGACCATTCTCGGGTAAAGTTGAACTTGCTTAGGAGAGATCCAAATTCTGATTACATCAATGCATCATGGATACACGTAAGCATGAAGCGCTCTTTATAAATCCATAAGAATGCGTCACAATGATGACTGGTAGTGATTTGATTCTCCGTTCGTTACAATACGTCATACATTCTACGTCTTATCAACAGTACGTGTTGTGTTAACATAGAGGGATTTGTGTCGTGGGCGAGAACACTTTAAAGTATTGTTTACCATTGGGAGCAGTGACTTTAAAGAAAAAAAATGTTCGCGTTATCACATTTGATGGATATGTGTGGACCCATTTTATACAAAACATACTACCATGTGAAAATTTCGTAATAATTATAATATAATGACATAGCACTTTTTTCTCAATAAACAATAAATGAAGACAGATTATTCTAGAGACAATTTTATTATAACTTCTGTTCACACTATATATTCGACAATTATTATAAACTTTACCATTGATTATACTGATTATCATCTTACATTTGTTGTTTCTATCCCTAACTCTCAATTTAGAATTATTTTGAAGGAATACAGCTTGCTTTTTGTTTCATCTGTGAATGGTGAATGATGCCTTTAAAGATATGGATATGCGTGGACCCATTTTATACAAAACATACTACCATATGAAAATTTCGTAATAATTATAATATGATGACATAGCACTTTTTTCTCAATAAACAATAAATGAAGACAGATTATTCTAGAGACAATTTTATTATAACTTCTGTTCACACTATATATTCGACAATTATTATAAACTTTACCATTGATTATACTGATTATCATCTTACATTTGTTGTTTCTATCCCTAACTCTCAATTTAGAATTATTTTGAAGGAATACAGCTTGCTTTTTGTTTCATCTGTGAATGGTGAATGATGCCTTTAAAGATGAAGTAGAAACTGCCAAAATGTACAGTTATTAATGTGCCATAAGGGTATGGAACAATGGATGATGAAACAGCAACAGAACTCTTAAACATACGTGTCAGACACATATTTTTTTCTTTGTTAATCAACGGGGTTATTTTTTTTATTTCAGAGCCTCCAGTTATCTCTTCTGGGTTTCATAATTACATGTTATGTGTACTCACTCGTGCGTGACCAAGCAGATTTCATTGTGTATGTATGTATGTATGTATGTATGTATGTATATGTATGTATATCTATATCTTACTCGTGCGTGACCAAACAGATTTCATTGTGTATGTATGTATGTATGTATGCCTGTATATCTATATCTTATGAAATTATTTATGTGTTGACTTTGTCGTTATTTACATGCATTAATTCATTACAAAGAGTCAATGTGATCAAATCTGTCATTTTCTTAATCAAGCAAGTCGAATGCAAACGGACCACATGTGTATAATAAAAAGTTATATGTTAAGATTTTTTGATTTTTTTTTATAGCCCACCTAAGCCAAAGCATTACGCGATCTGTTCCGATCAATCATACACGGCGTCTGTGTTACGTTGTCTGCCGTGTGTAAACTATATCTTATATAATACACTTCTTCTCCTTGAAAACTCATCGAAGAAACTCCATTAAAAATGGCAGGAAGCATCCCGAGGGAAGTACGATCTCAGTTGTTTGAGTAGGCACCCTGCACCCCCTCACACAGATTACGATGTTTGTAAAAGTCTTCTTCTCTGAAACCAGAAGTGATAGAGCGAATCCTGATGACTGCATAGCTTGAAGTCCGTTCATGGCGGAACCGAGATGCCCCTCGATGCCCGGGGTGGTAGTGGTCCAATATTTGGCGTTTAATTTTACATTTTCATTTCCTTCTTGAAAACGCATAGTCAATTTTCACCGAACTTGGTAGGTATTAAAGGTGCATGTCACGAGACCGACACCCACGAGTTTTACAGTCCACGAGCCATAGAGCTCACGAGTCATACAGTCCATGCATTATACAGCTATACAGCCCATGAGTTCGACATTAAGCTGACAAGGACCACGAGACCGACACATAAAGCCCCGTGTTGTATCTGTCGAACTCGTGGGCTGTTTTTACCTAGTGTCGAACTCATGGGCTTTATTTGCCCAGAGTCGAACTCATGGGCCATAGACTCGTGCACTATCCATGGACCTCTTTTCAATGCGGAACTCGTAGGCTGTATGACTCGTGGGTGTCGGTCTTGTGGGATGACCCCGGTATTATGGCTATTGGCTTTAGTATAGAGGGTGATAGGGTGATAAAATGCCTTAGGCCTATACTGGTACAAAATTTACGCCATTTCGTTCCCTTGCCCCCCCCCCCCCCCCGAGCACATTGTCAAGGAGATAGGGAAAGGGGGGGGGGGGAGACAGACAATATCCCAAAATCAAGGAATCTTCTTCTCTCAAACCTGAAAAGATCAGCAAAGTTTGTGCTATAAGTGTGTTATTTATATACAATAATTAGAAATGATTTAAGTTTGTATGCAAATGGTTGAAATCAATAAAACATATTTTTTTTAAGTTAGATCTATAAGTAAGTTAGATCAGTGGCTCTATAGTTTCAGGTTTGTCTATGGGATAGACGTGGAAAGGGGGAGGGGATCAAGTTAGAACCCAATTTTCACTTTTGATCTCCTCGAAACGCATGGTCAGATTTTTAACGAACTTGAAAGATGTTATCGCTAGAGTATCGTAGAATATTTGCAAACGTGCACCGTAAGAACCTGAAGTGAAAAACTAAGTTAGTGCTTTGAGTAAGTAGATTGGTGACTACAATAGCAAGGAATTGTGTGTGTGGGGGGGGGGGAGGGAGCGGGGAGAGTTAGGATTTTATTTTCACATGTTTTTATATTCTTGAAAACGTATGAACATTTTTTTTTTTTACCAAACTTGGCAGGCATTATCACTAGTGTAAGAATCGGTAGGGCCTACATATATTTCATACAAGTACTCATAGAATCCCCTAATTAGAAAAAAAAAAATCTTGTTTATAACCAGAAATCTTCTGAGTTAATACATATCTGGGGTAGATTACAGGCATCGGGTGTCGGACCGAATTGGATGCCAGTTATTCTAGTTGTATTTGCTTTGTTTTAATTTCTGTTGTTATCATTTTTACTTTATTCTGTATATATATATATATATATATATATATATATATACATATATATCTCATTACTATTATTATTACTTTTTTTTTTTGCATAACCGAATTATTTGAATACAGTGTACTTGGCAGGTATTTTAACCAGTGTGATTGAATGAAAATCATACATAATGTACAGCATGCCCCCTGGAGCCCTTCAAAGTAGTTTGCTGTATTCTCTCGGGTGTAGCACCCAAAAATTCTGTGGAAGCTGAACTTGCGATACTATGGTAGGCGGGGAACCAACCCTAGGTCCCCCTTTTTTCTCCCGTTCGTAAAATCGTACGTGGAGTATTGCTCTCACAGTGCCATCGTGTTTTTTTTTGTTTGTTTGTTTTGTTTTTTTTTTCAGAGCGCCTACGGACGTCGGAATGTGTCGAGTCGTTTTGCACCCATTTCCTGGCATTTGATAAACACTTCTTTAATCCTCGCCGTCATTCGACATTGCATGAAACCTTTCGCCTTCTCAACTTCATTTAATTTATTTATTTATTTATTTTTTTGTTTCCTTCTCTTTTCCATATCATTGATGCCACCTTGACACTGCATCTCTGAACACTCGTATAACTATCAATTAAAAATTTATTTTCCAATTTAGGGTTATGATACACCGAAGAAGTACATAGCTGCTCAAGGTGCGTTGTCCTTTATTTCTGTATAATATTGTGTTTTAACTATTTGCTTCTGTCTGTGTGTGTGTGTGTGTGTGTGTGTGTATGTGTGTCATTAGAAACGAGCCTATTGATCTCGTTCTGTTCTAAATTGTTTATAAATATGGTGTATGATGTGGTCTGTCTATCCGTATCAGTGCGGCTAAAGACAAAAACCAGTTCAATGAATGCACGATCGATAGAAGTTACAAGAACTACTCTGGATACAGGGTGAAACGGATGCACTTTGCCGGTATCCAGCAAGTTTACGTTGATTTTTTTATTTACTTCTTTATTTCAGGATACGCTTTGTTTCACGTGTGCTTTCAGTGAATAATACAAAATGGATATGATTTGGGATACTAAATTCATTTATTGCAGAAACAGACATGTCTAAAATATTAGTAGAGACATGCCAAACTATAATATAGAAATAGACTTTACTGATCTTGAATTATCAGGACAGAGATAGAAGTAACGACGTCTAAAGAAAATGCATATGGCCAAAAAGCTTCAAGGAATAGCCGGCCTTATTTGATATGTTCAATACATATCCCGCTATGCTGTTTTTGGGTTGAAACACTACACGCGGAAGTCACAGACTGAAATGGAAACTGTAGACACAATTATGGTTTTCCCACACTGTGTCTGCTTTTTTTTCAGACTGCTTCTTCAAAAGTTGAAGTGGTTTGATCTTCCCAAAACATTTTTTTTTTTTTTTTGCCATGGATGACTGATGAAATAACATCTCGTGTGACCGCTTGTTACTTTGATTTCTCAGGGCCGGCAGCTGCCACCATAAATGATTTCTGGCGCATGATCTGGCAGTATGGCTGCAAAAAGGTCATCATGCTTACTAATCTCGTGGAGAGCAAAAAGGTCTGGAAACTAGCCATTACATATATAAGTTATAGAATTATATCTATTGTGAATAATGTATACGCATTTTGCTCTGTGTTATGTTTGATGGAAAAACAGAATGAAAATATAATGAGTTGAATTGATTTGTATATACAGAAAAAACACGCATACATAAAAGCAACGATAAAGAATGAGAACGTATGATAAGTGTATACATGGATTGTGTGTGTTATTTACGTTTATGAGAATGTTTGATATCTGATGTACCAGTCATCGCTAAGGCATCGGCGTAGCCAGCTTATACTATTTGATCGGGGGGGGGGGGGAGGCGGTTTGAATGCGAGGATCGAGGCGACCGAGAGGGAGCGAGCGAGGGAAGGGGGGGGGGGGTAGGGGGTAGGGGGGAGAGATGGGGAGGAGCATACTAGTCTACGAGGAATTGAAAGTTTATTCGATGAAAATCAGTTTTGAAATGGCTGAGATACTCACAAACAAAATAAAACAAAGTGTTACTAGTAAAAGGTGGGTCCCACCTTTTATTAGAAACACTTTGCTTTGGGATATCTCAGCCATTTCAAAACCGATTTTAGTCAAATAAACTTGTTATTCCTCTTAGCATTGTATGCTTTTATTATTTAATAATAGAGATTTATAATTATCTGGCAACGAGTTACAACCTGAATCTATATTTCAGCAGAAATTTTACCATTCCTTTAATGTACACAAACTTTTGGTTATATACTAAGGAGGTGTTGCAAGAATACTTAAAAACAAAACAAAAGAAAACCGGGAGCTTTTTCATTTTAGAACTGAAAATCAAGGATCTGGCACACAACTTTTGTTGGCATATCTTGAAATTTGTCAATCAGAGTAGTGTAGCAAGTCTGTGGAAGGACACAAAGCAGGAGGATGTGGGAGGGGATAAGCCCTGCTCCCTTTCTACAAGAGGGAGATTTTGTACTTTTATGATTGCAGCTAAACGATCTGGTGCACACATTTTTTTTCTTTTTTTAATATTTGGGGGACAAGGGAAAAGGCCTGGGAGAGTGCTATCCCCACCCTTTTCATATGAGGGAGCTCTTGCCTAAGTTGAAATTGAGATATCACGCATACACATATTTGATGGAATATTTGGCAAATTGTAAAAAATTGTACTAAATCTGATGGGTGGGGAGGGGGCGGAGCGGAGGGATATTTCCCTTGTACACGAGGGAAGTTTTGAGCTTTTGAAATTTAAGTGATAAATCAGACTCAAAATTATTCCAATTTTTTTTTTGTCGTATGAAAAGTGTGATAAGGCTAGGGAAAGGGGCACAGAGGGGAAGGGGGTGTGTTGTGGGTGGGTGTTGGAGGGGTATCCCCCTCCCCTCCCAAGCAGCAGAAATTTTGCAATTTCAGAAATGAAATTCAACAAAGGAGGCAAATTATACATCGGAAACCAATAATACGGGCTTCCGCTGCAACATCGTCAACATATGACTCTAGGACCATCGAACCCCTCCTAGTTTATGACGGGTGCATCATTAAGAAATTAATTATTCTTGTAAACTCACACACTGCGAACCCTAACCATGATATTCAAGTTTTGTCTCTTCAGATTTTATGAACTGCATTTTAAGTTACTCTTTATAGACTGTTAGACTGTTTCATCTTGTTTACTTTAGAGAAAATGTGAACAGTACTGGCCTGAAGAGAGTTGTTTCTATGGAGAAATTTATGTTGCTGCTAAAGACAAGCACGTGACCAAGCATTACACCATCAGACGATTTGGCATTGGTGTAAGTGAATAAGTCCCTTTGACTAATGAAAGAATATAGATAAGAAATACCATCAATGTTGTTTTAATATGAATATAATGATTATAATGATAATTATAATAATAGTGACTATTTGTATAGCTCAGAGGTGCACCTTTCAGTGCTCATGGCGCTTCAAAAATGAAAAAAAAAAAACCAACCCATCATGTATACATGTTCAAACATAACAACTGAGAAGAAGATGGCAAACAACAAACAAACACATACCAGATAAAGAATACATTGTTCCAAACATTATGGACAGCAATTATAGTCCTCAGTGTAAGAGAAACAGATACTTTTTAAATGTGGATTTGAATATTTCTGTAGATGACAGTTGCCTTTGCTGAATAGGTAATTGACTCCGCAATTTTGGTCCCATAACGTAGAAAGCACAATCACCCCATCCATGTTCTTTTCTGGAGTAACAATGCATCTGATGATGAACATAGTGTCGCGTCAGATAGTATTTTTGAACAGAGTCACGTAGGTATACAGGGGGAGAGAGTGAACTGAATAATGTACTAAAACAGAATCTTGAAAATGGTCCTTCTATACAGGTAATCAGTGTTAGGAATATATTTGTATATATGTATAAATATATATATATATATATATATATATATATATATATATATATATGAATAACAGCACAAGGTTTCTGCTCGGAGTCCGAGAAGATGTTTGTTCGCAACATGATTGATTAAGAAAACTCCGTGAAAGACGTTGTTTTAACGATATATTTCTTTTATACATAATCATGGGAAGAAATCACGTTTAAGACGAACGTTGCTCTTTATTTTTCCCTTTAATCTAGCTTTTTACCTGTCCTGACCTTAAAACCCTGTGTCATTCTTCCGCGGTATAGTGATCTTAATTAGTCATGATATTAAAAAAAAATGAAATATGTACGATTAAATGTTGCCGATTTAATGCTTTATATGCCAGCATATTATACCTGTTGTATAGATTCGGGTGCCGACGATAAGTCATACCAATTAAGATATATGCGGTAAACGTCTGGATTATGTCTAATTTTAGATCAGGTATGTTAGTAGTATAGATGATGGCGTGTGAAATTTTCCTGGGCATGATATTAAGTGGTTGGATTGTGGACGCCTTGCATCACGGAAGTATGCAGTTATGTACCACGTTGAAAGTCATGATCTGTCGACAATAGTGTTAAATCAATGCGGGATTATCAATGCTGTTGTTCTTCATGCAATCAGACATACTCATCAAGAAAAAAAAAGGATGAAGATCAAATTGCATCATTTTGTTTTGAATTAACAATGACGCAGTGCTGGTAGTCAATCATAAAGGTCTAAAAACAATGACGATCATGTCAGCAGGTATGAATCATGATTCATACCTGCTGCTAATTTTACATTATTTACATAAAATTAGCCATCTGGTAATTTCATGCAGATGACTGGTGAAAATCGAGAAGTGGTGCAATTTCACTACACAGCATGGCCGGACATGGGGGTACCGGAACAACCTTCCCAACTTATGAACTTCATCGAAGTCACCAGAGAAATGGTGGGACCAAGCAAGTCACCGATTGTCGTACATTGCAGGTATTCATTACAATGTTGACGTCATGAAAAGCTGGTCATTAGAACTGGTAATAGAAACTCTCCCTCATCTCCCCTTCCTCTCTTTCCGTCTGTATCACTCTGTCTCCCTGTCTCGTCTCTTCAATTCTTGTAAATTTCTGTTTATTGATTACCATTTGATATGGGGGATACTTACATTGACGTTATAACTGTTGTGTATGCACAACTTTCACTCTGTATGCATGATCTAAAGTGAAATGTGATGCATTTAAGTTTGATGTAGTTCCGTCTGAGTACAAAATTAGGCTCATGATAGTATGTTATTCAGTATTCGCAATCTTCTCTCAGAGCACATTGTCATAAATACTCTTGCAATCCCACAAGCCCATTCCCCAATCTTGAATAAGAGAAACATTATAGCAAGTAAAAAAAAAATTGTTTATTAAGGCAAGGATATGCATCGAGCAGGATCCGAACCCTGAAACTCGGGTGTCCAGAGCGTGAGGGTTAAGATCCGTGCTTTAATAGGCTTTTGCAGTTTTGTCAGTCCAATTCCTGATTGTTGCATTCAATTTAGACAAATTTAGCGTAGATGACACGTTCGGTATTTCAATTTATGATCTCTTCATTCAAATTCATTATTGATCATTCGAATTACCTTTAACCTCATTCTAGCTAACACTTTTTTCAACAGAACTCGCAAGACAAGCACCATTTCATTAATCGTTCATTCAATTTAGAATGATAAAGTCACGACCCTTTTATGACTACCCGACCTCAAGGTTGTTAGAAATCCATTATGGATAACAGTATTACCACCATGAATCCCATTGATTATGTTATCCATCAATCTGTTTATTTCTCTATGACAAGCCCATAAGAATAGTGAGGCTCCCACAGAGTATGTTCTCTAGTTGAGAAGTGTTTGTGTGTGCACGTGCGCGTGTCGCCACGCTCACATTCTTATCTTTTTATTCAAAATCTATGATATGAAAAGGGACATACAGAATTGGTCATATATATTAATCCATTCAATACATTATATATATATATATATATATATATATATATATATATTTATATTTATATTTATATATATATATATATATATATATATATATGAATAGTACTGTATCGTTAGAATAATTGACATTTATGACATTTACTCAATGATTTCAAGAATGAGAGGATGATTATTAAATATCACCGTGGAGATGTGGTGACGTTTGATGTAGAATTAAAGAGTTCAGGGATAAAAGACAAGTAAAAATGTAAATTCACGCGGAAAATGTATGATTTCTTAAATTGATGGTTTGTAAATAGTGCATGATTTAAAGCTAAAAGAAGGTCATATTACTTGTGAGAATACTGAAGAAAAATATTAAAGAAATATTTGTTAAACCAAGATCCACAAGCTTCTCAGTAAACACAAAGAATTTCAATATTACACGATGATGTTTACGCTAAAAAGAAACTTTTGAAATTTTGTTTTGTAGCAGATAGTTTGTGTTCTCTTTGTAATCAAGAAATAGAAACTTATGAACATTAATTTCTTCAATGTCGGGTAGAAAAAAATACACAGAGAGTAATGATATCACATTATGATCTTGTTGAAATACGTGATATGCATTGGACAGACATTTTTGTTGGATTGTCAGGTAGGTTAGTGAGAATAAAGTTCGTTAATTGTGTGGTTATTTTTCAAACACCAAATTATTGTCTTTAAATCAAGATGTATTTTATTTTATTTATTTATTTATTAAGTCTTCTTTAAAAGCAGTGTAGTCCCATTCAGTGCCACAAAGGCCTGCTTTACAAGGGAGCCCTGCGTCGATATACATTACATTACATGTGCACACAATAAAAAACAAGAACAAAACGAACATAGATATGATACAGCTAAAGAACAATCGCTTCGGGAGAACATAAAACACATAAGAAAGAACATAATACGAGCGGAGAAAATAGATATCTGAATAAATTCATAGCTAGTGCAAAGGCTTCGTATCAAATGAGAGATTGGTGTTGGCGTACACGATTCTTAAATGTTTGCAATGAGGAGGCAGTTTGAATAAAAATGGGTAACTCATCAAATGATTTGCTTGCAGCATAAGTGAAGGAGAATTTCTTATATTCAGTTCTAGGTTTGGGTATATGTAATTGGCAAGAAAGGGCATATCGAGTGGTATAAGTAGTAGGGCGTTTGGTCACAAGTTTAACTATGTACGGTGGGGCTAAATATTGCGTAGCAATTTGTACACCAGGACACAGTAATGATATTGAATTCTTTGTTTAAATGACTGTCATTTGAGAGCATGAGTAAGAGCTTGCGCTGACATGTAATAACCTCCATTCAATACTACACGAGCATACTTATTTTGACAGCGTTGCAATCTGTTTAAATTTGCCTTTGTTAGTGACCCCCATGTACGAGCATTTAAGCATCTGTCAACATAATTCAGAAGAGAATAAGAGAAATTATTGAAAAGGAAAAGAAATTGCCAATTATTACAGGAAAATTAACTTTACCTTCAATGAAGTAGGAGTATGTCAGTTAATTGATATATTTGAATAAATTAGTAGGGCCTAAGTGTTTTTAATTCATTTAAGTTCGACTGGGGTCTGTAAGGAGGTACATTAGTTTTATACGGTTTAAACTTCTGCGCTTTCTTTCCTCTGTGGCTTACTGTTAACGCCTCCAATTCTTTTTGTGTTTTTTTTTCTTTCTGTTTCTTTCTCTTGCGGCTAATGCCTGTGCTTTGAGATGATATATATTTGAACAGGATATTGTGGAATTTAATTGATTAAAACTATTTCATTGAAGTGCAGAGATTGAGATGTGAGCGGTGGCCCTAGCATTGCGTGGGGAGGGGGCGGTCAAAGGGCAGTTAGGGAGGGTGCTATTATTTTGTTTTGTTTTTCTTTCTTTCTTTCTTTCTTTCTTTTTTTTTTTGGGGGGGGGGGGCAGCTACGTGTAAGTCTATGTATTTGTAATGTATAGATGTATGTATTTCGGATCACCGATTGATTTTTTAAATTAAACAGTGCTGATTGTATGCTGTTTTTATACATTCAGGATGAATGTCCTTGCCATGTGAAATTCTAGAAATCAAATAAAGATTATTGATAAACAAAATGTTAGGAAGGGCGGCTAGGGAGAGTAGGGTGCATGGGAAGGGGTAGGTTTGCTATTTCCAGATACAATATACTTCCACTTTTTCTTGTAACTCTACAGTACTATTTTCCTTTCATTTGTTACGAAGAAAAAATAAAATTGTGTTACTCTTATTACCTTTACTAAGTTTTATTTTCCGACATACAAAAAAAGAACTATACACACTAGATAAACTATCTTTTTTTTTCTACTGTGACTAACGATGAGTTTTGTTAACGTTGTACAATATTGTACTAAACTGGATTCCTGTCTTATTAATTGAGTGGAAGGGAAGAATATCATTGAATTACCATCAAACATCAAGCAGTAGAATTACGACATCGTTCTTCACGATTATCTAGCGCCGGCGTCGGGAGGACTGGCACGTTCATCACGCTGGACGCCATGCTAGACCAGATTAACGCTGAGGGAGATGTGGGCGTCTTCAACTTCGTGACCGGTATGAGGCAGCACAGGGCCAAGATGCTGCAAGTTGTGGTACGGATAACACCGAGCCAAAACGTTTTTTAGTTCTAAGACTTACCTGAACTTCGAAATTCAAGCCAAAGTCTTTCATTGGAATTCATGTTATCAATGTTACTAATGTGATGATAGAGTTTAAGAGAAATTAAGTAGAAATTAGTTTAGTAAAATTTTAAGTATACCGCGTGCATCCACGGAAAAATTAATTTACCATCTTGATATCTACAATGTGTTGTACAGGAAGAGCTAATACATCACGAAGTCTAGTGAAGAAGACCTAGTATTACATCTCACCCCAAGTCACAGAAAATGCCAAGTGGTAGTGTTGACGACGAGTTACCATTTCTTTCGTGATCTGTTCGTCTCCACTCTACACAGGAACAATACCAGTTCATCTATGCAACTCTCCTTGAAGCTCTCACCTGTGGGGATACGACTATTCCGAAAGTTGACTTTATAAGGCACTACCGAGCTCTGAAGACCCCAAGCACTTACACAGGGATCACATCTCTTCAAGAAGAGTTTGAAGTAAGAAAAAGCCAGTGGGGAGACAGATAAAGCATATCAGAGAGTATTTCATATGGATATATGATGAGGATAGATAGTTTGAAAGGTGGACAGAATGTTTGACAGATAGGATTATAGACTGATAGATATCCTACATTGATAAAGAAATAGGTGGATGGATTTTTGGATGGATAGGCAGATGTGTACATAAATAGAGAGAAAAATAGGGAACAGAGGAGAAGAAATTACACCACTTACATGTATGCGATGAGATAATTATACATGTCTTATATTACGCTTCTCTTCCTTGAGTTATCGATAAAAATAGTCCAAAATCATTAAGCGGTTAACAACAATAAATATACTTTATCTTGCAGAGGCAATTAGTATATTCACAAGCCGAAGAACCACTCACTGCATATGGCTTAAAATGGAATTTTGTCAACGAGGACCGACAATCAAGTCTCTTACCTAAAACTGATAAGAGAGCTATTGGTTAATTGGTAATGACATCAACAGCAGTGTGGTGTAACGATTACTTGGTGAAAGCTCCTCAATTGAAATATAGTTCTAATCTAAACGTCCGATGGACAAGATGTTCCACAAGAAAAGTTCCTAATGATCTATACAATGTAAAAAATAAACGATATACAAACCTGGATACTCGCATAATGGTAATGACAATGTTCTTAAGAAGAGCACTGATAAGGAAATGTTGTTTACATACAAGTATGATCATTTATCATTGTTATCATTAGAAGGAAAAATATTCCCATCATTCTTTCCGCCATGTTAACAAGGTTGACACTAGTGATATATTTTTTAATTATGTAAACATATATGTAACATCTCGAAAAAAAAAAAACCAACAACAACAACACACGATGCTTTCCTGCTACCGCCACTGCAATAGTTGCTGAGATCGTACACCGTAATACCGGGGGAACATGAGGTCACCGCTGCTACACGCGAGGAGAACTTGAGCAAAAACCGCTACCGAAATAAAGTTCCCCGTGAGTTCCTTGCTATGCCTTTCTTTTCTTTCATATTCTGTGTATAAGTTCTCTTGAGACGCTTTCAGAATCAATCCATTAAATATTATACTAAGTAGACAAAATGTGTATATGCATAATACAGTGTACAAACTATACGGTATATGTATAAAGCACCATGTTGTGACAGGAAAGAATATAATAATACTCTCATTACCCCGATGTAACAGACACTTGTCAATGCTGAAATAACGACAAGGGAAGGAATCATGAATGTGAAATGGTAACATGTGTGAGGTCACCATTGGTATATCAAATTCTATTATTGTTTTGTTTAACCATCATGTCACATATATTGCGGAACCCCAACCAAGGTGGTTACTTTCACTACATAGCGATGGAATAATGGATTTAACTGCTTTTCGACAAAAGTTTGCACTTCCATCCGGGGACATCGTAACCTTTGCGCACAAAATCTCTCCCTCTCTCGCCCCCCCCCCCCCGCCACTAACTCATAAACATACATACACGAACACACACACACATACACAAGCACACACACACGTGCATAATTTTGATACACAGTACAGGAGAAACTAGTGGACACTATCAATGACTATAGCTGAAGAGTTTCATAATCGATTTGCTCAGTTGAGCCTCACTTCTTACTAGGGAGGTGGCCAAACCTTTTATAATATTGCAGACAGGTAGTGATACTCTTATTCTCGATCAAACTCACGTAGTCTTGAAACTGATAAATGATTTGATTATGTCATTGGAGCTTTTATTTTTCGTATCGAGGGAAAAAACGGGGAAAAAAGATAAATTTCGATTGGCGAAATTTTGACGTATGCTTTAATTAGCACTGGTTTGTATATTCCATGCGTAATGTGATGCTGCGTACAAGAAGGCCTGGTATTTATCTTTCCAAAATTTCTGTCTGAATAATCACATAGTGTATGTGTATATATATACATGAATATATATATATATATATATATATATATATATATATATATATATATATATATATATATATATATATATATATATATATATATATACATATATATATATTATATTAATATTATATTATATATCATTCATATACATGCATATATTATCTTATATATATATATATATTACATATCATTATATATTATGTATTATATCATATATTATATATTTTATATTATATATAATATATAATATATTATGTATTACCGATTATATATTGCCTACATGTTTTTTTTTTTTTTACGAAGAATCTGATGAAGAAGGAAAATAATTTTTAAAAAGTACTGTTGATATATCATTTATTTCTAATCACGTTGTCATTACCGACCCAGCAGCATCACAGTTTGTGTTTGGTATGAACATGGATATATGTGTATATATCAACGGATAGCATGCCCATAGCATTTTGTCACCATTATTTTCACCCACTCATGCTGTCGCAATTCTATCGCTCTGTCAACCAGCCGACAGAGTGCGCCCTTGCCTCATGACTGAAGTCGAAGGTGGCACTGATTATATCAACGCAACGTTCTTTCCGGTTTGTTTGTTTGTTTTTTTCAGTGATACAAATCAACATTGGCCGATTTAGATCAATATTCCGAGTACCATGAGAAATCGTTTTTATTTTATTAATGGTCATGTCCTCAAAATTAGCTCCATCGTGTAATCGGGACTGATCCCAAATCCCAAATTTCACTCCCTCACATTATAGCGGAAACTATACTTATTACACACAGTCGAAATAAGAATTTCGTTTAAATCGATGTAATACAATTACACTATGAACTGTAGCCTTTTCCTATCGGTGTGTTTCAACATGCCTGCGTGGTAATCTCCATAATTATATCTATGAGATACTCGGTAGTCTGATGTACTGTAGAGAAGGAAAATTTGAAATGTTGGATATGTTGAATAAGATTTCACGCTAGAGATCTCGATGAAATCATTGTACGTGTGTGACGGAATGATGTGAACAAAATAATACAGAAATATTTCTTTTCATTTTATTTGCTTCTGATGTTCTTAGTCTACCAATGGTTCATCCAAATATTGATTATAAATTTTGAATAAGAAAGAACATGTGTTCTTATCTCCGAGCAATGGGAATATTATCAATGGGTTTATTGACTTTCTGTAAAATAATTAGAAGTAGATAGATATCAACATCATTGATGGTATATTTTGAAATTGTGACTCAGGGCTGGAAGACCAAGAATCAGTACATCACCACACAAAGCCCTCTCCCAAACACACTGGTGGATTTCTGGCGCCTCGTAGTAGACTACAGGGTCACCAGGATTGGGATGCTACACGGGGACACGCCTGATGAGGTTCGTGCCTGTGGTAGTGCAGGGATGTGTACAGATTTGGGTCCATTGTTATGATTGTGCCCAACCAATCAGTGACTCGTCATCGGGTAACATTACATCATACCCTGCGTATCTTGAAAGGATTATAATGGTTTTTAGTTCATGACATGTAGTAATAAAAAAGTGTCATACTTTAATATGTCATTGTTCGTTTTGTACATCTAGATTATCATGGCATATCATAATGTGTGCGTAATAAGAAGGAACCAAACAAATCTTGTACATAGAATACATAACGCATGCGAATTGCAGACTTTCTCCACCTAAAGCGATGTGTGACCCACATGCATTATGCGGTGGGATTTGTTGGGAGCGTGCTCACATTGTTGCGCCCTCAGTAATCGTCAACGTTTAGTATTATAAATTCACTCAGATTCGTGTGTTATTGCAATTTCTATCATCACCAGACCTTCGCAAAGTACTGGCTAGAGGATGGTGAGCTTTTCTGTGGTCCTTTCGTTGTGACCAGCACCAAAGAAGTAATCGCGCCGGGAATGGTGGAGAGAACATTGACTGTACGCAAGCAGGCATCGAAGGTATGTCAGGACGTATTACTCTCACAATGTGGATTTAAGGAAGATTGAGATTAGAGGGCAGTTTGCGAGGACATCATAAGCTCAATCATAGCCTCGGGCATATTACCTGGACTGTTTTCTTTTTTCTGTTCCCGGCTCTTCTGTTCGTAACTGCTCAGGGCAGTATGAAAATAGATGTTCATCGTGACTATTTGACTCTAACGTAAGAGTACTTCTATTTTTCTCGTGAAACATATTTTAGTTTAGTCGCCTTTATCAGAAGGACTTATTGAAGATGGTATAGCTGGTCTGAATTCGTGTTCAGTTTTATTAACAGTATTAAATTCAGAAAGGGGTATAATCTGCAAATAATTCCGAATTAACAAATTTAAACAAATGAATGTTGCGTCGTGTCGTTTTTATTGCAAGTAATTGGAAATTCCGATGTTCCTACATCGACGTTTAACGTTGATGTCGGGCAATTTGCACAAAAGCGCAAAAGAGGTTTTGTAAAATGTGTATTTGTATATATTTGTGTGTATGTGTGTGTTTGTTCATACAGATAAGTGTAGAACAAAGATTTCGTGTTTTCGTGTTTGCCCTTATATCTTCACATCACCGTGAAGAAAAAGTTGCATACTGTCTACCAGCTACAGCTGGAGTGTAGCCCCCTGGAGGAAGAGGAATCGCCCTCTGCGTCGGATATGATCTTCATGCGGACTCGTTTGAAGAGCTGGCCGACACAGGGCCATGACAGCAGTCCTATCCTTGTTCATTGCAGGTTAAAGAATAATGTATTCAGTTACACATAGAAGATAATGAGATGGGAGAGGGAATAGTCAGAATGTTTCATGTTTAAAGGAAGGTTTGAAATGAATTGCGGTTAATTCACATGACAAAATGTAGGGACACAATGGTTAGTTTAATATCAAAGGCAAGATTTACAACACCCTGTACACATTTTAGGCAAAATCTATCATATCGGTCGTTCTTTTTTTCTTTTTCTTTTTTTGTAAACAAGTATTTTCAGAAGAATCCTTTGCGCGGTTCACAGTATACAAATATAGTTTTTAGTGGACCTCTCGGTTTTTTTTTTCTCGAAACATATCTTTTTATTTTGCCGGTATGCATGTATATCTTCATTTGTTTACTATCATTTATCCTTTGCACAGTTGAATGTATGCCTATGACATGATTCCTGATTTTCGCTGTGTTATGTTTTGTTGGGAAAAAAGAATGAAAATAAATGAATCGTATTGAATCAAACTGACATTTTTTTTTCTGCTGATGTATAGTTTCACATGTCCACCTAGAAAGTTTGATACTAATTTCGCGATCATTATTGCTCTCTCCTTATTGCTTTGGTTCCGTCAACGTCTTCCACGCCACCTCATAAGCACATATCTTTTTATCTTTTTTTTTGTATTATGTTCATAGGGATGGCGTCGGAACATCTGCCACTTTCTGTGCGTTGTTATCCATCCTGGATCGCGCAGATTGTTCAGAAGACGTGGAAGTTTTCCAGCTGTGCAAGAAAATGAGAGCCGTCCGTCACGAGGCCATTTCACATCTGGTATGTTGTGTTGTTCCTCCTGCTTCCAGAATATACAAACAAGCAGAAAACCCCATGAACAACCTCGATTGAAGAAAGGGCTACAAAGCGAAACATTGTCACTGTTTTTCGTGTTGTCGGGTTGGATCGATGAAAGTTAACACACAATGAGTGTTATGCTTTCTCTGCTTATCAATGACAAATTATCATCAACAGAAATTGCATTGCAGAAAAGCGTCAACAACAAGAATTTTAACAATGTGGAACCCTTGTCGTGCTGGTCGCTCCTTCTTTTAGGGTTTCATTGAATTTTGTTTAAATAACCAAAATAAAAATGCTGAGGTAACACATGCCAGGTACATATGCAGTAACGAGGTTACATATCTAACCTCCGTTAACTTTGCAATCACCAGTATGTTTGGCAATCATAATAGACCTACTGCAAAAAGTAATTCAAAAATCTGAAATATGAAAGAAAAAAGGAACTCAATTTCTACAGTTTGAAATCAAAGGAAATAATTGATGCAATCAATCAATATATACCCATACATTAACCGAGAAGTATGGGCCACGAAAAAATTAGTCTGAAAGGAAAAAGGTAACATTTATAAGTACAACAGTTAAAAAAAAAAGATGGCAAGTTAGGGGAGTATACGATTGTGAAACTATCATCTTCGCAAGACAGTTCTTGAACAATCGATATGAAATATGAAAATAAGCGAGTAAATAATGTAATTACCTTTCAAATTGCTTTTTAGTTGTTTGACCAAACCTTGAGATTTCCTGATTTATTTTCTTCTTCTTTTTTTTTTCAAATGCAGTTATGCCTCAGTCTCAAAACCAGATATATCTGATAGATCATCACTTTGAAGTTATTTATGCTGCTATGGCAGAAAGGTTGAATGTTATGTTTTGTGTACACGAGCAAAGGAAAATGACAGTATCAGCTCACTCATTTGTTTATTTTTATCAACGGTTTGAGAACTGCATTATATAAAATGGCAAGTTGTAATGTTCCAATAATGTCCTTAATGTGCACATGATTTACATGACAGTTTCACATACATGACTGACTTTAATATGTGTTTATAAACATTTGCTTTTGTTTTCAGAGTGACTTTTAACTGAACTGGAATTGTCCTTTAAATAGTTTGCCTCTACATTTCCTAAAAAGTATATATATATATATACATATATATATATATATATATATATATATATATATATATATTATATACATTTATAGTCGAGACAATGTAATGATGACAAAAGATGTTGCAGGAAGCCGACTGGTGAAGCTTTCGACCTTCGGTCTTTTTCAGCTTTATTGTATGTTTATGAAAGGAAATAGGTGTTTTGAGCATGACAGATCATATTATGGAGTAATGAACATGATACATTGATTACAATTTCAGTTTGAGTTAACAGTTTCATAGCATACTTGGCAACATATTTGGCCATTGCAAAAAAATTCAACGATGTATAACTGTAAGTAGATATAAAATGGGCATATAACATACAGACAAATCATACAATAAAAAATATTAAACAAATATCATAACTAAACTTAGTAATATAGTTACCTGCTAAGCAGACATGTGTGTGCTTCTTGGGTTGTCTTGTGGCTGTCCTGTGGCAGGATGAGAGTGATCATGTGATATATTGGGAGGGGAGGTGTGTGTGGGGTGGTGCATGTCAGGCCTGCTGGTCTCCACCAAAGTGCACGACGAGGCGGACACACATGAAAACAAACCAAGGGGATCAAGGAACTGCAATGCCAAAAAAAAAAATGTCGTATCTCTCCACTGATGGAGAACACAAATAAATTCTCCAGCAGCGTCACTGGAGAGGAGTTTCACATACTGCAATCTATAAACTGTAAATCGAGTTACGTATTTTACTTGATCACATGCGCCCGATGCCGAAAACAATATGTCGGCAAAACCACTACGGCGTTATACACACGCATGAACAACACCCGCTCTGACATCATCAAATCTAACACAGAAAAGCGTAAACAAATTCCGGTAGCACAGCATTTCAGCACACATGAACAAACAATCAACGATGTACGCGTCACGGGCATTGAACTTATCCACACACACACACACACACACACACACACACAAACAAAAAACACATCAAGTCACTCTGAAGCGGGAATCATACTGGATTTTGAAACTTTAAACACTCACACCGTATGGTATTAATGTCGATGAGTAATATAGAATGTTATTTTGGAAATGTTGATAATACTGTTACATGTATATATTAAGTTATCATAATTTATGTGACCGTGCATCACAAAACCCCTTGATCGCACCCCTTGATTTTTCGAGAGGACTCAACACAGGTGAAATGGGTCAACTAAATCAGTCTGGAGTTCTTCATATTTTCTGAAAGAGCTATATTTCTTCTACATTATTCTGTATCATAACATAAATGGGGAAGTGTGTTTTCCGCAGTTTTTCAAAAACCCCTTTAATGGAGGAGAGTAGTAGGAGGGCCCTTTTCATTTTTTTTTTGTTGTTGAAATCCTGTGTACACTCTTCACTTTCAAGTCAAATAACTTTTGAAAGGATAATGCTAATGCTTTGAAAGTTTGCATTAATCATGAACAGAATGTGTTGATAAAATGTGCTTGATTTCAGCCTAATCTGATAATCTCTTCACTGTTTTTTCTCCGGTGGTTGACATCATGTGTTTCGTCCCTTTACAAGCAAAGGCAAGCGCGGCTTGATGCAAAATTAAAGCGCTTGAATAGACCCTGTACTTTAGGGCCTCTTTTCTCAGTTCACACTTTTCCAGAGTGAGTGCTTTCATTCCAGTATTTAGGTAGGTTAGGGGAGTCCATTTAAATTGAATTATACATCATTTTAAAGCTTAGAGTCTGCTCTTTTAGAATCTGTCCTTAACTAAAATCTATGCCTGGCGTTTTTGTTCGTTTTGCGATGCAGGGTCACATATAATGTGTATAGAAGGAATATATATATATATATATATATATATATATATATATATATATGAGAGTGATTCTATCCTATGAAGAGTGCTCGATATCCTCAAAAGAACAGCTTTAGACAGAAGTATTGGAAAAAGTTCACTCGGTTGACGGCAGGTTCATCCGTATTCAAATATTTATTTGCGTAAATACGGATGAACCTGCCGTCAACCGAGTGAACTTGTACCAATACTTCTCTATATATGTATATATATATATATATATATATATGCGTAAATATATTTATGTATAATATGTATATGTATAATAATGATCATAATATGGGTGCATGAATATGAATATATGTATAGGAAGTGATGATTATAGATAGATAGACAGAGGTATGCAGAGGAAAAACAACATATTACACTGTGCGACACAGTTTTGTTATATCACGCAGCAAGAGTATGAAGATGTTGTCAGTAATAGTTAATTTTGGTATATATTACATATTTGTATATTGTATATTTTGTGTTATGTGCCTATGGACAAGTGGCAATACATCATTTACTCTTTTTCTGTACCCGGGTTCCGTGCCTGCTATTGTGATTGTTTGTAAACCAGCTGTAGGAGTTAAAGACCGGCAATGACCACGAGAATGCTCATTGTATCGTATTTTCAAACAACCCCCCACTGACACATTTGTATGAACACTGAACCTAATTCTTTCTACCATCGGACCCTACCCTACTCCTGCCTGACAAGCACCACCGCACGCACACCTCCCCTCCCAATACATCACATAATCACTCTCATCCTGCCACAAGACAGCCACAAGAGAACCCAAGAAACACACACACGTCTGCTCAGTAGGTAACTACATTACTAATTTTAGTTGTGATATGTTGTGTTTAATATCTTTTATTGTATGATATGTCTGTTTGTTATATACCCATTTGTACATGTATCTGCTTACAGTTATACATTGTTTAATGTTTTGCAGTTGCCAAATATGTTGCCAAGTATGCTATGAAACTGTTAACTCATGCTGAAATTGTATTCCATGTATTACGTTCATTACTCCATAATATGATCTGTCATGCTCAAAACATCTATTTCATTTCATAAACATACAATGTACAATAAAGCTGAAGAAGACTGAAGGTCGAAAGCTTCCCACCAGCCGGCTTCCTGCAACATCTTTTGTCATCATTACATTTTCTCGACTATAATTCTTCCTATAAGATGACAGGGGAATAAGGTAGGAGTATCAGCATCATCAGCATCATCGATATATATATATATATAATATATATATAATATATATATATATATATATATATATATATATATATATATATATATATATATATATATATATATATATATATATATATATATATATATATATATATATATATATATATATATATATATTATATGTATACTTTATGTATATGTGTATATATAATATAATATATGCATATAATATCAATTTCATGTTATTACTATTATTATCAGTAGTAGTATTGTGTTTGTATGTGTACTCATTTTTTTTTTCTGACCAATCAGTGGCAGTATCAATTGCTGTACGACGTTCTCCAGGAGTATCTCAGTTCCTTCGAGATCTACGCGAATTGCAGGAGCTGAAATGATGCAACAGCGACAACAACCAGTCATCGAACTGTCTTGGACGTCGTCCTTAGATGGACTTAGAGAGTTGAAGTAAAATTTGTAATGATATGACTCAATTCTTGTCACAATGCTTGATGAAAGCTTCATGAAGGTACATCTAAACAGTGTTGCTTTATAAAGCTTGAATTAAGCCCACGCTAAAGTCATGGACGTTGCAAACTCTAAAAGTTCCTCTATTGGAATTTGATGATTTGCAATGTAACGCTGCGGGATTTTTACTTGTTCTATTTATAATTGTGTTTCATGTGTTCTGTATTGATGGTGCATTGCCATTTAATGGCATTCATTTTTGAACTGTGTTAAGAGCCTGCATCATACTTACTGCTTATTGGCTTTTGTAGTGTTTACTTCCATTTAATTTCACCAAGATGACAATAATGAGATGCTTTCATTAAAAGTTCACGGGTTATTTCATATTTTCATTCATTCATTTTATTTCCACAAGGTAAATGAAAAAACATACAAACATTACAATGAGCGCAACTTACATCATGCAAGATGAAATGAATACATTACACGAGGGGGATCAACAAGAGGCCGTAATGGCCTTTCAAAGGCTGATCCCTGACAATTAAAAATGGTAAAATTGTTAATATTGATCACACAATAAAACATTACAGAATACATTGGACTATACAGATGACAAAAACATTACAGAATACATTGGACTATACAGATGACAAAAACATTACAATAAACAAGTGATTAGGCAAGCAATGTATCTAACTCATTCATGGGTGTGTCAAACGAGATTGCTGAATCAAAAGAAATTGTTTATACTTTCTCTTAAAGGACGAAAGACTAATGGTACTTTTTAATGTTGTCTGGTAAGTTTTTCCAGAAAAGAGGGTCAGCATGCCTTATAGTACGTCTAGAAGCATTGTATTTATAAAATGGGATATGTAACAACATTACTTTGATGAGTACTGTATACAACTCGAGTGTTGTTTTCAATGAAGCAGATGTCTAAAAATTATGGCAAGATATTGTTGATACAAGAATATGTCAATGTACAGGTAACAAATTTATTATAATTTCATACACAAATAACAATCGTAACTTCTTAAACAAGGGCTCTGTGTGGGTTTGGGGCTGTAAATGGGTAATAATACTTATTGCACGTTTTTGTAAAATGTAAACACAGTTCAAAAGAGATTAAGCACAGTTCCCCCAGATGATATTGCAATACATAAAATGAGGCAAGATAATGGTATGACATAAACTTAAGAGTATGTCAGAAGGAACGATTGCACTTATTCTATTCATTGCTCCAATTGCCCAGGGCCCGTTTCATAAAACTTGTCATCAGTGACAACTGCCACATTTCTGTGACAAATTTGCTCTCAGCCAATCAGAAGCAAGGATTTCGGTCGCTTGTCACATATATGACAACTTGTCACTGATGACAAGTTTTATGAAACGGGCCCTATTATGATACTTTAAAATATATAACCTCGAAGTGATTTTTCCATATCAGATGACTGTCAAGCGTAACTCCTCAAAATGTTTCTGTATCTCAATTGGAAGGCTAATACCTGCAATACAGATATTAATATCATTAGCGTGTATTACTTTATTTCTTGTTTTAAATATCATACATGATATCTTGTCAATATGCAGCTTCAATTTGTTTGCTAAGAACCAATCTTGAACTGTGGCTAATTCATATTCAATATTGCACAGGTACCAGTGATATCATTGCAAGAGATAAAATAGCTATCATCTGCACATAACATTGAGTGTAATATGTTACTTGAATACTGCAGATCATTTATGTACAATATAAAAAGTAAAGGACCTTAGACAGAGCCTTTTGGCACACCAACATTAATGTTCTGAATTGGAGAAGAATGACCATTTACATATACATACTGCTTACGATTTTGGAGATAACTTCTGAACTATTCGAAAGTGATACATCTAACACCATAAAAACTTAATTTGGGTAAAAGAATATCATGGCTTATGCAGTCGAATGCTTTAGAAAGCTCTAAACAGACACCAATAACAGACTTCTTTTTCTCAAATGCCTGGGCAATTTCATCACAAAAGTCCAGGAGAGCCATATACGTTGAGTACCCAGGTCTAAATCCAAATTGTTTGGGATATAAAATCCTAGTATGACACAAATAAGAAAGAAGACGTCTATGAACAAGTTTTCCAAATAGCTTGAAAAAAAAGCAGATAAAGTAAAAATTGGCTTGTAATTTGATAAACTAGAAGCATCATCTTTCTTATAAATTGGTATAACTTTAGCAACTTTTAAAGACGTAGGAAATACATCTTGTTCAAGAGATGAATTTAAGATACTGCACAGTGGTTTGGCAAGATTTTGAATAGTTTGCTTTATCACATAAGAATAAATTTCATCACAGCCTGGACTCTTCTTGTTTTGAAATTTTAAAACCACATCAAATAATTCTTTCGGCTGTATAGGTTAAAAAAAAAGAAGAAGCAGAAGACTGTCTAAAACACAAGTAATCATTAAATTTTCCGGATGTATTCGGTATCTTATCTATATTATGTCTACTATGACCGTTTGAAGAGAAGAACAGCACTTTAAGTTATGTGAACATGAAGAAACACAAAATAATCAATCAGGCTGATCCATGTATTTTGTAAATGTGAATTCATTTAAAGAATACTAGTATTATCTCAGGCTGTAAGATGGATGGCAAACAAAATTGTTGAGCATGTTGTTCTTACTGATCGACATCAATTATTGTTTGTTGTCAAAGGTGTCAAAAGTACAATGTATTTTAAATGGAAGTTTGCCCATATACACAAGTTGATTGAGTGATTCAGCTTCATGAGTAAAGCTAAGGAGTATTTTCACTAATCGAGCTACTTATAAAAGATGCCAATAAGAAAAATCATATTCTTAGCATCAACAGTTGTAAGTTGATATTCCTTACAATGGTATTTTAAACAATATTTTGCACTAAGCATGGATGCTGGACGTTTCTTAACTTAGAGGTTATGTTCGATGAATCAGGTCCGTACTACGAGGATTCGAGATACAAAATGCATTTGAACACAGACACACGTTTAATGTTTCTTGTTTGTTCCTAATAAATGTACGTAATTTGAGTCCTAACATGATTCATGTTGATGCTGTGGGATTCATCGGTAAATGACGCCCTGATGTGATGATATATTTCCCATGACGTTCAAAGTACATTTTCACATTTACGCATACGAATTGATATAAACATTGAAGTATTAGCCTATATACTTTGTATTTTCTAAACGCAGGACTATTTAAGATACTATGATGTTTGTTTTTTATATGCATTTTTAAAATAATGTATTTCAAGAATATGTATAAATATCATCCGTGTTTGAAATATAATGTGTAAATCATATTACATGACAACAAATATTTAGACTTTCCGTCTTCATGAAAAATCCAATAGTTAATGTTTGCACTCCTATGGTGCAACAGTTTAATAAGGACTCTGTTATAACACTTGACTTTCTATAATATATACGGTATATTATTCACCACCTGTAAGGAAAGAAAGATCACTGTTAAATGTAAAGACGCATTTACAACATAGGTAAAACAGAAGAAGCTATATTGAAAATGCAAATCAAACACACAGGAAGCTGAATTTAAAAGAGAGTAAAGCAAGATATGCTCACGGGTATTTTCCATCTCCCCAAACAAAACTAAACAAATCAACACAAAAACAACACAAAAAATCTACCAGGCATGGAGACAGCATAGATGATTATGGAATACGCAACAGTTACTTTCAGTTGCAGTCATCTCGGTTACGCTGTGACGTTTTTATTGTTGCCTTGCATTTATATCTGCAATACAAACGAGGCAAAATTCATTGCTAAAATGACTGTCATGTGCTTCAGTTCCTAGAACACCTATAGCTCTAGATATAGAGTTTTTTCCCGTAGTCTACAATATGGGCCTGTTCAAACGAGCATATTTTTTGTTTTTGTTTTCATAACATGTTTTGTGATCAAGACATCAGAAATAGTTTTGGTCACTTTAATAGCCTCCCTGTTGTACAATATGGCACACTCCCAAAAGGTGCAACATTGAATTGTGCGTAAAACTGCGTGTCAAATAGTCACCTTGTGTTTGTAGAGTTTTTCGCACTGATTTTGTTGAATCATCTATCATCTTTCTTTGAAAGAAAAAATGCTGTCTCAAAGAGCAAGCGAGCAAACAAACAAAAACATAGGTAACAAATAGCTGTACCTTACCAACTTTTGATATGGTGGCTGCAATTTTGTCCGTAATGTCGCAATCGTGCTTTGTTGCACTTGGATGAACTGATGGAGACATACATTTTTTTTTTAAGTCAACCGTCAGCACACAAGCCTCAATTGATAACAGTGTTCCTTCTCTTTATCCGACCCCTTAAGAAAAAGTACAATGTACTACACATTTTTCATACTGCCCATGTAGATCCTAATCTCGAGCACGAGACCCACAATCATGACGGTCGGGTACATAAAATCAATATGTTTTTATGCAAGCCTTGATCAACGCGTAACCTTCCTTAATGTATTACCGGTATGTCGCTTCTCTCAATGTCTTTGTGCTACAATTGAAGTGCGTAATTTAATTGATGATGTAGAAACCAATAAATCAAGTCAAGTAACATAGAGAGAGACAAGTAAAAGTTCGCATATATTTCAGTGTGGCCAAAGACTTCACGGAACACAACGTGAGATAGAGGAGAAGAAGGTGAGAGAGTTGGGCGGGAAAGCCAAGAGAGTTAGGAAACAAAAATAACTAGAGTTACAGAAGCAACTTCACACGAAGTTGGTAAGAATTTTGCTAAATGTTGCAACGTAATTGGGACTTCAGGCAGGGTGACACAATGACTACATTTAATTGCGAGTTTAAATATTACACGAAAATGAAAGAGTTGTAAACAACTTCCCGCATCTTCTTTTTTTTTTTTTCATCTTGATGTGTCAACCGTGTCATCCTTTCAACAAATTATCTTTGCAGTGTACATCCGTTGTAACGAAGACGAAATAATCATAACAAGGAAGTCAAATTTTTGGTCCCAAAATCATCGTCTATGATACATGTGTATACAATTATTTGAATATAATTTTCTCTTCTGGTATTGCGAAAGTTCGATTTAAAGAAAACTACCCGTGAATGACGTGACACCTTAATATCAATAGTTACAATTTCTCTTCATCTTTCTCATGACAGAATGAATGACAAAAACTGAGACAGAAAAGACTTGTTATTCACTATGCATATGTGACTTTGTATCACAAAACCACCAAATAATGGATTTTTAGTCGAGGATAAATTCCGAAAGAGTAAACTCCAAGTTTTGAAATCATGTATAACTCATGACCATTCGTAACCCACCTAAATAATGGACATAAAGTACACACTCCTGGAAAGTTTTTACAGAAGAAAGGTTTTGACGGTGAGGAGCTATTCAACACAGGTGCCTAATATCACCAAGCTGCGCTCTGCGTAATTAACAGCAACAAAAAACAACAACAACAACAACAACAACAACAACAACAAACCACCCCAGGATATTACACTTTTTGGGCAACCACAATAAAGAGATTATCAGTTTAAGCTGAAATTGTTTCGAAAGTTTTTTGGAGTTGAAAGTAAAGAGCTTGTATAAGGCGTTTTAAAGAAATGAAACGGAGTCTCCTATAGACATACCTAATCACACTTCTACCAAAAAAAAAATAAAAAAAAAATCGTATTTTGGAAAATCTGACCCACCCACCCCCCCCCCCCCCGAAAAAAAGAACACAAAAAAATTTCCATACGTTCCAGGACCTCAAACTTAAGAATTATGCAGTATTATAATATTTTCAGAAAATGCAACAAACTAAACCTTGACTATAGGGTCATCGTTTTTATCTGTACTGGGTCTTTACGTGAAATCCTGGCTTGCGACTTTTTGTGATGCAAGGTCACATTAAATTGGAGTATAGCGGTTCAATAATCACCTTGTACATAATTATGTGTCTGTTTCTGTTCCCCCTTTATATATAGGAAATGAATATATCTTGTCATTCCGCATGAAATGAATAGTAGAGATTGTATATCTCGAGCGTTACATGTATTGATAGAGCTTAGTAAGTATAGGCGTAAATGACAATCCGATAGCAATGTTTAGGGCTATGATTTGGCTGTACAAATATAATTTCATTTCTATGTACTTTATTGCTACTATCAAGAAACATGTTTATGTCTATGTTGTTTTGCTAGTTGTGTGTAGAAAGTTTTACGAAAAACGAAAAGGTTCGTAATGCATTTTAAGTAGCACAAACCACCCTTTAGTGAAACTAAACCAAGTTGACCACATTGCACCTAACATGAAATCTCTATTTTATAGGTATTGACTAAAGACATTAAATCTCAAAATATTGTTCTTTTTTGCCATATGAAAAAAAAAAAAATGATGTGTCTATTTATCCTTAATATAGAAAAACATCCGTATTGGGCTATCCAATTTCTGTAGTAACGGCAGAAAGATGCAAATTTTAATCTTTAAGCACTCAATTATCATTTGTGACCTTCTGCCTCTGCTGTCGGACGTTCCATGAGTGACCATAGTCAACGATATTCTTAGCTACATGTTTAATTTTCATCTGGCCTTCAGCTGATTGGAATCGCGCCATCTATTGACAGACAGCGAAAAATAACATACGGCTTTAAAGAATATGCAACTTTTTTTACTCATCAGTGAATCATCCACCCACCTGCCTTATGGAAAAGTGACAAAATCATACTCCTAAATAGACAATACAATAATTATCACGAAACACATCAAGTATATAAGATCACATGCACGGGTACAGGTAGCCTGCTTCGTGAAGTTTAAAGGTAAATCACTCTCAGACTCTTATCTGAAACGCGGAAGCATTTGCTCACTCACAGAAACTTATTTTTTCATTACCCTTGTCATATTAAGTGCTATAGAATGGGCGGTCTGTACGAAAATACTGTCAAAAGACCTTATCAGCCGTCTCTCTATAAACACCCTGCCTTTCATCTATAGATCATTATTTGACTATGAAGAGCCACTTGTGATGCCACTTATATTAGAAGCGAAACAACTGTTTCTCAGTCACTCAGTCTCCTTTGAATACAATTTTGTTTAATGATAGATAGCCTTTGTCGAAGGGAATGTGATAGTGGTTATGCACACAAAAGTCCATGCAACTTAACGTGTACCCACTTCACAGGACACCCTGTAACGTAAAGTGAATTTGTGTATGCGCCATGTTTGGAAATATCGTATTAATTTTTTGTTGTAGTTGTTGGTCGAAATATAATCCATATCGCATTTTATCACAGGGGGTAATTGAATGACGTAAACACATCCCCCCTGACTAGAAAAATTATATGAATCTTTTTAAGATTTATCACCGACACGATTCAAGGGGAGAGAGAGAGAGAAAGAGAGAGAGAGAGAGAGAGGGAGAGAGAGAGAGAGAGACTGAGAGAGAGGGAGAGATGTCACGTTATGTGCTGAGAATCATATCTGTATAAGACACCTTTCTAAAACAACAATGGTCTCAAGACCATTGTGGTTTTAGGAAGGTGTCTTCATAGTTAGGTTCACTTCACATTTAGCAAAGACAAAACAAAAATAAAGGGAGAATGAAATTGACGCCTTAGAAAAAAACAACAACACATGCTGATCCTCCAGATCATATTCTGGATCTCACAAGGCAACCTACATGCATGAGAAATTCTAGTTTGAGTGACCTGTAAAAAAGTGAATCGGGTATGACCCCTATCCCTAATAGAACAAAGTGAACTGTTAGTGAATGCTCTTAAGTCAGTTAATTCAAGAGTTTTGTAAAGATAATTTATTATGTAGAAACGGTGGAATTTCGATGGTTTTAAAGTGTCAAAAGAAGTATGAGAATATGGGTGAGTATAGTCACGATATATGAAAATAAAAAAGATGCTATGATAATTGAAGTGATGGAAAGTATTTTATCACTCATCAAATCAAGAATCTTCAAGTTTCAAGAACCTTTGCTTTGGTTGGGCCGTTATGTAACGTATAGGTAAGTTATGTTTAAGTCAAGTTTCAATTTATATCATACTTCTCATTATGACAACAAAATAATGGCACCAGTTATTCTATGAGGCCAACTATATGTATGCAAAACATACATACTTAATATCCATATTAACTATAACAGTATATGAGTATATGAATATAAGAACGACCCAAGTCCATGGAAGACCATTTCGAGTAAACTTAAAAAAAAAAAAAACTTCATATCTTTTTTATTTGTCCAATAACATTCTATTTAACTGTGATGGGAAGGCAGCATTGTATGTGACTGTGCACCTCAAAACGAACATAAAGTCGCACACACTGATTTTGCGTGAGGACTGAAAATAAGTGAAATGGGTCAACCTAGCCGAATTTGACTTTTTCATATTTTCTAAAAGAGCGGATCTTCTTTTACATTATGCTAAAATTTGGTATCATAAAACGGGCAGGAAAGTGTGTTTTTTTAGCAGTTTATCTCGAACATTTTTGGTAGAATAGTGTGATTAGGTGTGTCTTTAGAATCCCTTTTTCATTTCTGAAAAACCTTGTCCACACTCTTCACTTTCAACTCTAATAACTTTTGAAAGGATAATGCTACTGCTTTGAAAGTTGGCATAAATTATGGACAGAATGTGTTAATGAGGCATGCTCAATTTCAGTTTAATCTGATAATCCCTTCATTGTTGTTACTCTGGTGGTTTACTTCCTGTTTTTTGTCCCATTCATCGCACAGCCAGCACGGTTTGGTAAAGATTAAGCGCTTGAATAGACACTGTACTTCAGAGCCTCTTTTCTCAGTTCACACTTTTCCTGAGTTTGTGCTTTCTTTCCAATGTTTAGATAGGTTAGGAGAGTCCATTTGATTTGAGTTATACATCATTTTCAAGCTTAAAGTCTGCTCTTTCAGAATATGGTCTTAACTAAAAACTCATGTGTGGCGACTTTTTGTTTGTTTCGAGGTGCAGGGTCACGTATATACAAATTAGAACATATGTTATTATGACAATTAACATTTACATTAATTGTGGGGAGGCCATTTTGTGTGATGGACTTGGGTCGTTCTTTGATTCATATGGACTTGGGTCGTTCTTTGATTCATATACATGATATTCTGCTATAGAGATGAGAGAAGGACGAGAGAGGGCGCTATAATATGAATGTAAGAATGACCCAAGTCCTTCATTCTTACATTCATATAAGATTTAACTCATTTATTTCAGGCACTTCCGGGGGTAATTAGGATTTATCATTGATGAGTCCATGCATAAGCTACAATTTCCCATGTCAAACTGAATTTGGCCAAAAATTGGACTTGGGTCGTTTTTATATTCAGGTCTTCATATGGCTGTAAGCCCACAATAATCAGATAGAAACTGAGAGCAGATTAAAATTCTAATAATAATCTAATAATCTAGTAATACCAAATAAGGGAAGTGAGGAGTGATTACATGATGATGAAAACTATAATAAAATATGAACCATAATTGAGACCGAACTATCAATTGTTTTCAGAGTAGAACATGACTTGTAGGCCTATATTTAGGCCTATGCACGTGAATACTTATTTCATACACAAGACTGTTGTTGCATTTGTAAAACATGTATGCATTCAACACGCATTCAAATGGCATGTACAATAATCGAGTCATTTGATGCCCGCCGTCTGCAAAATATACATTTACTGGAAACGCTTTTGGTTAATAATGACCATATCAATAATTTACAGGATCATGTCATCTATTTACAACTGATAAACAATGTTCTGGTTGATACTGTTAATTTGATACTGTATGGATTTTACTTTACTGCCCCAAACTCCTATAATATCAATTAACAACGTAGATGATTCCCAACACTATCCTCTTTATGCATCCCCAAAAAATCTTGATAATATCTTGATATGAATCCTCGGCATGCCAAACACCAAAGGCGACAGCAAAATGCAGACGCTTAGATCTACGATATGATAGAAAAATAGGAATATCATGTCATAAGGTCATTAACATAATATCAATGAGGGTCCCCTCAAAATACTTCTGCGTTTTAATCATCGATGCGTATAGTTCACAGCTGCTCTTACCAATGCCTATTAGATGCAGAAGACAAACAAGGAAGAGGGGAACCAGTAATGTTATTATAGGCGGAAGTAGTGCTTAGTACTGCAGCAACATTAATCATATGTTTCGATGCGCTGTGTGTACGCGTCTCAGACAAAGAAGTTCAGATGTTGTCAGAAATTAGTTATCATATTGAATTACAGGAACTCTGGAGGAGAACGCCCTTTATGATATCAGGTTAAGTTCCAGTGCGAAAGATACCAGCCATTGGGCTTTGGCACAAAAACCTTCAATATCATCCTTCTCGATGTGTTCACCCCTCCTTGCCCACAGAGATGGACCTCTCTGTGGGAAGGTGGGGTCTTAGGACTGTAGCCTTCCTTTTCACACTCTTTTGCTGCGCTCAGAACCGTAAGTCTGCCTTGTTATCTATCATGAATCGTGTTTTTATGTGCAAGTCAAGTCTGTAACAGATTAAACATATTCAGTGGTCCATTTATCTACCCTGCTCACTTTGAACTGTATTTTACACAAAGTCATTAATCCCTCATTAAATCTTGACATATCTATACAACTTGACAGTTTGTTATTTGCTGGTAGCTTGATGTTTGAAAAGAATTTGCATTTTTCATTGTAAATGTATAATCATTAATGCATGCTACAATAATTAATTCTCAATTTAATGATTTAATCATTGCCTGATGATTGCGCCTCATGGAGGTTGCATGAAACTCCGAGTAGCAATAAATACGGATGAACCTGCTGTCAACTGAGTGAACTTGTTCCAATACTTCTGTCTACTAAAAGCTCTTCCTTTGAGGATATCGAGCACTCTTCATAGAAGGATAGAATCACCAAGTGTGTAACATAGAATATATATTTTTAGTACATAATTATTAACTCACTACTATGTGGGCAGAAAACTCATTTGATCATGGCTGTGATATTATCATCCAGACTATTAAAAAGCTGTAACAAAGTGTTTGAGCAAGTGCAAAGGCTGCCACTTGAGTTTTAATAGCAAGCAATTTTAAGGCTACTGATATTGTTTATCTTCTAGAATATTTCGAAATGTATGACAATGTACCTCCCAAAAAAGTGACTATAGTATTTGCGTCTTACACATAAACGCATTTTTTGGTGCTGCTATAGAGCTGACATTGTTTTTCTTTTAATGTCACTACGAAGCAAAGAGAATGTCATTCCGTATAAAAGATGATTTGATGGAGTGAAATCAAGGAAACAGTGAATAGAGGGCATTAAAGTGTCATAAAGAAATTCAAGGACAATTAGAAATTCATGTTTTTTGGTGGAAAAAAATGTGTTAATCGAAGATATGGCTAGCTGCTGTGGAGATATGCAAGTCTTGTATGACATTAATCTGCATGCGTTCCTAGGAAAGGGAACTATCATGTTCGTAATGTTGGTTTAGTAATAATAATTATGTGATCATTTTGTAAAGCAGGGATGAGAAACGCTAATGTTTGCTTACAAAACTGACTTCAACATCTGTAGGCTTGAACGACAAGTATTTTGTGTAGCGTATATAGGACTCAAAAAAGTATGTTTTGCGACCTTGGATTAGCATGTGTTGTAATATTGCAAATACTTTAGCTACTTTTCACATTACTGAACTGTAAATGAAATAAAAACGGGTCGTTTAGGAATACCCTAAAATGTCAGTAAGTCGATTTTAAATCTTTCCCATCTATTCCGATGTGGTATGTTATTTTTGCAGTAAAAGAATATATCTCTCGTACTGAAACACTGCATATAACACTGTGGTGATACTTGGTTACTTTTATCGCGACCAAGAAATCTCACACTATCTCAGCTACTACGTGCACTTTGTCTGGTTCCATGACGTTTGCTCCTACGTCAATTGTTCCCATGAAGTAACAGCACGCTAAGCCAGATATTAATTCTGTCACACAAACATAACCCAAGCCTTGATCCTAATCCTCACATCAAACTACACCTAAAATTCACCCACGACCCTACCGCAGACCCTATGTTCGTGGAGAAAATTCAAATGATGCAACTTTCGCAGGAGCAAATTTCGTGTCACCACCTTGTATAAATATCAAATTTACATCTTATAATTGTGCATTGGAAATTGATGCTGCACATTCCACAACTGGTAGTTTCTGAAGCGCAATTACCAGTTCTGCGTTCACCCTCGAAACATCTATCTATATGGAAGCTATTTACGTAACGTAAACTGTAGATATATTAGATAAATAGTAGATAGATATATTAGTAACAAGGAAGGGCAAGCTGATAAGGAACTTCAGCTTTCAATCACTGGGCGTTTATAAACACCCATATAAAAGCGCCGTATTAATTCAATAATAATAATAATAATAATAATGATAATAACAGTAATGATAATAATAACAACGGTAATAATGATAATAATGATGATAATAGTAGCAATAATAATAATGATTATAATGAGAATTATTATTGTTGTTATTATTATTATTATCATCATTGTTATCATCATCATCATCATCATTCTCACTAATATCATATAATGATGTAAAACAAGTAACATTGGGAAACACGGCATTTGCCTGTGCAGCTCCCAAACTCTGGAATGATCTACCATTAGAAGTCCGGAAATCCCGATCTGTAGCAGTCTTTAAATCACGGCTCAAAATACATCTTTTCATTTAACTGTTCATTATCATCACGCACATCAGAAGCTTTTGCAGCGCAGATAAGTATGTGTATAGGTTTTGTGCTTTATAAAATGATATAATTATCACGTATTATCATAAATCACTCTATTCATCTCGAAACGCTTGAAGCTGCCTCTGGTTGACTTACAGTTGTATAAAATGAGTGATGCCTATGGAAGCATGGTAATGGGACTGGTATTATTGTGTTTCCTTGTGGCTTCTACCTTGCTTTCATGAAAGCCGTTACAAGAAGTGGTCACCTCCTTGGACAGTTGTAGGTGCTCCGGTATTTCAATGAGATGAATGCCACATCACTCTGCTAAACAAATTGGCTCAATTGACTTAAATTACGTGTCTTTAACTTCCTTTCTGTGATGCACTGCCTAAACACGTGGAACATACTGACCCTCTTAAGCGTCATTATTTTGTACTTTATTTGTATTTTTCTTCAATAGAAAGAGCAGCAGGTTTCCCACAAATAGCCTGTAGAGTAGGTAAGTAAAAATTAACTAATGCATGTTGGTATTTTCATCATCTCTGCTGTTTCTAACTTTCAGTTTTTATTTTCCATTTCCCCCCAAATAATGCATGTTTCACAAACCTTATCGACCAGAAACAATGTTTCTAGGCACATAATAGGATATGCGCACATACATACACAAACACACACATGGAAATAAATAAATATGCATACATAATGTGCATAATACAATAATATTATGGTTTTGATTAGGTTATATTCTGCCGGTTAAGCATATTTTTATTTGCACAGCAACTGTAGATTGTACAGAAATAAGTTGCGGTATATTTTTATAGCCGATATAATTTTCATCCGTAATATGGAAATATTAGAATTTCTTTTGGAAAGACATGCATTTAATCATTACTTTTTGTGGGAGTTGGGTTTATTACTTTCTTATAATCACTTAATCATTAACTCGTTTATGCAGCCGAAACAGCAGGCTTCTACTTTCTTTTCTGTTTAGATAATTTTAAGACTTATGAGGTGTGGTCAGCGGAGGCAACAATCAAATGGTCTGCTACCCGTCAGCAGGTAAGTGTCAACCTACACGATATCATGGAGAATGTATTGTGCATCACAAAATAGCTGCGACAGAACTTTGCCAAGATGACCGTTCAACCTCATCTGAATGGATTAACACAACTTCGTCGCTTACATGGAAATATGTAGAGCAATGTCATTATCAAAATGACTATGATTGGCATCATGAGTATTCTGGAAGTGCCGCTTTGAGAAACTTGAAGCCACTTGCTACATAAAACGTTAAGGTGACGTTGTCGAACCCTCGGAAAGAATCAAACACCATCTCGTTTACCACAAGGCCAAGGGCAAGATATGGCGGTAAGCTCAACAGAAATCCACCATCCCTCCGTGTCTAATCCTAAATCTGAGGAAGCATAATGACTTCATTTGGGTTCATATCATATCCATAATTAGTGACGCTGAGTTCATCAACCCTTACATGTTATAAGCACTATGTGTTTTTACAAACATTTCCCATTGTTTATCCTTAATGAATTTCGTTCAAAAACTATAAGTTAGAAAACGCTGACATTGATATAAAAAATAACTGAATAGTATTCAATTTTGTTGGAGGTAATTTCCACCTGCAAATTCGAATCTTTTTTCTCGAATGAGGAGCTAAATGTCACTCTTAACAGTTGTACATTTCCCTCTAAAATGACGGAATGTTTTCACTCTTTCGTTGAGTGAACATTTTCGCTCCATTTTTCACTTCCAATTGGACTGATCCCTAATCACGCTTCCTGAGGAGCGCGGAAAAGAGCTAGAAAAATTCATCCGTAGCATTTACAGCGTTGAAAAAAAAAGCATAAATCAATTTCATTAAATTCAAGATTGATTTTTGAAACTGGGTTCAGATTTCACTCTATTTTCAACTCTCTGTACAATACATTTACTTTGCACAGGGGTCAATCGGCGTGATTTGGATAGTGTGGTTGACATCCAGACATGGCTAGGATTTGAATGTGTTATTATTTACCCATGAGTAATTCCACTATCACAGCTAGTCTTTTTAAATTGAGTGTATAGAAGTACATTGAAACATTGTCCTATATCAACGTAAACAAACACTGACTTCATCATGTTTAAGTACATGTAGAAGCCATGATTAAAGATATTACGCAAGCAGGATTCGAACCTTACGACCTCCTGATCTCCGGACAGGCGTCTGCTCAACTATACCACCGAGCTTCTGCCCAACAGCCAGTACTGCTTCTAATTCTTTAAGCTTACAGCGGGTACTGCGGATTGTTTTCAAATTGATGAGAATCTTCCCTCGAAATTCTTATTGCAACTGATTGAGAAATTGCCCTACACTGACGTAAATACATGTAAAGCACTAAATTGATCAATGTTTTAGTAGTAACTATTATAAAAGAAGGTCGTATGTTCGAAATTTGCTCGAGTATGTACGCCCATGATTATGGCTTATACAAAAAAGAGTTGTAGGTTCGGAACCTGCCGGAGTATGTACACCCAAGTGTGAGTTCCTTTGCGAAGCTAAGGGGTCTAGTGGAGCAGACGCCTGTCCGGAGATCAGGAGGTCGTAGGTTCGAATCCTGTTTGATTATCACTGGCGTAGCCAGGGGGGCGATGGGGGCGGTCGCCCCCCCCCCCCCCCCCCCCCCAAGATTTGGACCGGGGATTTGGGAGGCGGAAAAAAAAAATGCGTGTATACTGTATGCATGCACATGAAGCGGGTCTCCTTTGGAATCTTTCATCAAATAAGATAGATTTTTTGAATTTTTCACTCAAAGTGTGCACCAGATCGTTGAATTTCGATTCAAAATATGCAAAATCTCTCGTGTTGGGAGGGGGTATCCCCCTCCCAAACCCTCTCCCTCTGTGCCTCTTTCCCCCTAGTTTAGTACACTTTTTAGATTTACAAAAAAAAAATATGAATAATTAATTAATAAGACTTATCACTTATATTCCGAAAACTCAAGGTTCCCTCATGTATAAGTAGTGGAGCGGCATAGCTTGAAAAATTAGAGGAATTGTGCATTTTATGATAAAAGCACCAAATTTCGCACACATGTTGACTATAACATTTGAAATAAAATCAGATATTGGGCCATTGTAAATAGCGCCCTCAGCGGCCATGGCAGCCATTTTTCAAAATGGCCGCCATCAATGCCATTTTTCGTAAAAATCTACAAATTTCAGAAGGGAAAATAAATAAGATTTAGCAAACGAGTGGGAAATAACATTCAAAATAAATCTAGATATTGGGCCACCGCAAATTGCGCCCTCAACGGCCGTGGCAGCCATTTTCAAAATGGCCGCCATAAATGCCATTCTTCGCAAAAAATTGAAAATTTCAGGAGGGAAAGTCAGTAAGATTTTACAAACGAGTGGGAAATAATATTCAAAATGAATTCAGATATTGGGCCATCGTGAATAGCGCCCTCAACGACCAATTGCAGCCATTTTTTTCAAAATGGCCGCCATATATGCCATTTTTAGTAAAAATTTACAAATTTCAGAAGGGAAAATCAATAAGATTTTATGGCGGCCATTTTTTCAAAATGGCCGCCATAAATGCCAGTTTTCGTAAAATTTTACAAATTTCAGAAGGGAAAATCAATAGATTTTGCAAACGAGTGGGATATAACATTTAAAATAAATTTAGATGTTGGGCCATCGCAAATTGCACCCTCAACGGCCAATTGCGGCCATGTTTAAAATTGGCTGCCATAAATACCACCTTTTTCTCTGAATTTACTTATTCTAGAAGGAAAAGTCAAGAAGATCTTGCAATTAATTAAAAAATGTTGTTTTAAATATACCTTGTGCTTATTTATTACATTATTGTAAATAGCGCCCTCAATGGCCATTGCAGCCATTTTTCAAATTGGTCACCATGGATTCCATTATTTTTTATTTCCTGATTTCACAAAAGGCAAGGTCCATAAGATTTTGCACTCAATTTGAAAATTATGTTTGAAATAATTTGTATTAGATTATTATAATACTGCCCTCAATGGCCATGGCAGCCATATTCCAAAATGGCTGCCATTGTCATAATCATTTTGTTTTTAAAAAATGGTAATTTCAGAAAGAAAAGTCAACAAATGTGTACATAAATTGAAAAATCATGCTTAAAATCAAACAATATATCTAGATTGCATTAACTCTACAAATTGTTCCTTCGCAAATTTTCAAGAAGAAAAAAAATGCTAATAACGGTAATTGCAGCCATTTTCCAAAATGGCTGTCATAGATGCCATTTTTCTTTTATGAAGATGTTCTAATGCCGGAAGAAGAAAATAAACATTTTTTTTTTTTTGGCGCAAGTTGACAATAACATACAAAGAAGTTTAGACATTGAGCCATCATAAGCTATGTTCTCAATGGTTATTTCAGCTATTTGTCAAATTGGCTACAATACACTCTTTTGTCTTGAAAATTTGCTTTACTTCAGAAGGAGAAGACAGTAGAATACTCACAGAGACATTAAAGAATCTGAAATATGACGTGTGTCTATTCTAAAATGTAACTTCCTTAATATTTTTAAGACAGATACGAAAAAATGGCCTTTCATTTTATGAAAAAAGTTAATTTACTTGCTGTGCTTCCATAAAAACACATAACCTTTGATATCCCTACTGTTAGCCATCACACACGAAATACTGCAATTAGAACCAAACTGAAAACATGAATTTACAACTAATCCATCAATGAAACATTTTTTTAAATTTAAATTTCTTTGAACACCAGATTGCATTAGATATAATGGCTGTTTAGCAGTATGCTATTGCTTTCTCCTTCAGGAAAAAGCAAGGAGTGTGTGGAAGCCGTTTTGACAAAGAGCTGCCATAGCCATTGGGGACGATGTTTAAATGGTGGCTCAATATCTTCATTTCAAATTCAAATTCAAATTCAAACTTGAATTTATTTGAATGCCTTTTGTCAATTTGCACAAGAAATTGTATGTCTTCTTCTGGCATTATCATATTTTCAAGAAATAAATAGCATCTATAGTGGCCATTTGGAAAATGGCTGCCATGGTCGTTGATGGTGCCATTTGTAATGACCTCATATATTATTTTCTTTTGAATATGATTTTCAACATATGTACAAATTTCATTAATTTTCTCTCTGAAATTAGCAAATCTTTCAAAAAAGAAAAAAGAAAAAAAGAAGCAGACATCCGTGGCAGTCAGCATGGCCCTTGAGGGCACCTTCTAAGAAGACCTTATACTTAAATTTATTTTTGAGCATAATTTTCAACTTGTTTGCAAAGTCTTATTGACTTTTCCTTCAGACATCAGCAAATTTTTGCCAAAAAAAAGGGGGGGCATCCATGGCAGCTGTTTTGAAACTTGGCTGCTATGACTGTTGAGGGTGCTCGTTTGGATGGCCTATTATCAAATTAAGTTTGAATGTAATTTTTCGCCTTTGTGGAAATTCTGATTGACGTCTGCAACACTTTACGAAAAAAGACATTCTTGGTGGCCATTTTGAAAAATGGCTGGAATGGCCATTGAGGGGGAAATTTGCAATGGCCCAATAAGTTTACATTTTAATGTAATTTCCCACCTGTTTGCAAAATCTCGTCGGCTTTCCCTTCTGATTTTAGTAAATCTTTTCGAAAATATAGCATTTATGGCGGCCATTTTGAAAAAATGGCTGTCATGACCGTAGAGAGCGCAATATCCGATGGCCCAATATCGAGATTTATTTCAAATGCCATTTCCCATTTATAACCAAAATTTCATTGACTTTTCCTTTCGAAATTAGCATTTTTTAAAATGAAAAAGTGGCACTTATGGTGCCCATTTAAAAAAAAATGGCTGCCATAGCCACTGAGTGCACAATTTTCAATTCCCAGGATCTGGATTTAAATTGGATGTAACTTCCCGCTTGTTTGCAAAAAAGAAAAAAAAAATGGCTTTCTCTTCTGAAATTTGCATTCTTTAACATAAAAAAGGCATTTATGGTGGCCATTTTGAAAAAAAAGTTGCCACCATGGCCGTTGAGGGCGCAATTTCTGATGGCCCAATATCTAGATTCATTTTGAATGTAATTAACATTTATGAGCAAAATCTTATTAACTTTTTCCCATCTGAAATTTGCAAAATCATCGAAAAAGTGGCACATAAGACAGCCATTTTGAAAAATGTCTGTCATGGACGTTGAGGGCGCCATTAACAATGGCCAAATATTTAAATTCATTTTGAATGTAATTTCCCACTTGTTTGCAAAATCTTACAAAATCTTACTGGCTTTCCTTTCTGAGGTTAACAAATATTTTGAAAAAATGACATTTATGTCGGCCATTTTGAAAAATGGCTGCCATGGCCGTTGAGGGCGCTATTTCCGATGTCCCGATATCCAGATTTATTTTGAATGTAATTTCCCATTTGTTACCAAAATCTTATTGACTTTTTTCTCCTAAACTTAGCAAATTTTACGTAAACATGGCATTTATGGCAACCATTTTGAAAAATGGCTGCCATGGACGTTGAGGGCGCTATTTACGATGGCCCAATATCTAAATTTAATCTGAACGTGGTTGTCAACCTGTGTACGAAATTTGGTGCTTTTATCACAAAATGCACAATTGTTCGGCTATGCCGCTCCACTAAAGGGGAATTTCCCCTTTGAATCGACCCTTTCCTCCCTCAGTCCCCCCCCCCCTGAGTTTTTTTTTTTTTTTTGTGATTTCCCAAATGTTGATTCCATCAAATATGCGTATACGTTACCTTAAAAAGGCAAAAGCTCCATCGGAAGGGAAGGGTGGAGATAAGACTCGCCCACACCTTCCCCCTGCTCGCCCCCCCCCCCCCTTCCGCCATGCATAGAAGTAGACTGTGGCTATACCCAGATCGCTTTATTTCAATTCTAAAAACGCAAAGGCTCCGCGAGCGGGAGGGGAATTCCCCTTCCCCTAAGCTCTACCTCACTAGACTTTATACATACACACAGATGGTGCACATTCGGAATAAGAGCTAATTTTAACACTTCGATGAACCAGATCGCTGAATTTCAGGTCTGAAAACGCAAAATCACCTTCGTGTGGGAGGGGATACGCCCCTATCTACACCCTCGTGTGCATGCTTATTCTGTTTGATTGCTGAACAGACAGCGTTCATGATATTCAGTGAAAGAATTAATACAAGAAGATTATTTAAATGATACAATTTTATAGGCAAATTGTTCAATAATAATCTACACTAAAATATACTGCAACCTTAAACAAGTTGGACTGTTTCAACTCGTTAGAACACGCAAAAACATGCATCAAATTGCACCATTTGCAACATCAACATCAAAATGCAAAAAGTTCTCACCGTGGGAGGGGGGACACCCCCCTCCCACACCGTCCCCCCTCGCTCGCTCCGCTCGCTCGGGTTCAGTCGCATTCATGATATTCAGTGGAAAGAATCAATACAAGAAGTGTATTTAAATTATACCATTTTATAGGCAAATTGTTCAATAATAATCTACATCAAAATAAACTGCTACCTTAATCAAGTAGGACTGTTTCACGTCGATTAAACGCGCAAAAACATGCATCAAATTGCACCATTTACAACATCAAAATGCAAAAAGTTCTTACCGTGGGAGGGGGGACACCCCCTTCCACACCCACCCCCTCCCACACCCTCCCCTCCCCCCTGGCTCGCTCCGCTCGCTCGGGTTCAGTCGCGTTCATGATATTCAGTGAAAAGAATCAATACAAGAAGTGTATTTAAATTATACCATTTTATAGGCAAATTGTTCAATAATAATCTACATCAAAAGAAACTGCTACCTTAAACAAGTGGGACTGTTTCACGTCGATTAAACGCGCAAAAACATGCATCAAATTGCACCATTTACAACATCAAAATGCAAAAAGTTCTTACCGTGGGAGGGGGGACACCCCCCTCCCACACCGTCCCCCCTCGCTCGCTCCGCTCGCTCGGGTTCAGTCGCATTCATGATATTCAGTGGAAAGAATCAATACAAGAAGTGTATTTAAATTATACCATTTTATAGGCAAATTGTTCAATAATAATCTACATCAAAATAAACTGCTACCTTAATCAAGTAGGACTGTTTCACGTCGATTAAACGCGCAAAAACATGCATCAAATTGCACCATTTACAACATCAAAATGCAAAAAGTTCTTACCGTGGGAGGGGGGACACCCCCCTCCCAAACCCTCCCCCCCCCCCCCCTCGCTCGCTCCGCTCGTTCGGGCTCGGTCGCTTCGCTCCCTCGCAGAGTAACCGCCCCCCCCCCCCTAAGATGAAATCCTGGCTACGCCGTTGTTGAGTATGTACGCCTATGTTTTCTTTTATCATGGCTACACAATACTAATAGTACTACTAAAACATTGATCAGTTCAGTGCTTATCTACTTCGATGTAGGGCAATTTTTCATTAAATTGCAATAAAAAATCTGAATCACATATCGAAACATTATACTTACTTTTTTCATGTGCATACATTTTACCCTTTGAATTTCAATTCTGAAAATGCAAATCTCCGTCGCATGGGAGGGGAATAGCCCTGCCACACCCTCCCCCGTTTGGTCTCCATAGATACTCTTAGCAAACTTGAGGGACTGACAAATGTCAGAATATTTCCTCACAAAAAACAAAAACAAAAACGTGTTTGATATCTGTACTTGAATTTTTATTCATATATAGTAAAAAAATTCCCTCATCCTCTTTAATCTATGTTTTCCACGCTCGGTTCCTACCTTCAGATTAAGACTCCACACATTTGGGGACCGATAAATTTTTCGAAGTATTGCACAGAAGTGTGCATCAGATAGTTCTATTTCCATTGAAAAAAAAAAGCAAAAGTTCCGCCGTGAAGGAAGGGGCTACCCCCTCCAAACCCCAACCCCTGTCAACTTCCATGTATCACTATGCCTACACATGTGCACACGTGGAAACAAGAGCTGAGATGCCGCGAGTTAGTCTAGCAGTAATCTTTTTCCTTTTTTTTTTGGATAGAAAAAAAAACACCCAAAATCACCAGAAGTATACGCACTATCGCGTCGATTTTCAGGTCTGAAAATGCAAAATCTCCCCGGCGTAGGAGGGAGTATACCCCCCCCCTCCCCCCAACATGAAAATGGAATGACGGCGCTGGAATGGATAGCGCAGAGAAGTCATGTACTGAAAATATTTAAAATGAAAGGTTAATCATTGATTATTGTGACAATGACTATTATTAGAAGAAATAAGTTTTAAAGAGCGATCCCTAATCACCAAAATCACGATGGTCAGGTGTTGTCCACTGAATTTGGTTAAAGAGAATAAGAGGGGCAGCGATTTCGGGACTTTAGGGTGATCAGTTTATAAAAACAGTGTATGTCATCTATTTTAAGTAATGTGTATGTGGGCGTATGTATAATGGGGGATTTGAGGGACACACTATCATCAATAATCATAGGGCTATAACAACGGCGTACCCAGGATTTTTTAGAGGGGGGTGTTTAAGATTAGATCTATTCTTCATTTCAACTGAAAATCACTGATTGACAGGAGAAGCGGGAACGCTTTGGAAGTGTGGTGGAGGGAGGGGGTGGGAAGCGGGAAGAAGCTCAAAGGAGTTTTGCCGATGAGCCTGAAAAATGGTAATAATAACGATAATAATAATGACAATAACAATTATGATAATAATATGAATTCCATCAATTCATCGTTTATTGTCCATATGGGTATTTGCTCTCTTTACATGTAACTCAATGGAAATTCCATATTCAGAAGATACAGAGACATGTAGACATAAAAATAAAACATGCAAGAAAGTGACATTAACAGGAAACAAGGAAAAGGAAATGTCAGATTTAATTATTTCATATCTATCTCAACTATTTCTCTCATTCTGTTTATATTATTATTATTATTGTTATTATTATTATTATTATTATTAATGTTATTATTATCATTATTATTATCATCATAATTATCTTTATAATTAGTATTATTATCAATCATTATCATTATTATTATTATTGTATTGTATTGTGTTCGTAGTGATCTCATCTGAAATTTCATTGTTAACTTTACTTCTCTTTTTTCACGGTATAGAAGTGTGATTTCGTCACCAAAATTCACTATAAGCCTATAAGATAATTCCATCACCTATTTCCTATTACCTAATTCCATTAGCCGAATATGACTCTGTTTGGGCACTTCGCTTGCCGTCCGTAACCATTCTGCGAGCGAGCGACCGACAAGAAACTTTATTTTCTTTAAAACGTAGATTCGTCATCAAAGTACAATGATTGATTTTTATTAAGTACATCTTCATGCCGCATTCAAGGATAGTTACCCAAATATTATGATATTCAGGCATCACGCTAGTAGAAACCATCTTGTTCCTAGATTTTACGAGAGATAAAAGAATTGGAATTTTGTATACTGAGAACAGGTTCTAGTGTATTGTTTCTCCATTCTCATGATGGTGTATATTTTATCGGCATCTTCCGTTCTCATAGTGGGTATATAGGAATAGGCTATTGGTCACAGGCCATTATCCACTGAAATTCATCTATTTTAGATCAACCTCCGCCCAATTCCTTGCAGTTATATTATATACTAAAATTCTTTAAGTAAAAGAATAATATGACATTAGATAGAGACACAAGATACAAACCAATTCCTTTCATAAGAATAGTAGTTATTAATATAACCTGCATTGCTTAAGATACTTAAAATGCGAGTGAGCGAAGGGAGCTAACGCTTCCGGGTATTTCTCTTCCACTTTCGTTTTGTTTGCTCTTCTTTCCTTTCTCTTTCCTTTTCTTTCCCTTCTTTTCCTTTCCTACTTTCGTAAATGTTTTGTTCGGTTTTTTACCAGCCAATTTGAGGGGACATGTGCCCCTCAAGCCCCTTCCCGTTGTTATGCCAATGCGACTCATGGGCAGTATGAACTAGAAGGGCCGTCGAAGGCGGCAAACCCACGCCTCTACAGTGCCAGAGCCCTGTTGTTATGAAGGAAATTTATCTTGATTCTTTTTCTTACGAGTTACATTGAATTTTGCTTTAACTTATAGATGTAATGTAGTATCCCAGGAAGTCACTTGGTTAAACATGGTTGGAGTCACTTAAAGCCAATGATGAATGTTATCATACTATTGGAGATTTTCTGGACTTCTCCGAGGCCTTTTATACCATTGAACACAATCACGATATACTTCTCCTTACAAATGTTCATTATTGTACCAAAGGAAAGGCCAAGGAGTGGTTCAGCTGGAACTTTGGAACTCACTAATCGCAGTCGATATGTAGCCCTATATACTTATCAATTGTTATACATGTACTATGCAAAACGTAAGTTGTGGTGTTCCTCAGAGAAACTTACTTAGACCCCTTTCATTTTTTTCTTTATATTAACGATGTGTCAAATTCATCAAATTCCTTTTTTTCTTAACTGACAACGCTCATATGATCTTATCTGACACTGATTTTGATGTATTGATTGATACAGCAAGCATTGAATTGATACTTCAGTGGATAAGAGCAAATGTCGATAAATAAATAAAAAATAAGTGTATTTTTTCAGTAATTTCCTGGATATTCTACCATGGAATAATCTCCTGGATGACACAATTATAAAGGGAGTACTTTCAATAAAATTCCTTGGTCTAATTCTTGATAAAACAATTACCCGGAATTTACATATTGACTTCATACGTTGTAGTATCTCAAGAAATATAGGTGTTAGAAATAAAGTTATTTTGTGTTCTTCCCTAAAATGTGTTTTCTTTTTTCAGGTTATATTCTACGTTGATATTGTCCTATTCAAATATTAGCACACTCGCCTGGAGAAACGTATGCAACCCTATACTTAGAAAGATTATTATTACTATACTATAGATGCTAAACTGATGTTTTTATCTTATGAAGAAAAAAAAAATCTTAAAGAGGATGGCTATACTGGTTAGTGGGAACGACCACCCCGTCACTATCCAGGCATGCTAACCTGGAAACATTAAACTGCACATTACTTGAATATGAGACCATTCTGAAGCAAATAATTTTCACACAATAGATACATAATGTACTCTTAAATGAATCCCGCAAGGATTGGAACAATCATCCCCCAGCATTCCCACTGATTCCCACTGATCAGCTACTAGCCGTCCCCTTTAAAGATTTACGATTTGTATCTTTTGTTTTTATGGAATTATGTATGTACAAGCTTAACAATGATGCCCTCTCTTCTGTATTTGACTCTATTCTCATCAAATAGAAACTGCCCATTCAGATCCTACACGGCAATCCAATGAATTTCTAACTATTGTTGCTAAATCTGCATTTTCTCTTTTTGGGGTCCACAATTGTGAAATTGTCTTGATCATGATAAAAAAAAAAAACCTTTAAGTTAAATTGGAATATCTTTCTTTTTCTTTAAATTCATGAAGGCTTTTAAAAATGCTTACATTTCAGAATGAGCTTTACCTTTGAAAGCATTAATTTCAAGCTCCATTGTTACCACAATCGTTAATCGTTTACTACAACTTTGTTATTTTATTTTTTTTTTGGGGGGGGGGGGGGGGAGGGGGTTATATCTCATGTCTCATGTGCCCTGGTTTTGACCCATCATATTTTTCCTCTATCCTCTCCCTTTTCTCTGTCCACTGTGTAGATATCCTCTTATCATTCATTTTACGCTTACCCTCATTACAAGAGAGCTGTCTCGTGTTTGTTAATATGTTTGTGTGTGTGCACTTCGTGTCTCTTTGTCCTTTACTGTCTTTCCCTCGTTTTATCTGCTTTGTAACTACAGTTACTCATGAGGGGACTGCAGACCAAAAGCTCTGCTTTTTAGCAGTCCCCTCAATCTCCAACATTTTTTTTTTCTGTACTCGTCTTGAAATGACAAAATTGTGTTATTTATAGTTTGTCTTTCATTGCATTGTGAGTCATTGTTCATTGTGCATTGTATCATTAGTATAATTCATGTAGATGTAAATGTTGTATTCATATGTCTTGGGAATGAAATAAAACGAAACGAAACGAATTTCTCCTGGTATGGTTTATGCTGAGAGAGATGACTAATCTCTGACCAATTCATCTGACCTTTGACAGGTTATCGTCAGAGTAAAGACATCAATAGATGTGGCAGCAACATCAGAATTGCATAACGGTACAATTAAATGCGAGCGAGCGGAGCGAGCGAGCTTGAAAATTTTGACATTTTACAGTCCCCAAACTGCCGTTTGTAGCTATATGTATATATATAATTATATATATATATATATATTGTAGCGAACAACGGGGCCTTGGCACTTATGCAGACCGAGCCGACCGTCCGTTTGATCGAAATATACGATCACTCTATGAAGAGGATAAAACCTTATGTTTTCCACCACTTGTACGTCACCAGTCTACACCTTGCACTTCACACCATCTGATTCAAAGGCACATTCTCACTTCTCACATCTAATTCACCCAACACACTGACAAGTGAATTTTCACTCTCACTCCTGACGTCGTTTCTAGAGTACGTCGTCCTCCGACGTTCGCCCTGGAAGTACGTCGTTTGTACCTTTCATTTCCAAAGTACTGTACTTCGTTCTCCGACGTCAGTTCTGGAAGTACGTCGGACGTACTTGTTCCTTCCAAAATACTGAACTTCGTTCTCCGACGTCTGTTCTGGAAGTACGTCGGACGTACTTGTTCCTTCCAAAGTACTGAACTTCGTTCTCCGACCTCCGTCCAGATATTCAGTTATCCCACGGTGCAGCAAAAGCCCGCTCGAGAATGCTCGCAAAGGCTGCTGGACGAGTTGTCTTCTACTGCAGAACCACCGGTTGCCATCCTAGTCCCACCAGCATTCAGCACTCATTCCAAGCAATACTTTTATACCTTGTACTGGATTTAAATGCATCACAACCTCGGAGGCGATGTACCGGAACACCAACTTGCTCTCATGCTCTCATTTAGAACATCTTATCGAGTGCAAGACACATGTACAGTCAATCCTCCTCCTTTGTGGACAGAGTGTATGAGCAGGGTATAGTGCATGAATTGTATCATGCATAGAGCACCTCTAATCTACGATGAGGTTGCTTCTAGTACCTGTGTAGAATTATTATAGGCATGGTTATGAAATTCCCCTAAAATTTCCTTTATTCTTTCTTTATTTTTACACAGACTTAAGCTATCCCTTTAAACTCTTCACAGTTTAATTGAAATCATTTAAATCAAATATCAACACCATATTCAGTCCCATAACTGATCAGGTTTACTTATTAATCAACATTAATTGTCTAAAATGTGTCATATGGCCAACCTGTATACACACGTATACACACACACAATGCTAAATGTATGTGTCAAACCTCTGTAACGCAACTTTGAACCAACTGTAGGAATTATCGCTGCACTTATCATCCATACTTTTTATCACTATCTGAATCTCCACAAAGACCAATAATTGACACATAATCATCAATACAGAAGACTGAATTAAAGGAACAATTCAAACACTCTTTTAGAATGTATAGCTTGTTACATGTATAAATCAGCACAAAGTAACCACGACTATATTGTGTTGCTGAATTTCTATGAACAAATTTCGCTCTAACAATAGTTTCGCACAAATTCCAAAGGAAATGCACTACACATTACACAAAATAAATATCATTTTGTTACAATGTATATATATATACTTTTTTTCCTTTGGAAATTAAGGAGGTTGCACCGGGCGCAACTGCTGGCAATTGCTGGCAGTAACATCAGGAGAATGGCATATGGATTAAATGCGAGCGAGCGAAGCGAGCGAGCTTGAAAAATTTGACATTTTACAGTCCCGAAACTGCCGTTTGTAGCTATATGCATATATATATATATATATATATATATATATCTTTTTTTTTTTTTCCTTTGGAAATTAAGGAGGTTGCATCGGGCGCAACTGCTGGCAATTGCTGGCAGTAACATCAGGAGAATGGCATAAGGATTAAATGCGAGCGAGCGAAGCGAGCGAGCTTGAAAATTTTGACATTATTAGTCCCAAAACTGCCGTTTGTAGCTATATTTTTTTCGCTTTGGAAATTAAGGGGAGGGGACGCAACGGGCGCAACTGCTGGCAATTACTGACAGCAACATCAGGAGAATGACATAAGGATTAATTGCGAGCGAGCGAAGCGAGCGAGCTTGAAAATTTTGACATTTGACAGTCCCCAAACTGCCGTTTGTAGCTATATTTATTCGCTTTGGAAATTAAGGGGAGGGGGCGCACCAGGCGCAACTGCTGGCAATTACTGACAGAAACATCAGGAGAATGGCATAACGATTAAATGCGAGCGAGCGAAGCGAGCGGGCTTGAAAATTTTGACATTTTACAGTCCCAAAACTGCCGTTTGTAGCTATATTTTTTCACTTTGGAAATTAAGGGGAGGGGACGCACCGGGCGCAACTGCTGGCAATTACTGACAGCAACATCAGGAGAATGGGATAAGGATTAAATGCGAGCGAGCGAAGCGAGCGAGCTTGAAAATTTTGACATTTGACAGTCCCCAAACTGCCGTTTGTAGCTATATTTTTTCGCTTTGGAAATTAAGGGGAGGGGGCGCACCAGGCGCAACTGCTGGCAATTACTGACAGAAACATCAGGAGAATGGCATAACGATTAAATGCGAGCGAGCGAAGCGAGCGGGCTTGAAAATTTTGACATTTTACAGTCCCAAAACTGCCGTTTGTAGCTATATTTTTTCGCTTTGGAAATTAAGGGGAGGGGACGCACCGGGCGCAACTGCTGGCAATTACTGACAGCAACATCAGGAGAATGGGATAAGGATTAAATGCGAGCGAGCGAAGCGAGCGAGCTTGAAAATTTTGACATTTGACAGTCCCCAAACTGCCGTTTGTAGCTATATTTTTTCGCTTTGGAAATTAAGGGGAGGGGGCGCACCAGGCGCAACTGCTGGCAATTACTGACAGCAACATCAGGAGAATGGCATATTACGGTTAAATGCGAGCGAGCGAAGCGAGCGAGCTTGAAAATGTTGACATTTTACAGTCCAAAAATTGTCGTTTGTAGCTACATGTATATTTTTGTCGCTTTGGAGGGAGGGGGCGCCCGGTGCGCCCTCTGGATCCGCCACTGGTAGTCAAGGGTGTCGGTTTATGTTCATGATTGGGGGAGGTATGGCGAGCGAGGGGGCGTCGAAGTGACCAAGCGGGAGAAGGATGTCCAAAATCTGCACTTTATATAGAGCATACCCTAATTGTTTGTGTTTGTGAGTGTGGGTGTTTCATATAGATGGAGAAGTTAGGAAATAGGCAAGGTCAATTCTTATTATTGGCAATGCAAGGCATTTTAATATAGACTAGTATGTAAAGCAACACTGCAAAATCAATGATCTAGCTTTGATAGCAAATGTTTACAACCTACATCACATTGCGCAACATTGCAGCGACTCTTTTTGCCGTTCCGACGTTCTGAGTACACTACGCACATTCTGCTTATATTCAAAATGCCAATCACGAATCAAGCTGAATCACAATCTTTTTTCGTCTCCGGGCTTTTTGAACAATGTTTCACTATATATATCTCTTTAATTATGGTTAAAAGAAATCTTAGAAAAATATCTTTTTTCTTGATCACCCTTTCATGTCGATTTCAAAAGCAGTTTACTAACCCCTGAATGACCATTTTGGTAGGTTTTTTTTTCTCTTTTTTTCCTTTCTTTTTTCTTTTTTTTTTTACCAGCGGATTGGGGGGGGGGGGGCACGTGCCCCCCATGCCCCCCTCTCTGTAGTTACGCCACTGAGAACACCTGTATCTCATGTAACACGCAGCCGCTGTCGTGAAGCGACAGCGGCTGTTGTTCTATTAAGATTAACAAGCTGTTGTTCTATTAAGATGTAGTAGGCTTAGTTTATCTTATGTCGAGCACGTTTGCCTTTTATTTTTTGCCTAGTGACCAACTCATCGGCCTTATTCAATTAGTGCCTACCTTATGGGTTGTTAGACTCGTGAGCTGAATGACTCGTGGGCTGTGTGACTCATCGATCTCTAGTTCCTGACGTGCACCAGAGATGAATAGGCAGCTCTATCTATTCGTCGCCCATAATAATGCTGAATTAGAATATGCCTGTGCTGTTCGCGCTGAATTGTTTTTGCAATTTCGGCTTCTCATACCTAGGCTATAGTATTAGCGCATCAAATCATAGCGGTGATTGTGTGTTAAATGTATGCGCGCGCAATAGTGACCCGCTACAACAAAAGGACCCTAAAGTCGCTGACGGCTGAGCCGAAAGAATCGAGTTTGAAGTTGCACCATCAAAATTGGTCAAAACAATCGGATTTCTGTTTTTAGCATAATTTTATAGTCTAATTTGTCTATCATCTGCCAAAATTTTGAAGCTAAATGATTAAAGGAAAGGCAGGAAATCGGCGTTTTTCTGGGTCATGATTTTCCGACTTCCAACGTAACAGAAATGTGTCCGAAGATTTGTATTAAGCGCCGCAGCTAGACTCCGCCCCTAGCAACGAGGGAGTGATCTTATTGGTCAGTGCGTGGCATCCTGATTACTGATTGGTCGTGCGTAGACCGCTGGCGCTAAGCTTGAATGAACATCGCGGAGGTCGCTAGGAGCATGCCTTCTATTGTCAAGCAGTGAAAACTGTCTCGCCTCCCCTTGATCATGATAGCGTGGGAAGGAAAACTTTGAAGGCGTTTTTCTCGAAACTCTGATTTCCTTAACCACTTGACATGCGCTAATAAAATCATCGATATCTCCGCAACCGAGTGCTTTTATGAGTTGTGCTATATATGATATTGAAGTAGAAGAGTAAGGGAATTATTAATGTCATGCCATTTTCAGAAAATAGTCCCACCCCGACTTTCGGACCCTTTTGTTGTAGCGGGTCACATATAGTACAGATTTTGTAGTGTGATTTTCGGCCTTCCATAATGGGCTAGAAAGATGGCGCACGAACCGACGGTTTGCTCGTTCGTGACTCTAGCAAAAATACAACAAACATATAAGATTATCTCACGATAATCGCAGAATTCCGGATGGGAGTCCTGCATTTGATGGTTCTGCGTAAGTTTACGATTATTACGTTGTTCACAGTTACTGATAAAAGAGAATTTAAATGCCGGATATCATGAACGGTCTAGCGTAAGTGACGCTAGTGTTGGTTATGTACGGTGGATATTGATATAGCGTAGGATTGACAGCTTCGCATTGTGCATTGTACGTTGCGTGTAGAGTTACTGTATACATGTGTAGTTGTAGCGTTGTAGACTCGCATTGGCTCTTTGTGTTATCATTTGGCCGTGAGCTGATATAATGTGTAAACCAGTATTCAGAACTTTGTTTATATGGTGGTAATACATCCAAAATTAATTCACAACTCCTGTAAGAGAGAGTTTGATTTATGCAGTCAGTTAAGTAATTCAGTTTGTTGAGTAAGACTTCCAGGTGAAGATTCAAAAGTAGATATGAGGTTGGATTTGATACTAGTAATGATATTAAAGACTAGTGATATTATTTTGCTGTGTGAACAGTGCCAGTCTAAATAATGCATTTAGACGTTAGTATGAATAAAAGACTGTCTTTTGTGTTTTTGTATTTTGACATACGTGCTTTACGTATTTACATCCACAAGAACAATGTCGTCCTATAACGGTATCGTGTAGGCTGAAACATTTCTACATTTTGATGTGAAAGCAAGTGGTATATAGCATCTTAAGCAGCTCTGGCTTAAGGGAAATCATTACTTACCTTGCTTGAATGTATGAAGGCAAGCGTATAGTGCCACACGTAGGCATATAATGTGTGATGTAAGTTATTTTGGATTTTCCATACAAACCTTTGCAATTTATTGCATCACTTCACAGCTTGGGGACAGGGATCACAATCCGAATGCGTCCAGAAGGGTAAAGCTTCTAAGCTTGGAAGATCACAAGTCTGCAAGTCTGGTATAGGGTCTTTACATGTATATTACAGCCTCTAAACAATATTTTTCTTGTTGACATTGCAACAGAAAATTGATATTGCAATAGTGTACAAAGTGTATTAACATTGCTATAGTGTAACAGTGGATGGATAATGACATTACAAAGCTGCCATTTCATGATGTGTAGTGAATACATGCATGGATACAAAATGTGTACGTATAATGATGCAATACAAGACAATGTACTATTGTTTGTTCAGAAGAAGTAAACCTTTTTGTGTGTTAATGGAGAATCATATACATACATTCAACCTATATTGTGATCCAAGAAATGTATGTTTGATATATATTCATGAAGTGTATCATTCATTGCTTCTCAAATACAGTTTTACCGTTTCACACACATGCGCACACGCACTTGGGCTTGCGCATAGACAGCAAGGAGGAGAATTGATTAAAGACAAGAGTGCAACGTTCGACTCGACTGTCTGCGATTTTATTCTTGTTGTGCATGTGTATACGGTTAGCTGACTGGATAGGATCTAGTGCTACCGGTACCTAGAAATCTGAGGCCAGCATAATGCCTTTCTAATTTGTCATAACAACGGGAAGTGCGGATTTCGCCTTGCTAGCAGATAGGTTTTAAATGCAGGATCATACAAATATCTTTGTACATTGTATATAAGAAATAAACCACTCCTTTTTAACATACTCCTGTCGTTTAATTCATTTGAGGGATAGGTTTCGATCATTAATCTCTCTCTTCAATTTTGAAAGGTTTCGAGTTCTCAGACTTGTATCATGTATCACTTGAACCATGGACTTTGATCTCTGCATGAATGGCGTGCTCGTGGGGAGACGTGACTGAAATCTTCATACGTCTTTTATTGTCAGGAATCGGTAGGCTGAAATAACGTTATTCGTTTTCGTTTTGTTTACAAAATGGCGCGTATTGATGTTTCATATTAGGCATCCACATCTGACAGCATTGAATGTACAAGAGTCAAATCAGAAATGATTTCAATGCACATATAAACAGTATTGAAATTTACATATTCGACTACTTGAACAATATACGCTGGGTGAACACAGATTTAATTGTACATACAATAGCGCTATGATTACACATGTACAATGCAAGCAGTGGGCATTAAAACAAAAAGAGAGAAAACGCCGCTGAACTTTTACTAGTCCATTTTGACCACATCCAATGCGCACTTTTGCGAAGGATATGCAATGTGGGTCATCATCGGTAGTACAGTGTATGCACATACATGACTGAGAAATGCGACAATGAATGAGACTGACCCGAGTACGTATCCGCATGCTTTCCTACTTCTTTCACATAGATAATAGAAGAAGATGACTTTTTGATTTGATTTTATTTAATTTAATTTTATTTCATTTTATTGGTTCCTGCATTATATCATTGCTCATGCAGATACATAAACATATATCATAATCACCAAACATATAAATGGATATTCATGAACATTAGTTGCTAACAAAGTGAGATTTTTGCATTACCTTTAGAATATACAGCAATACAGATTCTTCATTGATGGTACAATGTGCAACAGAACGGTGATGCAATGAATAACGCAGAAGGGCTACAGCTTCAATACGCATTGCTTGATTTGCATGCAGCCCTCGTACATAATACATAACATATAGGGAAATAGGAGGAGGGATGATTTGCATAGAGATAGGATAGGAGAAAGGAGAGAGGAGAGGTTTGCTTTCGCTAATACACAAAGTTAGATCACGTGGATCACTGAATAGTACAGCATGGCAAAGTATTTTCTCACCGAGGTGCTGCCAAAGATGTTCATACATGCTAGGCATTTTTTTCTGCGTTCAACTGAATGGCATATATCGTATACGATACCTGCGTATCCGGGCAATTACCCTCCGGATAACTCCCACACGGATAATTACCCCCCCCCCCCCAAGCGCTATTCCCCCCTGAGGTAACTACCCCTCCTAGGGCTGTAGGACCCTCCGGTGCAATTACCCCGTAGGACAACTACCCCCGGACATCTACCCTCCTAGGGTAACTACCTCCAGGGCAATACCCCTAGGACAGTTACCCCTCCCCCGGATAACTACCCCCTGGATAACTGCCACCAGATAACTACCACCCGGATAACTACCCACGGATGACTTCCCGCCGGATAACTACCCCCAGTTCATGTACATTTTAAGGCACCTTTCTCTTGCACTGTCATCACTCACTCTTTTTGCGCGTCATTTGATACCGTTATCGTTATAACACAAAAGACGATAAACATTAAGCAAATTAGAGTGGACTTCACTGCAATGCATTCATTCTATCATGTTTTTATTTTTATTTGCGATCAATATACATAGGTAATACAAACGTCAGATGATAACATATCTTGTAACATTATTATAATACATCTTGTTTCATAAAGGACTCGGTGGGAATGAAAATTGAGGGGCTGCTAAAAAGCGAACTTACTCACGTTTCACTACTTGAATACATTAATACATAGCTTATAGAAATACATGTAACTACAATACAAGTGCCGTACAAGTTAATCATTGGAAGTATACACTTTTCATTACATCGATGGTAACATGAGGCCATAATTACTTTTAAAAAAAAAAGAGGGCCCTCTATAAAAAAGTCATAATTTCAGAGAGGATCCAGGCACGGTTTCATGAAAGTCGTCAGTTAGTCCTGGTTGTTAGCGCGTCAAACCCGGAAGTGCCCCCCCCCCCCCCCACTTTTGAAAACGCTCCGCCGGCCCTGTTTATTATGTGTGTATAGATACAAGTGTATAATTATATATATGTGTGTGTGTGTGTGTATACTAGGTGTTTCAAAAAACATTTCCCACTTTTGATTCTTAATAATTCATAAACTATACATCAGATAACACTGTCATTGATATTAGTGATAGCTTAATAGTGTACAATTTTGTTGAAGGTGGTTTAAATATGAAAGCATAAATCACAGTTAGGTTCCAGATGTTTTGCTCTATTTTCAACCCTCTGTACAAAACTTCACTTTGCACAGGGGTCAATGGGTGTGTATGGGAGTGTGTGGTTAACACCCTGACAATGGTCCTGAACAATGGCCAGGGTTTCACTGCTTTATTATTTATTCATGAGAAATTCCACTATCACAACTAGTCTTTATTCAGCCTCTGGCAGTATCTGTGTAAAGTGAAACGCCTGCCGATACTGTCGTTGAGTGGCGACAGTGCTCTCCCTACTTCTGAAAAACGAAATTCCAATGAATACCTTCTGTTCTGTTTTCTGTCGTAAACAAGGTGACAGGAAGCAAAGAAAATCAGTTAGAGTATACACTTGTGTATACGCAGCCTTAAATAAATCTACTCACAACTGTGAAACAAATCGCCCCAATGAAAAATGCTGCTGAACTCTTTACCAAAAATGATCTCTTTTTATCGAAAAGTCGACAAATTTGTCAGAATATTAGTAAACAGTTGTATTAAAATGAAAAACTTTCGATCATTTACGCTTATTTATATCCCAGATTTAGTGATATGTGAAGCAAAATTTGAAAATGATTGCCAGCTGGAATGAAATGTGGTGTTTGCGAGCACATGGAAGCATGTGCTTACTTTTTCCATGTGCATGCATTTTACCCTTTATCGTGCATGAATTCAGACTAGCAGTGCCCAGGGCAATCAACATGAATTATTGATTAAGCATTCATGTGCCAGGGAGCGCGAGACTGACGCCGAGTCAACAGGTGGTTCAGGCATGTCCATTGTTCAGGGCCATTGTCAGCACACACTCACATACACATCATTGGTTCCTGTGCAAAGTTCATTTTTGTACAGAGGGTTAAAATTTGACCAAAATCTGAAACCTTACTTCAAAATCAATCTTAGATTTAATGAAACTGATTCATGCTTTCACATCTAAATTACCTACAACAAAATTGTACACTATTCAGCTATTACTCATATCAATGACAGTTTTATCGGATGAATAGTTTTTGGACTATTAATGATCAAAAGTGGGAAATGTTTTTTGAAACACCTAGTATATATATATAGATACAGTATGTATATATATATATATATATATATATATATATATATATAGGTATAATTTTATATATATAAATATATATATATATATAAATGTCATGAATGTACACATTAGTAGATATGTCGATGTATTATGTACTGTACACATGGATGCTTTAATGGAGAACTTTCTATTTGGTATTGCTACAGTAAATGCATGTGACAGGAAAAGACAACATAGCTCACCCAATTTGGAATGATCTAGGCAGTGCTTACAATAATATTTGGCTGAGTGATGCACTGTACCTGTAGCCTAACATGATTGGTTTAGTAGGTATTTTTAGGGACTATGTTATGCAATGCATACACTATCCTTGTAGCCCAATGCGAATGGTAGTTATTTCAAGTAGGATGTTATGCACAAAGATAGTGAGTCAGCTAGGATTTCTGGAAGGATCTTGAACTCACAAGTATGTACAAGTGTGTAGCCCCAGGTTTGAGCAAATTACAGAACATTCATGAAGGGGTGAATGGACCTATATAAGCCACAGAAATTCTGAAGTAGGGAGAGTACCCAACACCTCTGCCCTGAGAGTTGCGTCTCTTCTGGCTCTGAAGCGACTTGCTATTGTTATAGTCAGTCCTGTGTTACCTGTGTTTCTGCTGTATTTGTGGAGATAAGAAGTACGAGACATTTTGGCCTGTAGAGAATCGATTCACCCGCATTTGTAACCGACTCCATTCTCATGTCAACGGACATTGCTATAAGTAAAGTTCGGCATAAGGAGAAGCTGTGACTCATAGCTGGATATTATTTGCTGGATTATCATTCACGCATCGACTAAACGCGGTTGTTATAACGTCTGGACTCGATACGTGTCGCTGTTGATTTATACTATGGATCTATACCTTGGATTTATATTTTGAATTACCGCTACCGTAAACTGTGCCCATTGATTTACGTTTGAGGAATCATTTCATCGTGGTATCGAGGATCATTCATCTGTGCATCGAACATCATGAGTGGACAATTCCAAAGGATTGCATGGACTTTGTGTTTGTGCATTTGATTGTTACACGCTTAACGCTTAAGTGACTGCACTGCTATTGTAAGTGAGTATTGCATTATATTGTAATGTATTTTTCTTTCGAGTCTGTACCGGCAATATTACTGTTAATTAAACCGCCTGAACATCAATATGATAGTTCTTTTGTGTTTCATTCCTAGTTTGATTTTGGTCGTAATGCTAATATATATGGGTCAGAATTTTGAACGATGAACAATTGAGCCAAAACAAGGCACATTTTAAAAAGTAGGAAGTTCTCCAAATCATTTACCTTACCTGAAAGAGTATAACTCAAGCTTTAATATGAACCCAATTATACTGGGATTTTCCCAGAGGAACAAGTTTTTATTCACCGAGGAAGTTAACCATGTCCAGAGCAGCGAACGTCCGTGGGGAATAGTACTGCACTTACACATGAATACCATTTAACATAGATTGCTTCAGTTCAAAATCGTAGCGAAATATCTTAAGGGACTGGTGAACGTGCTGGGAGAATATCAAGCTTGTACTCTTAACCAGTACGTAATGGTAGACAACTGATAATTTAACCAAATTCGTCATTTCTGTTGAAATATTGCTCTTCCGCTGAACACTTTCTTCATTTTACGCGCATTTTACAGAAACTCAATATTTCGACCTCTTATTTCACTATCCCATACTTTAATCCTCACTCCCAAATAATAACATACCCTTCTATCATGTATCTGATCTAGGCAATCTCGATAACCCAAGAAACGTAGCATAGTTTTCATCACGGAGGTTCGCATATAGCTCACGGACGTTCGGAACAAACAAGATATTGAACAATGCAGCTCTCTTGAGTTGGAAACGCATTCTACTCACAACCAACCGCAATTTCATGTCAAGAACAAACTCCTCCGCAAAATCCTGAATAAATATTACCAATTCTCAATTATAAAAGCTTGTTTATCTTCTCATACTGAGGAATGAAAGAAAACAATTTTTCCATCTCTCGTAAATGAAAGTGGAAACGTACGTGTAATCTCAGTGATGTAGTCCATCCTTGAGAACGAATATATTTATCAAAATTTCGTTATCACGAAGTAAGGATTCAGGTCCTAAATTTGTTATTTTAAGTATACAATGCAAAATTTTCTTTTAACGAACATGGTCACAGCTAATTATGACATAGAATTAACATAGAAAAACAAAAGATATGTGCTTCGTTATATAGAAACACGAAGTTCAGCTGGAGAGGGCAAACGAATACGTTTGTGTTTACACTGTTGTGTAAACACAAATTTGACCAAAATCTGAAACCTTACTTCAAAATCAATCTTAGATTAAATGAAACTGATTCATGCTTTCACATCTAAATTACCTTCAACAAAATTGTACACTATTCAGCTATTACTCATATCAATGACAGTTTTATCGGATGAATAGTTTGTGTTACACACTGTTACCGAGGAGAATTTGTGTTACTTTATTAGTCAGCAATTATATTAGGTTCGATACTGCGAAGTGTTCGTCATACCAAGACACAATAAGTCCATATAACTTGGATGGATGTTTGTGATTTTTAATTTTCGGACTAACAAACTTTCGGAATAAGAACATTTTTAACAAGAAACCTTCTGAATTAACTACGATTTTTTTTTTCGGAATAACAAACCTTTGGACATTCGGATTAACGAATCTTTGGAAGAGCGAGCGTATCAAAGTGCGAACTTTAACCTATTCTTAATCACTGCTTTTTTAGCATGTGTTTTCAAAGTAAGCACAAAAGCACAAACAAATTTACGATCTCTCTGTCTCTTAAATGTAAAATGAAAAAAAAAATCTTAGAAAAAATTAAAAATTAACATTGCTTTTCATTGATGAGTATAAAATAACACTACAGTTGTGTATGTCATGATAAGCGGAGGATTTGCGTGTCTTCATCAAACAATATGTATACTGCATTATTTTTGTTCGCTTGTGACGGCATCTCGATGAATAAAAAAATAAACAAACAAAAAAAAAAATTCTTCAGAGGAATTTGGTAAAACGGGAGTGCACTGGCAGTTCTATTCTCTGTTTGTTGGAGCTCGATCCCTTCTCTGTTTCTTCTCATTAAATTTTCATTCAACTGCTTCCACGTCCTTTTGAAACTTTTCCGTTTCTTCTTCAACACATGCCCATTACAGAATTCATCCGTCATTATCCTGAATGTGATTGCGTAGCACTTTTCGGATTTGTTTTGGTTTAGTTTGTTTAGTTTTTGTTTTCTGCCTGGTCGCAGCATGTTCAGGCTACTTAGGGGATGAGAGAAAAATCGTCGTGAACGGAAACATAAGAATGAATTAACGCATTTAATATCATGACAATTAAAGCGAACGTCCGTTATGGAGACCAAAACTTGATGTGTTCTGTTTGAGACGGCAGCTACCATACTCAAAAGATAAACACTTCGAGCATCTGCCACTAAAAAGTGGCACTGTTCTTCTATCTCCTACTATGTAATCCATCGACTTATTCTACAAACGAACATCCGTGAACAAAATGTTTTCCGTTTGTTATTACAGGTAAATTGAGAGCTGAACGTTATTCACTTTGGGTATGAGAGACTCGGTGATTTGGTGATATTTTCAAGTAACATTAACTTAATGAGCAGTGATATATTTGTAATTATCAGAAATTTCCTTTCCGTGAAAGAAACTTTCAGAACTTGTAACAGTACAAATTGTCTCCAGAACCTCATTAGAAAGAAATTTAAATGCACCGAAATTACAGATTACACAAAATTTCATTTTCCTATAACTTTGTTTAAGCTGCTTTTTGTATAAATAGAGGGACAATAATCGTAAAACTGTAGGTAAATTTTCAACTGTTTGTTCATCATGATCACATAACGCCTTAAACATTCTGAGACTAATGCTCTAAACTCATTCTTTATTTTGTAAAACGTTCCGTGTCGCTATTGGAGCCAAAAGTGTTATAGAATACGGGCATTTTCGGGACAAATTATACCTATGATCGGTGGGGTTGCATACGTCACGGACGTTCGCTGGAATTGTCACGGACGTTCGTTCTACAACTAGGGTCATGTTCCAGGACGGATAACTAATCGGCAGAGAATACCTAGCTTTCCTAACTTTTTCAAAATTTTGAAAAGGTATTTTCAATCCAAATTATAAGAATTCTGACATCCTTACAACATAATGTATTGCTCAGAGGGGGAACAGGCCCACTACGAAACAAATGTCAAATGATAAAAATTGCCCAGTAGGCCATGGCATAACGTTAGACCCAAAGTTAGAATTGTTTTGTGAGTAGACCCTAGAACATCTGTTAATCTTTTGGACCTGAGCCTAATTTGAATAGGGGCCTATAGGGACCTAAAGCGTCGTTACTTGACTTGAGCCTATAAACGTTAACGTTAGTAGGGCCTACTGTCGTCAGAGGACATGAGCCTATTACACTCACTGCACTTCCGACATAAATACAAACCGAGAATGGCGTGGAGTATGCATGTTCGTGGATTTATTGGAGAGTACAAGTTTACCAAAACAAAAAGTGCTTACCACATTACATAACATAGTTACTCATGATAACATGATAGGGTTGTACACTTTATAGACGAGAAAGTAAAAACATTATCATACCAATGCTTGTTATACACAATTGTACTTTCCGGTTTCAGGATTCGGTAATTTTACACCGACAAACAGAAATATTATCCAAGTAGTAAATGCTTTCAAACACGCCACTGCTATGTCTAACTCTGGAAGGACCCGGGTTTTCTCTCCGCAAATTTGTATTCATCTCATGACGAGCATCTGCACCGTGGAATACAACAACATATGTGACAGTGCACCTCAAAACGAACATAAAGTCGCACACACTGATTTTGCGTGAGGACTGAAAATAAGTGAAATGGGTCAACCTAGCCGAACTTGACTTTTTCATATTTTCTGAAAGAGCAAGTCTTCTTTTACATAATGCTAAAATTTGGGGTCATAAAAAGAGCGGGAAAGTGTTTTTTTTAGCAGTTTATCTCGAACATTTTTGGGAGAATAGTGTGATTAGGTGTGTCTTTTAGAGTCCTTATTTCATTTTTGAAAAACCTTGTCCACACTCTTCACTCTCAACTCTAATAACTTTTGAAAGGATAGCGCTACTGCTTTGAAATTTGGCATTAATTATGGACAGAATTCGTTAATGAGGCATGCTTAATTTCAGTTTAATCTGATAATCCCTTCATTGTTGTTACTCTGGTGGTTTACTTCCTGTTTTTGTCCCATTCATCGCACAGCCAGCGCGGTTTGGTAAAGATTAAGCGCTTGAATAGACACTGTACTTTAGAGCCTCTTTTCTCAGTTCACACTTTTCCTGTGTTTGTGCTTTCTTTCCAATATTTAGATAGGTTAGGAGAGTCCATTTGATTTGAGTTATACATCATTTTAAAGCTTAAAGTCTGCTCTTTCACAATATGGTCTTAACTAAAAATTCATGTCTGGCGACTTTTTGTTTGTTTTGAGGTGCACTGTCACATATATACATGGCAGTGCTCTCTGCGTACGGGCCACCTACAGACAAGCACCCCGGATCCCGCCTTGCCTCTTAGGCCCTTGTCGGAGGACTCCCTGCATGGTAATCCGAGAAGTATCCCCATCGAGTATAACTACAATGGACTTCTCTGATTGACAGGCGAGCCCACTCAACTCGGAACCCACAAGCGCGTACAGACCCATATACAAAAGCCCCCTGCATCAGAAAAGTGCTCGGCACTAGTCACAGGCGGGCGCGTCCGTGACCCGCCGGCTTTCCTCACGGTGCCTCTTGATGCATAAATGGCCACAATAACAATTGTTAATAAAACAAACATTCCGAAATACACCCTTCCCTACGAGTTTGACATAACAAGTGGAAAACATTTCATGTACTGTATAAACTACATCTGCGCAGAGGCCCAGAAATGAACAATTTCCGCCATACGGGCACAGCCCGCCGCCAATGCGCAGGAGAGCGGTACAGCGGTAAAAGGGGGGACGCAATAAAGATCCACGTTACACATATTTTGTTGTTGTTGCTTTGTTATACACAACGTTAATCTAGAAAGCACACATCGGAACAAGAGCTAGTTTACATCCATAGTAAAGGCATTTTATGACTATCTCTAGCCCCAGAAAACATTACAAAACATTTACTACCAAACATTGGAGTTATCGAACTCAAAACGATCTCATAGACTCCCTTATCAATCTAATGAACACCTTTCATTACCAACCTCACTACCCTTGTCTATTTCAATTTGATTACTCATTACATGTATTTGGTATTTGTATGTCTTGGTCTCCTTCACTTTCTCTTCCTTCCGCGCCTAGAGCACTCTGCAGAGTGGATTTGGCGCTATATAAGTCATATCAATTATTAATTATTATCATATCAATTATCATGTCGGCTATCCCGCTTCTGAGGTGTTTTAGAAATAGTGCTATGCCAACATCGGACAAGTGTATGCCGTCCTGTTTGTAAAGAGTGGCGTCATGATGTCGGATGGCTTGATGCGTAATAACAGGAGCCCCTGCTTGCGGACAACATGCGCGTGTTCGCTTGTTCATAGCAAGGCGAATCCTATCAGCCCGATTCTGGTGGGAATCCGCAAAACGGGCGTATTTCCTCCTTGGCAGGATTTCCGACTAAACAATTATTGCTTCTGGAAGAAGTTGCTGCAATTTATTTTAAACATTGTCTCTGAGACCAGCTCCATCCGTGCTTTCTTCGGAAAAAACCCAATGTCGTTTGTACCCGCGTGGATGATGACGTGTGACAAGTTGCAGAAGTGCCGAGACGAAAGAATCGATTCCAGCCTGCTATGAACCTGGCCGAGTCGAAGCCCCCTATATCCTCTCCATTGGACTGGAGCCCGCTGCCTCATTGCTTGGACTCCCTCTCGACTTGCGAATCTCCCGGCCCAGTACGCTACGAGTCCCCAACTACCAGGATCGTACGCCGGCCTCGCCTGCCTGCAAAACAAAGAAAACTATCACCCGGCAGCGTCTAGCTCAACCAAATATTTGCTCTATGTGCCCAAGCCTTTGTATATAGTAAAATTGTCCATACTTTTCGACATAATTCACAATTTCTAAGCTGGGTTAACCCTGCTAAACTGGGTTAATCATACTTGAACTGCTCTATAATCTAACATGTTAATTTACAAAAGTTTATGTGCTCAAACTGAATGTTATAGCGAGCAAGACCCTCATTCCTCAGCATACCACAGTATATACCAACATAACAAAAACATATCCACTATTTTGGTAGCTATACCAACATGAAGCTACGAACATAACTGTCCCCAACATGACGTAAGGGCCTATTCTGCCCCTACCAAATTTATACGAATGTAACGTTTATGTGTATTTGTCACCCAGCGCCCCATCTGCTGGATTACCTGCGAGTCAAAACCCGCTACTGCCGCCGCCGTGGCAGCACATATTCGGAATGAGTGGGAGGTGAAACGCGACTCTAGTGCGCCAGCCATAGCCGGGAAAACGGGCAGCAGATCTAACGACGTCCATATACTTGAACAACTCTCTCGCCCGGGAACCGTGTCTCTCGGTATACACTGATGCGCGCGTATACAGTGAAGGCACTAGTTCACTGCTCTATGGTGGTAATTCGTGGGACTTTGCGCTGCGGCTGTAGTTGTAGTGCAGCACTAGCCCCGGAGACCGCGCCGCAAGGCGCGGTCCTGGCGGCTACCTCGCAGCTGAGCGGGAGCAAAAATCACGAATAACTCCATTGCCACATTCACGGCGACTTCACAAATAAAGCACGGCTAAATTTCTATCATAAACACACTGACAATAAAAAATGAAATATGCATTACATTTTCGATTTGGTTCTTCTAAACCATTTATCTAGAAACTGCAAAATTTTCCACATTTTAGGAGTAATAAGCGGCCTGCCCTAGTGCAACAGTGGAAAGACTTGCTGCTATATCCATTAGTACGCATGTACGCATGCGTGAACAATGACGTCAACGTTACGGACGCTCAAGGATATGAATGATGCACCATCGCACGGTGCATATAAGGTGAAATGAATATGCATCACGTAGCCAGCAATACAGCTGTCAATGCACTGCACTGCATGCATGCTGTGCGCATGTGCAAGTGGTTGTGAGTTTTAGTGAGCATCGGTGAGCTGAAGATATTCGCCTTGTAAGACAACATTTTCTGCATCATAAGCAATGAAATGCATCAGTCACCGAAATGAATCATTTAAGTTTAATCGACCCATGTAAGTAATCCTAGTAGTTTTTGTTGAAAAATTAAGAAAATATAGCGCCGAAACGGCACCGTTTTGTACAACTCCTCGATCTGAATGCGAAAAACGGCGCAGCCCCAACGCTGCACGTTGGGGCTGGTCGCAGTTAGTGCAGCACCTGAGTATAGGGGTTTGATCACTTTGAATCGGGGCATTCTTGAATAAACAACCCAAGTCTACAAACTCGCCCTTCCATATCTTTTCTTTGGTCGATATGGGAACCGTTGAACCTAGCTCTTCCCTAGGTGTCGACATCAGGGGAGGCTTCGGGAATCCAGTGTCTGACGACTGACCCTGTTCATCGTCCTCGACCACAGGCATTTCATTAACCTTATGTACGGTCACCGTAGGCCAAGGCACTTAGAAGCCCTTCATTACTTGGGTACTCACCGTTATCGCCGACCGCGCCACCCATGTCCTGCTCAGGCTGGGCCGTCACATGAGCTCTACCGGCCGCCTGCCCCGTAGCACGGTCCTCCGTCTGCACCCTGTAGTCCAGCTGCCCAACAGCGAAACTTGCGCCGGGGCCCCGGCTGGTATTATGTTCGTCTGCTGGGCTTCGGGCCGCCGACCCCGCGGATCGCGAGGACACTGGAGGGGGAGTAGTCGTTCCTTCCCGGCGTGTACCGGGTGCGGGAGCATTTCGAGCAAGGAGGATTGCTCGAAATGCTCCCGCACCCAGCAGCAAGAGTTGACGATTTTGTATCCGAATGAATAGCTCTATACAATAATTTAAGCGAGGGCCCAAAATTGATGCTCTCTCCGTGAAATCCACGCACAGAATGATCCCTTCTCGCATTAACTGCTAAACTTTCCCACGCTAAATGTTCAGCTTTCCCACGCGCACTGCTAAGCGTACTAATGCGGTTGCGCCATCGGGAACCATCAAAGGAGATCACTCGTTCATGTTTTCGGCGACGCTCTTTGTGTATGCCGCCTGCTCTCAGGCTCCGACTAGCGCCGAACGCCCTCAAAGGCAGAAAACAAGTCAGTGAGCGAGTGTAAACCCCTTTTAACGACTAGCGCCGTTAAAGGAATTACTACACAGTCCAGTCGCCGCTGTACAACTACAAAATCGCGACAGCGCGCACACACAGCGTCTGGTCAGGATAACATGAGCGTTAAGCGGTTGGGCTATGCGTCGTTAGTGCAGGCTCTTCTGGAAATCATAATCAAGGGCAAGGCCAACAATCTTTGGAACGCCAGGGAGTTATATTTTCCCTCGCGATCATATTTCCCTCAGTGCTGCGCGCTTCGGGAAAATATAATCCCTTGGGGAAAATATAACTCCCTGGCGGTCCAAAGAATGTTATATTCCAACCCGTACCAGTCAATACCAGTCAGTACCAGTCAATATCTGTATAATAATTTAAAAAAAAAGTTTGGAAATCTGACTTCAGTTGTAAATTTCTCCAGTTTGTAAGCACTATAGAATACAAGCTTGATATCAATGGAAAGAGTATCAAATTTTCTTTAAAATGATATCCTACTCATTATGATTATGCTATCAAGTAAAGAACTGTACTCAAAAGTGTCTGATAAGGTCTGCATTGAAAAGTTGCAAAACGAACAAGAACTGTCCATATGAATGAGAATGGTCGTGAAGAGTACATAAAGAACATATTCTTTTGTGTTATGTCTTTTGTTCTCAACTGGTCAGCCATGAAGGCAAATTTCAATAGACATCTTAACTTCACATTCAAATTTTCAGTGGTGGCATGCCAGGCAATTTTGATAGCTCATGAAGTTTTATGGTTGTACATCATGCCACTTGTACGCAATGTTCAAAAACCCCGCGCCATAGGGCAAATTTAAGCTGAGATGTTTCAAAAAGATGACAATGCAAAACCACAGAGAGCGGGACATGTGCGCAACTTCCTCTCTCTCTAGAGGGAATCATTATAAATGGACTGGCCTTCATGCAGCTCCGACCTCGACCCTATAGAACATTTTTTGGGATCAACTTGGTCGAGCTGTGGGGAAGAGGGTCACAAATACAACGACATATAGGCAGGATTCCGTCAGATACTGGTTGACGCCAATCAACAGCGTGAGGACACGGTGCCAAGCGGTGGTGCAAGCACTTGGCTCGTCCACCAGATGCTGAGCCCCGCTCATGTTCATTGACAATATAATCCAATGAAATCAAGACCATGCCATTTCACCTCTTTATGTCTTTGTTGCGGTTAATGTGGCGAGGTTCTGTGAGATGAAATGGTTTGAGTCACGATTGTGTGTGTGTGTGTGTGTGTCATGCTGTGTATTTGTGTGTGTGTGTGTGTGTTTATCTGTTTGGTTGAACGCATACAGTACATGTTTCACTCCATAAAAATGCTGATGTTACAGTAAATGAACACCAAAGAAAAAATGGGGAACTCACTCATCACGAGGAAAGTGCATTACGGACGTCAAAAATTGGGCTATTTTGCAGCTTTTCAATTCTGACTTTACCTCATATTTGTAAGCATTGCACCTCCATGTATACGATAATCATAATAAGTATGGTATCATTTTCAAGAGAATTAAACAATCTTTTTGTGGTGCTAAGCACAAATGAATCATTTTTAAGGAAAGATGAGAAATGATTGATCAAACTCAGATTTCCAAACTTTTTTGAAGGGTTTATATGACAAATATATATATATATATATATATATATATATATATATATATATATGGCGTCGTACTAGTTCAGCACGTTATACGATCCTCTCCGTATCAGACAGGAAGTTTTAAGCAGCACACGCCTCTATCCTTGACGAGCTCCTAGACAACTTCTACATCTGAATCTGCAGCATACAACCTACGAGGAATATGAGCTGCAGACCCAAGAGGCAACTTGGTAAAAGGAGTAAAAAAGACGAGACTGACAGCGACATGGAAGACTCCAACTTAGGCCTACCCATTGGTGCCACCTCTGCACCCCCAGCTGCCGGGACGGAACCCACTGCCCCTGACGCCGTGCTCACCACGGCAACGCTTGCTGCGTACTTTAAGGAGGCATCACTCAAATTTGAACATAATAATGATTCAAAAGGCAGTGGACTCGCTTCTCGAAAGCATCAAGAGGGTAGAGCGAGCCATTGAATTTGAAGGCCAGCGTGTGGACGAACTGGAAAAGAAAAACGTTGCTCTGGAAAAGAAATTGGGAAAAATGGAGTGTGACATGGAAAAAATGAGAGGAGAAATTGCACGCCACAACGCTTAAGCAAACAAGGCCGAGCGATTTTCACGTCGGAACAACTTTAGAATCGTCGGGATAGAGGAGGCTGCAAGAGATGAGCGCGAAGACTGCGTCGACATTGTCGAGAAAGTCATCAAGCAGCATTTGGCGTAATTCTGGTGGTCTTCCGCATGTATTCTGATTTGTTTATTGCACCTTTAAGGACGCCATTTTGCTTCATTTGTCAGTGCAGTCTACAATGTCTACATTGACCATGTTCTTATTCTTTTGTTTGTGCATCCATGGAGGGAGCTGTCCGTTACATAACACGCTCTCTTAACGATGATAATGGAGAGTTGCAAGTGCACAGTATTCGTAAGTGACAGATTGACATACTCTGAATTGTGCCATTCTTCTCTCACATGTTCTTCCTTCTCCCCATCTCACTATTATTCTCTCCCCCTCTCTATCTGTCTCTCCCTGTAAATATGAACTAATGTAATGCTGATCGGAGAGGATCGGCTTATTGTACTCTCTGTTTATGTTCACTGTTTTTGTATTCGTAGTAATCGTAGTCCGTAAGTTTCCCCATGATGCTCGTCCCCTCTCTTTCCTCTGCTTCCATGCCATTTCTCTCGCCAATCATGCCAATCGCTCAGCCTTGTATATCTCACACTGCATCATGTTTGGATATTGTACCAATAACTTTTGAATGAATTTTGAAAAAGAAACTGATATATCATATGTAATAAACTGTAAATATTTTTTTGCCTGAAGAATTTAACACCCGCATGTACACTGCTTCACAGTGCCAACATGCCCAATCTAACTCCGTTTTAAGTTTTCTACATATCAACGCTCGCAGCTTGCCCAAAAATTATGATAATGTAACCAATTTGTTGTCATCTCTCAACTTTGATTTCTCATTTATTGGTGTAAGTGAAACTTGGTTGAATGACAAATCTCCACCGATATTTGATATTGATGGTTACTCTTTGATTCGCTCTGATAGAGCAAACCGTCGTGGAGGCGGCGTAGCACTGTACGTTGCAAATAAATACTCATGTACTGTAAGGCATAATTTATCCTTTGTAAACTCTAATGCTGAGATTCTATCTGTTGAAATTGAAATACCAAATGGAAAGAATATAATTGTTGTAGTTATTTACCGACCGCCAGATGCAAGTGTTGACTTATTTCTTGATGATTTTGAAATTATATTATCTAAAATCAATACCAGTAATAAGAAAGCATGTGTAATGGGTGATTTTAATATTGATTTATTATCTGAAATAATAACTCACAAAGACTTTGCACAATACTTCAGTCTAATTTTTTTCATTGTGCTATCGATAAACCGACAAGGATTAGTGCGCAATCATTATCTTTAATTGATAATATATTTATAAATACAAATGTAGCGCAAAGTCAATCCGGTATTCTTTATAGTGAGATTTCGGATCATCTCCCCATTTTTTGTATCTTATTTGATGTACAAAGATATTCCAAGAAAACAAATAAGGGAAAATTACGTAGGTTTACAACCCAAAATATTAACCGCCTGAATGATGCTTTATCTTCAGAAAACTGGGATGACGTACTTGCTTGTGATGATGTGGATAAAGCATATGAATTATTTTGGAATAAATGTTATTATCATTTTGATAAGAATATCCCATTGCGAAATAAACAAACAGGAAGTAAAAAAAATAAGAAATCCATGGATTACAAGAGGTATTTTGCTATCGATATCAAAGAGAAATGAATTATATAAGTTGCAATTAAATGATCACTCTGATGAAAATGTATATGAATATAAACGGTATAGAAATAAACTGACAACAATAATACGAACGTCGCGTAGATTGTATTATAAAAATCAATTTGTGAATACACAAGGAAAAATGTCTACCACATGGAAAATTGTGAACGAAATATTAGGGAATAATAAGCAGAAAATTATTCCCAAAATATTCAATCTTAATGATCATTGTGTTAAATCTCCACAAAATATAGTTAATGCTTTTAATGAGTTTTTTGTAAAAATTGGTCCCAATCAGGCCAAGAAAGTTGATAGCCATGGAACCAATTTCCATCAATATCTTCATAATGCGTGTAATCATTCACTTTTTTTAAAGCCTACTGATTATATAGAAATTATGCATATAACGTCATCTTTGAAATCAACACATTCTACTGGTTGTGATGAAATCAGCAGTGTTTTGCTGAAGCAGATCATCGGATCGATTATTATCCCCCTCTCTCATATCTTCAATCTTTCTTTATTATCTGGAGTATTTCCTACTCATTTCAAGATAGCCAAAGTTATTCCTGTGTATAAAAAAGATGATTCTTCGAATATTAGTAATTACCGACCCATTTCTTTATTACCTACCTTTTCTAAAATACTTGAAAGAATTATATATAATAGATTGGACAGTTTTTTAACCAAATACAATATTTTGAATCCTGATCAGTATGGGTTCAGAAAATCACATTCAACTGACCTGGCGCTTGCACAATTGTATGATCGAGTATCAAATGCCTTAGCTGACCGAAAGCATGTTATTGGTGTCTTTATGGACTTAAGCAAGGCATTTGATACTCTTGACCATTCTATTTTGCTATCAAAGCTACATTTTTATGGTATAAGAGGAACTGCTCTGAAACTGATCGCAAGTTATTTAAATGATCGAAAGCAATTTACATGTTTTGATTTCTGTAATTCGGATACACTGTTGATCAAATGCGGTGTACCACAAGGGTCCATTCTTGGGCCATTATTGTTTTTGTTATATGTTAATGATTTACCTAATGCATCAAGTTTATTACAGTACGTTATTTTTGCTGATGATACCAATGTATTTCTCTCAAATTCAGATTTTCAATGTCTTATTAGATCTTTAAATAATGAATTACAAAAATTGTCTCAGTGGTTCAAAAGTAATATCTTATCTTTGAATCTAAAGAAAACAAATTATATGCACTTCAAACATCCAAGGAAACTGATTTGTAGTGACACTGAATGTATTCTAAAAATAGATGGCATTCCTCTTGAGAGGACAACATCCACTAAATTTCTTGGAATTGTAATTAATGAAACTCTTACTTGGAATGATCATGTGAAATATATTTCATCTCCTATTGCTCGTAATGTTGGAATATTATGTAAACTCAGACATTGTTTATCTTTTGATATCTTGATTATGCTTTATAATGCACTCATCCTACCACACATTTCTTATTGTAATATGATATGGGCAAACTCGGTGTCTGCTAACAATACTATATTAAAATTGCAAAAGAAAGTTATTCGTATGTGCAAATGCTGGTTATAATGATCACACGGATCCCCTTTTCTTCTGCTTTAAGATCTTAAAGGTGAACGACATCTACACTTTACAAAATGCACTTTTGATGTTCCGCTTTAATACTGACTTATTACCCTCTTCATTTATTGATATGTTCCAGCTGAACTCAGAAATCCATTCTTATCCTACAAGGCAAGCAATGGATGTACACTTGAGTAACCCTAAAACACTCCTAGCACACAAATCAGTAAGACATACTGGCCCAGATATCTGGAATAGACTTCCACTTGAATTACGTAACATTAAGTCTATTCATTCATTTAAAAAAGCAGTAAAGAAAATGTTGATTTCACAGTACCGGTGATACCTTCTGTAGAAACACTTGATGACTCATTCTTTGTTCATTGTTGTATCTATTATGTTTCTTTCTCTCCGAGTCTCTGCACGTGCGGATGCACCTGCAGTATACTGTCCTCCTCTGATCCACTGGGATTCATTCCTTCTCTGTTGTTCATTATTCATGTTATGTCGGGCAAATCATGGTTCACTGTAACGTCTTGCCCTGAAAGGGCACGTAGAAATTTATGCTGTGTAGATGATTGCTCTTTGTCTTCTTCTCTTTTTCTCTCTTACTCATTCAATGTAACTTTTACAAGACAAAAGCAACACTTATTATGTGAATACATCACTGTAATTTATTAGTATAAATACAGTATGTGCATGTATGTATGTGTCTAAGTATAGAGGCATGTCGAGTTGATCTGGCGAGACTAGTATCCGGAGGTTTTTATCATCTCCTCCCCTTCCTTTCTTCTTCTTCTCTCTCTCTCTCTCTCTCTCCCTCTCCCTAACCCTTATTCCACGAGCATCATGTTGGACCCTTTTGTTTTTCTTCACTATAATGTTATTTGTTATCGGTTGCCAAACAGTCAAACCGTTGTGCTTATTATTGGCAATCGTTCTGTATGCAAATTATTAACACGTTACTCATGTAATTATACTACAGATGTATTGCATAATTGATGAAAATGATGAAAATTGTATAAAGTATACTGCCGGTATTTTGTACTTTGTTAATGAAATTGCAGAAAGTTGATGTATTTGGAAAAAAATGGCATACAGAGAATAAATAAATCAAATCAAATCAAATATATATATATATATATATATATATATAATATAATATTAATATATCTGGGGTTTTTTTGTGGGGTGGGGTGGGGAAGATGGGTGTGTATGTTACTCGTAAATATGGGAGGAAATGACAGGTTGCGAGAAATATGAAGATACCAAGAAATCACAACAGAGAAAATATGAGATAAATTTGAAGGAAACATGTGGCGAAAATGACCGCTAAAAGACAAAATTGTTTTTGCTGTTGTGTGTGCAGCGGGTGTAAAGGACGAATTTTAATTATAAATTCGGGTGTAAAGGACGAATTTTAATTATAAATTTGAAAGTTTATATGATTAAAGATTGTCTTTACTTTTTTTAAAGTTCTGTCACTGCCGTTTATCATTCAATCTCCTGTCGTGCAAGGCATCGTGCCAAGTACGTCTGAGCCTCATTGTACCACCAACACGGTCTGAGAGATTTTTTTTTTTTTGGAAAAGTTCATGAAATTGTGCGAACATAGACGAAATTGATCCTTACATTCTGAAGTCGATGGGTGGCGGGAACAAATTTCAGTGGCAATTGATGATTTTGAATCCGATGTCTTTGAAAATGGTAGAGAAAAAATAATTACAATGTCAATTGACTAGTTAAAGTTAAGATTTGCTTGTTGTGTGCTTCTCGGGACGAATTCAAAAAAAAAAAATCTAAAAATGAGAAATTGACGGGAAAACCTATAATAACTACTGTCATCATGGTTACAGATAATCAAGACGATAACCTAAGTTTGAGCTGTAAATAAATAGTACATACTGTAGTTGTAAGCACATGAACATTATCAATGCTATCCTATTGATGTAATGTATATACAAAATATAGATTTTCACGTTCATTTTAGAACTTTTTTTCATTCAATTTAATAGATTTGTAGTTCTATTTTGTCCCAAGAAACCTGGAATATGCCAATCTATGTATGCCAGTATCAAATTCGTCTTTTGTCGATCATTTTCAAACAGAGTCTATCTAGTTTAGTCAGTTGTCACACATCCTCGTCATTTACAATTCAAAATACTTAGTAGTCCGTCACACCCACTGCACACAGAACAGCTAAAACAATTTCGTCTTTTAGCAATCATTTTCGTCAAAATTTCCTTAAAATTCATCTCATATCTTTTCTGTCGTGATTTCTTGGCTATTCAAATTTTCTTGCAACCGTTCTCTTTTCCCACATTTAGAAGTAACATACACGCACGTGCACCCCCACAAAAAAACCCACAAACACAACAACGCATGCACACACACATGCACGTAAAACACACCCTACTCAGAGTACAAACGGAGACAAGTGTATGAACTGTCTCACAAACGAAAACAGTACGATTCACAATTTCCAGGCTCATATGAATAAAGACAATTTAACATGTGTAGTCTTTAACCCCGTTTTAATGTCAAAAATTATGAAAGTAAAAGACAGTATTTTTTGTCATTCTCCATGCATATGAAAAACTTCTGTGCGTTTGCTCTAACAGCAACGTGCGATACGGTATAGCACGTAAAAGGGGTGCACGTCACGAGACCGACACCCACGAGTCGTTCAGCCCATGAGTCATACAGCCCACGAGTTATACAGCTCACGAGCCATACAGCTCATAAGTTCTACACTAAGCAAACAAGGCTAATGAGACCGACACATGAAGCCCCGTGTTGTATCTACCGAACTCGTGGGCTGTCTTTACCTAGTGTTGAACTCATAGGCTGTATGATTCGTGAGCTGTATGACTTATGGAGCTTTTTTTAATGTCGAACTCGTAGGCTGTATGACTCGTGGGTGTCGGCCTCGTGGGATGACCCCCTTTACACCAGACCCCATGTTTGTTACTGTCTCGGCTTACTGTACAGCTTGCATTCAGACTGGCGCAAAATTATATGCGGAGACTTTTCATGTCAGTTTGCATCTCAAAACAAAACATAAAAATTCAGCTTTCTTTTGATGTAAAATGGTTTTGATTGGTTGAGAGAAAAAGATTGTCCTTTTTGTCTCCATTCAAAACAGCCCTCCCATTTTCTTGAGAAAAAAAAAAGCTCGATCATTTCACGTGGCACTAGCGAGTTTTCGCAAGCACAAAGCCGGTAGTTCAGCGCGTTGTGTGCAAAATTTTCTTCCGCGCATGATCAAATCCGAGAAACGTCTCGTCGTTCTGGGGAAAACAGTACGGTACTCGTATGGAACGCCATCCATGTGTTGCAAAAGTCCGGAAAACCACTGATCGGAGCTTTTTCTTTGCTCTTGCAAAGTAAAAACTACTTATCAGAGGTTTCCCGGAATTCAAAATGCCATCAGTGCTTTACATGAAGACGTGACTGGTGTCACGAGTGTAATGTCTACTCATTATGTTCGTATTATCGCAATATCAGGGATTATTATAAGCGGAGACGATAAAGGAAGAGAAAATTCAAGCTTGTTAGTTCTAACAACATTTCGCGAATTTTTTTTGCATATACGTGTACTATCAATGTGAAATGTTTGAGAAAGCTTATTATCGACTGTTATTCCAAGAAATTTAACACGTGAAACATTTTCCAGAGGAGTACCATCGAAAACAATATCAACAGGACAATGCCTCTGTATAGAGTTGCTAATAAGCAAATGTTTTATTTTTTGAAGATTGAGAGATAATTTCTTTGCTTTGGTCGGAGGTTGCCAAGAGGATTTCAAAGTCATACCCATCTAGAGCTCGAAACAACAAAAGGTGTTGTAAAGAATACTTTTTCCAGTTCGTGCATATAATACATTGTATGCTAATGAGGTCATTACGCTAATCATGCTCTTTAGGACACTTGCATTACTCACAGAATAAAAAGGGTGTAATACATGACTTCCTCGTCTACCAATCAATGATATAATTATGTGTAAATGATGTCATTATACTAGTTTTGCAATTTAAGACACTTGCATCATTACAGAATAGAAAGTGGCATCATAAGTACATTCATCGTTATCTAAAACTCGTTAAAACGTGCATTTCCCGTGTTTTCAGGCTTCCTGTAGATTAGCGATATTGTACATGTGTTAATCAGCGTAATAAAAAATAACTACCAATGGTTCCCGAGGTGGCACTCAAAGTAAGACTTCAATATCCTTCTATAGCTCAAAAAACGCAAACAAACACGCACACACACACACACACACACCCACACACACAAAGACTAAAAACAATCAAACAAACAAAAATATAACCTTGTACCTTAACCACTTATCAAGGTCATGTGCATGGTATGATACCTTCTGGGCCTGCACTGCGCTCTTTTAAACACGGTTGTAGCATTCGATTTAATTTTGAGTGATTGTGAAGGCCCTAATGAGTTTGATATATACACCGTTCCCTAAAAACTTGTGTAATTACTGTTGCATCTTAAGTCATTATGTTGCCCTGATCATCTTACTGCCAGCGTCTATAGAAAAAAGATAGAAGTCGGCTACATAATGTAAAACTTGAAAAAAAAAAACACATATACACACACAGACATTATCGATCCTTTTTATGAGAGCCCAAGTTATCGCCAGTGAAGCTAGTCTGTATACTGTTGAGTGCGTTGTATAGTACATCAACATGCCCTAGACAAAGAATCGATGACACAACCAGGAAGTATCAAGGAGTGTTTTTCCACTTAATAGAAGGAAGTCTATGGACTTTTGCCAGTAAGCATATAGACTCAACCAACAGCTGCAGTATTCGCATGGATCATTTCTTCACTGCTTCGACTTCTTGAGATGTATTCGAAAGCCGGAGATAGAAATCTTTGTAAGAGGAGTAGAGTCTTGTCTCTGAACATTTCTATGTTTTTGTGTGCCTTTTCCATATTACCTTCAATTCTTACTTGTTTTCCCAACGTTCATTCTGACTGTTTCAGAAAGTGTTGGTGAAGCATTTCGAAGCATATCGAAATGGCAGTCCAGATGCGCGATTGTTTGATACCTCATCTTACACTCACCTTTGTCCTGCTTTATTTCCTCACAGGTAAAATATTCCTTTGTTTATCGACTTATTGAAATGGATTCATCATCGTTGAAATGTTGGTAATCAAGTGTAAGGCACTGCTTTAGTCACCTCAAGCAGCATGCTATTAAGAGGACTGATGTATTTTTGGCAGTCATCATTATTTTTTCATTCTATCTATATAGTTGGAGAAGTGTAGGCATATAATACGTCCGAGAGAAGACCAACAGGTAATATTTTGGCAGTAAAATGATACAATACGACTTTTAAGCAAAACTTTTAATTCAATTAAATAGAAGTATCTCCACGGATCAATATCTTTTGAATAATTCCCTTATGCGTCTTTCATCAGACTGTTCATTGTTAGCAGAGCATCTTTAAGGTCACTCAGTACTGATTGACCTATGACGTAAAGATTTCATATAATCACTCATAAGTAGCAAGCCTTTCAAAAAGATAGGTGGGTTGTTTTAAGTGCATGTTATTGTGTGACTATAACCAATTGTGAGTTGTTGTTTTTTCACACTTATTACCTTAGGGTGTCAATGAATAAGCTAACATTTTTCATGCGTATAGTGCGTGTGGTACGTATATTAGCGATTGTGTTCATGTGTATAGGCAGTTGAAAGCCATCCAATAAATTCTGCTTGTAATACCCACCGAGGCAAGCGATGCAAAGTTTGAAGGCTAGACGAACACAAAATATTGATATAAAAATGTTACACACTATTCGTTCGGCGTAGAATAGCTTTGTTTTTTGTTTTTTAACCTGTGTAATGTATTTTTGAAAAACCCAAATGTTTTTATGTAATTATCACTTCACCGTTTATCCCGAAGACATTGTCGTAGAATTATTTAGGTTGGACAAAGTTGGAAATGGGTGAAAGATAAGTACATAGAATCTATGATGTACATTCGATAATATGTATTTGTTATTTTTACGTGATGCCGTGGCAGCAAACAGATTATCACCTTCCATACTACTAAATTGTGATAAAATGGCATATCGTATCACCCCACTATGAAACCAGGAGGGGAGTATATAAAAAGTATGCATTTAACTTAAGAGAAAATTGTATTCACTCTTCAATAAAAAAACAAAACAAAACAAAAACAAAACACAACAACCAACCAAACAAACAGACAGACTAATAAAACAAAGCATAACATGTCCAGTTTCTCTCTGTCTCTTTAAAATAGGTGTCTCGGTGAGTCTCGGAACGCGAGTATGTGATTTTTGGTGTGAATTACAAGGTAGGGAAAGCGTTCATTCATTTCTGCACCCTGCTCCAAAGCTTTTAGATATAACTAGACAGTTACAGAATCCGTGCTTTCATGACGTTATTTACTTTCCGTCATACGGTCACTTTTTTTTTTAATAATTTGATGAACGCAATGATACCCAAGTACTAAATGGGAATATTATTTTCATCTTAACTGTAACTATACAGGTAAGGTATCAATGTATTCATTCACCACACACTGAACTCCACTACCTTCTCCTTTATTTTTTTTTTTTTCACATTCATTACCAGAAAGAGGTCCAAAATCATGTAAGAGGAGACATCTTATTGCGGTGAGATCAACAGATGGAGAGGTTTGCTCTTCACAATTATTATAACAAAAGAATACAACTAACAGTCCACATCAGGGCTCCCCACACGATGATCTGTCATCTCAGGACTGTAATATGCCATTTTCAAATAATATCAAACAGTCCTTACCAGGCATCCCGATACGTCGATCTGTGCTCTCGGGACTGAACCACCAGAAAATAAATGAATAAATGAATGAATAAATAAATAAATAAATAAACTTTCATTTCTATGAGAACCATCCACATTGTTCGGTGATTGTCTCCTCAGGACGTCACTTTTTATTAGAAGAATATCCATTCCTTTTTTGGTCCATGAGCCAAGACCCAAAAGAAGCGATATTGGTACCACTAATGTGGCAAGTTCTGGTTATGCATTTTGAAATGGCATTGGTCTGTAGATAATATATTACTTTGAAAGCATTTCCAGAATAGTAGCTTAGTCATAAATATCGGCCATTAATCCTTTGAGTCACAAGCTACTTTTCAACCTGTGTGATCTAAGAAAGCACATTCTCTCCCATTTATAACCGATATTCATTCAATTGCTCTGAAAATTGGCACAAACGTAAAACAAGCACTGTCCTACGAAATTGCATAGCGAATTTTTACTTGGACAGGAAATGAGCCTTGTCAAAATAAAAACACAGAAAACTAGATCTGTTGTCTTTGGGACACGATACATATATGGTATAAGTTTGAACTTGATAGGCATAGCCCTTTCTGAGCTAACCTCTACACAACTTTTGAGGAGAAAGAAGAAAAAGAAGAAGAAGAAGAAGAAGAAGAAGAAGAAGAAGAAGAAGAAAAACAAAGAATCAGTACAGATACAGAAGGTGATCCGAAGGATACTCGGATGACCTAATAATATGACATTAAATGCAACTGATTAGTTTTAAGTCGTGAGTAGGGCATCTATATAAGGCAAAAATGATATATGCAATTTATTTATCAAGAAAATTAAGGAACACATTTGGGCGTTAATGTGACCTCTTAAGCGCGTCTAAAGGTCAAAATCTTACAAGAAACTTGTTATTACAAAATATAAATCAAGACAAAACGATAATGGTACTATAACTTTTTCCAAAAACAAATGTTTTCTTTGATATGAACTACTATGGTGCAAATGAAATTACGGAAATGTGGTCTTAAGAAGAGTAAGCTTTGTTATCACAATTTGTATGAAGAACATTTTTCCACAATTATACGTTTGATTCCAAATTGAATAATTTGCAAAAAAACAACAACAACAACAAACAAAACAAAATCTGAAAGGTCAAAACAGAAAGAGGTATCCACCTTTTTCAATTCAATTTAGCTTTATTCTGCACAAAATAAATCAAAAGTAGATTACGGATAGACAATAAAAACAAAAGCAATGCGTATAATTATGATATACATGCACGTGTTAAGGAAAATAATGCCGGGCCCCCTTTGAAGCATCTAATGCTTGTTGTTGGGACCCAAAATGAGATTATACAAAGTACAGTGGTTAAATGGCATATTGTGCAAAATGAAAAGAAAGGAATAAAACACAAAATAATAGCAGCAATACATTATACACAACCATGTTGTTATTACGCACACAGCGCACACCCAACAAACACATTTAGTAGCAATGTGGGATGAAAATTCCCACAGTTACCATTCGTTAATTCGAAGGTTCATTGTACGTAATGTTCTTAAACCTGATTATATTTGTTTTTCCGAAGCTTCGTTCATCCCTAAACTGAATAAGGTTGGTTATTCTTTAAGTTCTTTAACCCCCGAAATCATGAAATAAGATTCAGAAATCTGCAATTTGCTACAGAATGCACATCTTCTTTTTGTCAAGGACTAAAGAACCTTCTTTCATTTTTTTTAAATCGTCAAGCGAATTTTCTGGTACAATATTACACCACAAATATTCTAATTTATTTATTATTTTATTTCAACGAACATGCAGTTATGACGATAGGGTAACAAATTAATCTTTTGTCTCGCGATGAAAATTGTAGTATTTATGGTGTACCATGTTTCGCTCGCTACTGCTGAGCTTCGTTAGGTACAATGAGACACAGTGGTGCGTGCACGCAAGTTATGCTTTCATAAAGCTTGTTATCAGTAACAAGTGCCACATTTAAATAGATCTCAGCTAATCAGATGCAAGAATTCCAGTAGCTTATAACAAATATTGTAACATGTTATTTATAACAAGTATTATGAAACGGGGACCGGGTCGGGCAGTGCGTCATCCAGTTTCTGCTGTTTACTGCGTTCATGCGGACCTAAAGTTGGCAGCACCCCGTCTCCTCCTGCGTCGGGTCGGGCATTGCGCCATCCTTCGTCTGCAGGTTGCCATCCCAGTCCAGCGGTTCTCCTGTAGACGTTGTAAGTAAGACGACATCCGATTTGTCTCAATGAACCTGACGAAGGTCAGCAGAAGCGAGCGTAACGTCGTACAGCTTACTACGATTTTCTCCACGAGACAAGAGATTAATTTGCTCTCCTTTCGTTATAGAATGCCAACATTTTCACATCATCTTGCATTATTGGTCTTTATATGTTGGAATAACGAACTCTCTGAATTCTCAGAATTCCAAACCAGAGGGGGGGGGGGGGGCGCAACCGGCGCACGCCCCCCCCCCCCCACCTTTATTTTTCGTTAAAAACAAAAGAAATAAAAAGAAAAAAAAATGAAATGAAACCCGGAAATGGCACCAGAAATATATGTCACGCCCCCCCCCCCTCCCCCCCCCCCCCTTTACAGAATTTCTGGATCCGCCCCTGATATCGAGCATCATTCTCCCATCATAAAGGGAGCTTTAGCATGATCAGAATTTTTTTTAACACTTCGGCGCAGTTGTTGTTCCTTTTTTTTAATTTAAAGATAATTTTCAGTAAAAAAAGATGATTTCCAATAACGTCTTGTTCCACGTGCTTGGCTCCACTATATGCCCAATCTATTTAGACGGGAAGGGAATGATAAACATAGATATTAAAATAATTACAAGTGTCACACTATGAGTGTGAGATGCAAGAAATTATCAACAAACTAGAGAATTAAATATAATGAATTCTTACATTGCCTGCTTAGTTTTCTTAATTCCAAATAGAATGATTTGAGTATCTTTCTACCGAGTCCAAAGAAAAAAAAAATTAAATGAGTCCCATTATTCTGTAGCTTTCCGGAACACATAACTCCCTGGTAGGGTGGGATTTCACGGAGCACGCGAACGATTTGCGAAGGACGCGAATGACAAAATCCAACGTTCGGAAAAGTTTTTCTCCGAATGTGTTCCGACAATGAAGCCGAAAACTATTCTTTCGCAATTTGCGCGAAGTTTCCACGACGTATGTGCGAATGTCGTGTGTATCACTGCTAAAGTACAGCATGTTACGTACACGAAGAACACGCGACGGAAATGCGAACAACGAAAAATGTTCAATAATCATGGGAGAAAATGTACCCAAGGAGAGGTGGAAGCTGTCTTGAGTTGATGTTTTTTTTTTTTCGTTCCTCTATTCTCCTTTGTTTTTCTCTCATTTCTCTGTCGTGTGCTTGCCTACATTTTTTTTTTCCCTAGGACCTATCTCCACTAGTAAAGCATTTCATTTTTTTTTTTAGTTCCTCCAACACATAATCTCTATATTATACAGTTCAAATGAAATTTTGCATACTTTAGATTAATATTAAGTGTATTCTGCGATTTTTTTTTTTTGTATATCAAACATGTCTTTGTCTTTGGTAGTCTTTAATTTCCTTTGTTACTGTAGTAACTTGTTAACTCTTTATGTGCCACGTTCGCACGTCCGACTCAGTCGACGGCGTGCCAACTTCGCATATTCTGCTCAACAAACAAAGCCGCCAAAACCGATCGATAAATCGCTAATCAATGCTAATCCCGCGGCACAATGAAAGCGTTTCTCGTGCTTTTGTTCCTCTCATATACGGCTTGAATTCTATGTGGTGATTGACTATCATGCAGTGTTCCCAACTAGATTTGCTCGTACATTCTAAGTTTCTGTCACGGTTTTATTTGCAAAATTCATAACTTTTCAGTAATGTAGCAACTGGTCATTCAAAAGAAAAATTGAAGATAGATTCGTCATACAATTTATATCGAAACAAAGCTTAGCATTCCTCTTTAACTTTGCCTGCTATCATGCCCATCTTAACACAAATTTGTAGAAGTTATACAAATTGGAAAAACAGAACTCTTTCTCAAATAATGACTACCTTCCTGTCTCAGAATAACGTGGCACACAGGGGGTCTCCACCATGGCACATAAAGAGTTAATGATTGTTTGATGTTTAGATGTATGGTACGATTTTTGTTTGTAGAAAATGTATAGGTCATACATCCCTAAACGTGCGCCAAACGTTCGCGAGAATGTCTCAAAAGGTACGTGAACAGTTTGCGATTACGTCGTAAAATGATCGGAAAAACTTCGCAGATTTCGCGTAACATACGCGAGACATTCTCCAAAGTTTCGGAGTCTGTTTGGGGTTTCACGAACATTTTGCGAACATCGCGCCTGTCTTGCGAAGGTCTTGCGCATATGACGAGGCTTTAAAGACACTTTCGAGAACAATTCACGAGCAAATCACGACCAAGTGTGCGGAAAAGGTTCGCAAAAAATTTCAGACTTTTTTGAAATCATCGCCGAAGTAAAAACAACATTCGCGAACAATTGACGACGCTTCCGAACCCTCAAGTTCGTTTGGCGATCTTTTGCAGACTAAAATACGAATGCTGGATTTTGCCATTCGCGTCCTTCGCAAATCGTTCGCGTGCTTCGTGAAATCCCACCCTATTGGTTTGTTAACTGAAAAATAAAACGATTCGTTGATCCGAAAAAGGAATAAAGGGTTAATTGTTTCGAATATTCATGGGCCCTGTCAACCTGAAACAAAAAGAAATGGGGCTCTACATTACGAAATATTACGTGAGGTTTGTAATTCAATAGGTCTGTTGTCCCGAAATACATAATTCAGTGTACCTCGAGGTTCGTTAATTTAAAAGTAAATTATTCAGAAAGTTTGTTGTTCTATAACTGCGTAATTTTCGATATTCATTAAATGAAATAACGTTACAATTAAGTATTCGAAAACTCGAATAATCTCTGGAGAAGGGGGTAGGTCATCGTTTTCTGTAGTTGTGATGGGTTTTGAGGGTGAAAGGGCTGATCTACCACGACTAGGGGAGCACGCAGGACTCTCACAAAGGGCGTAGTTTGTACAGTAGTGTATGATTTTATTTCCTCTGTTTTGTCTGATTTTGAGCGGCCTCTTATGTTTCTGCTCCACGTCGTATAGCTCATCCTGATTATGCATAACGTTGGCATTATAGGGAAGTTAAAAGAAAAATATTTCTTTTCCATATATATCTAGCATAGACTTATTAAGCTCGTCAAAAATAAATATGTGTGCATTTACGTGTACCTATATGATTATACATGCGATTGTATAATTCACGTGAGGGTTTGAGAGCGTATATCGCACCGGATTATTTTTGTTTGTGTGTGTGTATCCTACACAATCCTATACCATCAACAAATAATGTATTTCGTTACTTGTATGAAGTTTATATCATTTTTTTAAGGAATTGCTTAGTGGCCTGGGCAGAATTACTGGAGAATCTTGTCCCAAATACAGATTCTGCAGCTGCATTTTTGAAAATTACATTTTTTCTTCTATCTTAACCTGCCCCATTCAGTTTCATCATCTCAGATATCAGCATCAACAGCCACAGTTTCTTGGAATAGTCAACATGTAGAATGCTATCTTTGGAGCGGTGAACCCTGGCAAGTTAATTACAGTATTGTAAACGAAGACCTGTGCTCAGAAGATGATGCATACGATTCTAACATGGATGGGTGGAAAAAACGGCAGGTTGAGGAAAACACAAACGAGGTACAGCTGACGTCTCTTGTGGCAGCTACGGAATACAACGTTTATTTGTACAAAGATGCTTTTGATGGAACCGGACGGTGTCAAATTCAACCAAACCACATTTCGTTTACTACCCTGTGGCCAAGCTCCGGTAGGTTCCACTGTGAATACTTACTTCACCTTTGTCATATATTCAATTGTGTGTTTCAGATTATTTTGCCCTGTTATTTTTACTCTTCCAAGGTTTACAAGTTAAAGTTCAAATTCAATTACAGTTACTTCCAGTACAAAAGTACAAAAACTTGTGACGAGTGCGCACTTTAACATGAATGAATTTACATTCCATAATACATTTGTAATATGTCGTACCATAGTAAATTAATAGAAAGAAAAACCGAGGTAAGGACAAAGACAGAGACTGAGACATAGACAACAACAAAAACAAAGACAGGGACATCTGTACGGACACTGAAATTGACATAGACATCAATTTCGTCTTATATAACAGTAATAATAGGGACATGGGTCCCACCAAACATGTAACACAGGGGGATTGTCGAGGGTATACAATTGCATGGAGAATAGAAATAGAATACAGCGCCATACACTTAGTATTTAAGAAGAAGAATTAAACAACTGACAGCTTTAATGAGGGGTGGCAACTCGTTCCAGATTTTTGGGCCAGCAAATCTGATATTATGTTAACATGAAGCGTCCTGTGGCGTCGTCGTTTATGCAGGTGCGAAGATAAAGAGGAACGGGAATAATATCATATTGACAATGAGAGTGAGTAATTGAAAACATATCAGAGAATAAATTGAGGCTGCAGAAGGGCTTTTACCCAAATGGATAGATAAGATACCCACTTGGTATTGCATAAGTTCAATAACATTAAGAGGTTTCCATTCCCGATAAAGTGATTCAGCATGTGATCGTGGCTGCGCTCTTGAAATTATTCGAACATTTTTATTTTGTATAACTGTGAAATGTTTTATATTTGAGAGACTGTTTGAAGTGAATATGTTCGTCCATAGCATGTTACCATACGACAAAAATGGAAGCATGAGAGTACACGAAATGTGGGCAAATATCTACGGTCTGGTGCCATGTTCCATGAGGCCGGAGGCCGAATGGATTATGGCACCAGACCGTAGATATTTCCCTTTTTTCGTTAGAACAAGCAGGGGGTAACGATTTTGTTTTGTTTTTTTGTGTAAGTGTTAACTTATTTTTTCTCGCTGATTTCCTCGCGTAAATGATGTTGAAATCGCCGGCTGTCATCCTTGTTGACTTACGTCTCGCGAGCTGATCATGCGCGCATATGTACACGCGCAGCTAGCTGTGTAATATCATGACGTCTTATCACGGACTACGGAAAATATTCATTGGTTAGTCTGAGTGTGCTTGACCAATGACATCACAGAATTCACGATCACTAAAAGATAGAATACGATACTCGTAATACGTCACTCGGCAATATATGTGGAATTTTAGTTATATTACCAGTATTTTGAGAAATTCTGCTTTGAACCTCATGATCCTTCCAAGATAATGTGGAATCAAGATATTCTTTAAAAAAAATCAACACGGGGAAATTACCACCATTCAATCAACACCATTAATACTATTGAATTTCGTTAGATCAGCAGATCATGAACGATAACTAAATACAGTGTAGCATGTAATCAAATTTGTCAATATTAAAAGAGGGTCTATTTGCATTCAGCGAATTATCTATCTTAATTAAATTATGATTTACTGTATCACATAATAAGAGTAAATCATGGTCTCAGCAAAGGATGTTTGTGTCATCTGCAGATAGAATATTAAAAGAAAACTCATCAGTATCGTTACTTATGTCATTGATGTAGTTAGATAAATTATAACGAGTGGTTCTTAGTAGTCCTAATAAGGATCCTGGTGGGACAGAACAAACAATTTCTTTGAAGTCCGATAAAATATTCAGATATTCAGTATATTATATAGAAGGCGTTTGGACAGATAACTGCAAAACCAGTCATTGGTAACTCGACGTATTCAATAATAGTTTGATTTATACAACACAATTATTATCATGATCAATGGTGTCAATTAATGGCACGGAGATGTTAATAAATCCACCAGCAGAAAGGATTTTTTTTTTTCAAAGGCATCAACAATTTTGTTCGAAATATTCATAAAAGCTAAAGGAGTTAAATGTTAATTTATTCAAGAATCCATATTGAGGATCATGTGAAATATGCTTATCATTCAAAAATCCTGTGACCCAGTTATATACTATACGAGCTAAGATCTTCGAAAAATAAGAAAGCACCGAGACAGGTGAATAATTTGTCAACTGACGTTTATCATAATTTTTGCAAAATGTAATTAATAACTTGTTTCATCTCCTTTACAAATATTTATCTGCTCCAGGAGATAGCATTATCGCAAGAGATATATGAAAGATATGAAATATGATTTATATCCGTCTGCGGTACTTTTCCATCAAGAGTCTGACCTATATTTATATTTAAAAAAAAAAATCAAATAATCAACAATGATATGACCTGCATCAGTTACAACACCGTTACAGTTCATTAATCTGTCAGCACAGCAATTTTTCCCGTGGTATCATTTCTGAAATTTCTGAATTTCGTTACGAAGCGACGAAATTGATATATTCTTATACGATTCATACACAGATTTATTTAGAGGCGATGGTTTACAATTATACCATTTTGATGTTTATTTTCCAATTCTACAGATTGGAAAAGACCAGGAGTCATCTACGGTTGCAATTGCTATTTTGGAAACTGTATGATTTTAGGAAAATATTTGTCATGCAAAGTGGACATAACTGAAAGAAATTCATAATAAGAAGAGTCTGGCTCTCTGCAGTATTCAAAAGGAAAGACTAGGCATAGAAAGTGTTGAGATCTTCCTTAAAACTATCAAGTCCTGATTGATTTTTACACAACATAAAATAAATGGATTTCAGACATTTAAATTTTGCCTGAATTTAGAGGATATGTGACCGTGCACCTCAAAACGAACATAAAGTCGCACACACTGATTTTGCGTGAAAATAAGTGAAATGGGTCTACCTAGCTGAACTTGACTTTTTCATATTTTCTGAAAGAACGGGTCTTCTTTTACATTATGCTAAAATTTGGTATCATAAAACGGGCAGGAAAGTGTGTTTTTTTAGCAGTTTATCTCGAACATTTTTGGTAGAATAGTGTGATTAGGTGTGTCTTTAGAATCCCTTTTTCATTTCTGAAAAACCTTGTCCATGCTCTTCACTTTCAACTCTAATAACTTTTGAAAAGATAGTGCTACTGCTTTGAAAGTTGGCATTAATTATGGAGAGAATATGTTAACGAGGCATGCTTAATTTCAGTTTAATCTGATAATCCCTTCATTGTTGTTACTCTGGTGGTTTACTTCCTGTTTTTGTCCCATTCATCGCACAGCCAGCACGGTTTGGTAAAGATTAAGCGCTTGAATAGACACTGTACTTCAGTGCCTCTTTTCTCAGTTCACACTTTTCCTGAGTTTGTGCTTTCTTTCCAATATTTAGATAGGTTAGGAGAGTCCATTTGATTTGAGTTATACATCATTTTAAAGCTTAAGGTCTGCTCTTTCAGAATATGGTCTTAACTGAATATTCATGTCTGGCGACTTTTTGTTTTTCAAATTCATGAATTTCTTCCGTCGAGATGTTTTCATTGCAACTGATTGACAAATTGCCCTACATCGACGTAAATAAGCACTGAATTGATCTGTGTGTTTTTTTTTTTTTTTATCATGGCTACTACTAAAAAACACAGATCAATTCAGTGCTTATTTACGACTTTTTGTTTGTTTTGAGGTGCAGGGTCTCATATATATATATATATATATAGAGAGAGAGAGAGAGAGAGAGATAAAGGAAAATGATGGGACATCGGGAATTATTACCTATACGAGGTAGTTTTGCGAGGCAATTACAGTTGGTATTTTGCAGGGTCGGGAGTTCAGCAGGCGACATTAGAGCATATCACGAGCATCCGGGGGTTTTACATATACAGTGGACTCCTGTTATAACGAAATCCTCCGGACCGGCAGTGTTCTTTCGTTAGATTGGAATGTTGTTATAACTGAACAAATAAACAATAGAAATACATATAGTGGATGACATTGCAGCCCAAATTTTTACTTCGTTATAACCAGAATTTTGTTATAACCGTGGTCGTTATAATAGGAGTGCACTGTAAAACAGGGAGGTGGGAAGAGAAAGAGTGGAATCTCTCTCCTCGTAAACATTCCGATCGACCACAAAAAGAACACATTCCAGGACGTCCAGGGTGTCAGTTACACGTACCGCAGAAGAACGCTGATATTAAATCAACTCATACAAGATCGACCACTTACAGCAGCACTAGGCGTCAAACAATGACTAGTCCATTTGCGCTCAGTAATTGCACAGTGACCATTAGTTTTTAATACAACTCTCCAACTTTAAACAGAGAAGTAAAAATAAAGTGTAAGAGCGTTCAGATGTTTGAAGTTTGCCTGTTACAACTACATATAATTATATGTATCTTTGAAGTTGGAGTTGAATGATATACATTGATGAACAATTTTGCAATTATTCAACATGTTGATGGTCTATGTACAGGTAGTCAAATGTGGCTTGATCTGTATCATAGTGTATAGCCGTATTCACATATTTTCTTAATTTACCTAGAGGATAGGTAATAATTATGATATTGACTGGCCTTTCTTTCGGGAGGTACCAGATAAATATTGCCCGCACTGAAAACATATTGCCCCCGTCTTCGACTCGGGCAATATGCTTTCAGTTTGGGCAATATTTTCTGGTATCTCCCTCAGGGCCAGTCAATACTATATAAATATAACACCACAGTTCACTTGGCAAGCCGATCTAACTAATTTGAAACAATATCATTTAAAAAAATGTAGCAGTGAAAGTTTCATGCGGTTAGGTCTATGGATGTTACGGGCAGACAAGAGTTACTACACATAGAATGTAAAAAGATATGAATGTTTATTTTCTAAAGTTTGGCACATACAGCTTGAAATATATTGATCATCTTGTAATAACATGAAATCATACGGAAAAAAAAGTCGTTCCTGTGATGTATAACACCATTCAACACTTTTTGACATGAAAAGCAATTGCTAGGAATCTTTACTTTTTTTTCTGTACATAATGTTCAATGTGGCCACCTGTCTGAGAACCTGGTCATCCCAACCAAGGCCAACCCACACAATCCATTTTCTCTCTTCATATTCAACTGTTCCTCCCTCAATTCAATTTGAACTTTATTTTCACACTTTTAACACATAACAGAAATAATATATTTAAACTTTGACATGCATTTTATTCAACGATGCACAGGTAGTCTGGAGTAACAAAATGTTCCTGTCATTGATCGGTACAGGAAGAGATATAATATATTCAAACATATTTATGCAAAAAGAGGTAGACGCCCTACCCATTCAAAAGGACTATGCTTGTAGGACGACACACTATGTGGGTACCTCACAGGGGAAAAAGGAGGGGATGAAGAACTTAAAACTACAAAGAAATTTGAAGAAAGGGGAACGAAAAAAAGAATAGAAAACGGAAATACGGAGGAAGAGATGACATTAGAAAAAAAAAAGTACAAAGCTACCCATAAAACAAAGGTCAGAGTCTACAGAACACCACCGTAATAACAGTACCGTATGTGTTCCTATGTTTTCCTAAAATTTCTTTATAAAACTAGAGATTTTTCGTAAAATCAAAATCATTTATAATAATCGTGTTATGTAGGGCGTATCAAAAAATAAGGTAATCCAACTTTGTCGGGCTACCATTTCTTGTCAGCTATGAAGAGTACAATGTTAGTTGTGAGGAAAAATGGACTCTTCCTCTTTCCATTTGTACCTGATTATATTGACAAGTGTAATGCATGACTACCGAGCACATGAACTTTAAAGACAATGACAAATTGCTCTTTTTCCAAGTTTGAGTGTCACATGAATCAACAATGAATGTCTCACTGAATGGATGAGATCTGTCAATGAAAGTGGCCAAACAAACCGGCCATCCTGTACATATGCAAGTTTGTGTTTATGTTTGTGTTAAGAGTTTCTTGTAACATTTTAAGGTCCATAACCTAAAACATCAAACAAATTAACAGGCCACCTGCCTGATAATTTGCTTACTCCAACAAAGACCACCCTCTCAGTCCATTTTCTTTGTTCATATTCAGCACATAGCTTGCAGCGACAAACCATGTCTTGAATATGAAGGGAGAAAATGGATAATTGGTAACCTTTGTGGGACTGACGAAGTTTCTGACAACGTGGCGTGCCGAAAGTTAGGGGCCATAAAAGGTTAAAAAAGCTAAAACACAAACCTGCAGTCATGCAAGCTGGCCTGTTTATTCTACCACTTTCATTGACAGATCTCATCTATTCAGCGAGAATTTCATTGTTCCATCATGCGACACTCAAACTTAGAAAAGGTGCAATTTGTAATTGTTGTCTTGAAATTCCTGTTCTTATTCACGCATGACAATTGTCAATATAATTAGGAACCAATGGAAAGAGGAAGACTTATTTTTTCCTCACAACCATCACTGAATTCTCTCCATAGCTGACAAATATGAAATGGTAGTCCTCCCAAGTTGGATTATTTTTTTCATTGATACACACTGTAGTTATTCAACAACAAGTAATGCCCCCAGTTAATCAAACCAATAAGAAAACATTATTTTCTACATTTCTCTAGAGTCATTAAGAAAACGATCAGGCGATTTCAATCACAAACTTAACAATTAGTGTTTTTTTTTCTTACTTCCATCTTTAATGAAATCATCTGTAATAATACTTAGCTTTATCTTTTATTAATTTTTCTGTTCATGTAAACGTGAACATTATATTTCCAAAAACCTTTAAAAACGTAAGCAGTATTGAGTCTACCTCTGCGTCGTATCAAATAAATAGTTTGAATGAGAGATAAGTCTTTAAAAACCACAACTTCTCGTCCAGAGATTGTAAAACTTCTCTTTGTCCAGCTATCCGGAACTTTTTTTTTTACATCCTAAATAATTGTTGCTTCTAAAGTAACTCCACAGCTGAAGTATTATTGAATGAATGTAACGCCTTAAATATCTAACTGGTTTATTCGATCACTTGAGATGAACTTTTTTTTTTTCTAAATTTCAGCGCTGACTTTGATCACCCTACCATATCATAAATGGTTTGTCTTCACTACTCTTCATCATCAAAACATTTTAATTCTTTTTAAATTTCCTCCAGCGATTTTTTTTTTATCTTGAAAAAACAACAACAATAACAACAACAAAGTGTCAGCAGCATACTGTAAATCATAACCTGCCAAATCCTTTGGCCGAATGTTTCTCATGTTTTTCCCCTAACACTGTTGGCCATGAGGTGCCAAAATAGATAGTACTGATGACAGGGGACATCATTGTCGGGCATTTTTTTTTTTTTTTTTGATATCTAACCACTGATCAGTACAAAACTTGACATGTTTGTGTAAAGAATAGAAATCTAAACTTAACCTTTCTAAACACAAATTTGAACATTCTATATCTAAAAACATCAAATGCTTTAGGAAAATCTGCTGGTTATAGCATTATTGCTCCGGTTTGACCGTTTTGCTTTTCATGACATATTTAATGATATCTATTGTGAAGTTTACATTGCAGGCAGCTAATGCCGCCTTCAAGTATCCTGTTTTGGTTCCATTAACAATTCTGACAATGACCATTTGCACTCTGCTGCCAAAACTGCTGTTAATATCTTGTAGTCAAAATTGAGCAAAGAGATAGGTTTCCAGTACTAGAACCGTTGGCTGTCACCGTTTTTGAATAAGAGTGTGAAAAGACCTCTTCTTTGGACATTTTACAGACTTCCAGATAATGTACCAGTAATAATTTTCCTTCAAGGCTTCTACCGCCATCACCACCATCAAACAGCTGAACTCACTTTCTGATGAATTTAAGGTCAGCCTCCTTGTCTCTGCATGCAAACAGCTGAGACATGCCTCTGTCTGCACAGATTACTCATCTTTCGGTTGCAACATCATTAGTTCATTTCCATCTGACGCTCCTGCTTAATGGTCAAATGGAATCCAACCCCGGAACTACTGCAAAGTATCAAGAACAAGAATTTCATTGTGCTGTTTGCCGTGAAATCGTGAATGGCAGCAACCTATACTGTGGAATGTGTGCAGCTACTGGTGCCACATCTCATACTCTGACATTTTGGAAGGCAGCTAGAATCAGCTCTGTTCTAATTATACAAAAGCTTTGGAATTGCATTAAATGTGGATGTATTATCATCGGATCTAGCTATTCTCTGCAAGGACTTGAATTTAGTGATGCAAACACCTTGTAGAGCCCACTGATGTCAAAATCGACCAATAAAATGTCAACACAACCCGTAATGTCATAACACGTCGACGACAATGTCATAATGACCACTAATGTCATAACACGTCGACGACAAATGTCATAATGACCATTAATGTCATAACACGTCGACGACAAATGTCATAACGACCATTAATCTCATAACACGTCGACGGCAAATATCAAAATTTCAATTTTTACTACAAATGTCATAACCCGTCGACGACATCAAAATTTCCATTTTTTACTGCAAATGTCATAACACGTCGACGACAAATGTCAAAATTTCCAAACTTACTGCAAATATCATAACACGTCACAGAGGCGGATCCAGGAATTCCCTAAAGGGGAGGCGTCTTTTCAAAATCAAAGGCTGGCGCGACACCCCTCCCCCTATTGTCTTCTTTTTATTTCTGTTGTTTTAACAAAATATATCGAGGGGGCACCAGAGGGGGATGCCCCCCCCCCCCCATCCGCGATTGCGTCAACCGCAAAAGTCAAAGTCGGATTTATTTATTTATTTATTTATTTATTTATTTATTTATTTATTCAGTCTTTTTCAACAGGGTAGCCCCATCAGTAGGCAAGTACTGTTCTTACTGGGGGCCCTGCACAAACAAACATTACAGTTGCAGAGACATATACATCAAATACAACACACTGTATGTGGACAGGTACAATTCTTCCACTGAGTCCCCTACATACAGTCACACAATAACTATACACTGACAATTACACGTTTACTAGTCAAACAAGCGATAATAACATGGTGATGGGCCTATTAAAACTTTCACTGAGAGTGATAAATACCCCCACCCAAAGCGGGAAGAAATGAACCCAGCCAGCAACCATCTTATTATATTCTTGCTAATAACAAACTTATGAACATGATAATATGTTACTCAACATAAAATAAGAATACGAATACACTGCCCAATGGCATTCACATATACAGCTGTATATCATATCTCATATCTCTTGTCTAATGATTAACCACAAATGTCATAACACGTCGACCACAAATGTCATAACGCATCACAGGGGCGGATCCAGGAATTCCGTAAAGGGGAGGCGCCTTTACAAAATCAAAGGCCCGCGGAACCCCTCACCTTTCTTTTATTTTTCTTTCTTTTGTTTTAACAAAAAAAAGAGAGAGAGACGGGGAGGGGCGCCGCGCCCCACTCTATTTCCGCGATTGCGTCAACCACAAGTTAATGTCAAAATTAATTGTTTGCATTTCAGGGGAGGATCCAAAAATTCCGGAAAAGGGAGGCGCCTTTACTAAATCATAGGCTTCCACACCCCTTCCCATTTTTCTTTTTATTTCCGTTGTTTAAAAAAATATAAATGGGGAGGGGGCACCAGAGAGAGGGATGCGTCCCCCTCGATCCGAGATTGTGTCAACCACAAGTGTCAAAACTCACTGCTTGCATTATAGGGGCGGATCCAGGAATTCTGGAAATAGGAGGCGCATTTTCAAAATTAAAGCTGCAGCACCCTCCCCGCCCCCATTTTATTCATTTTATTTCTATTGTTTGAAAAAAGGGGGTACCAAAGGGGGATGCGCCCCCTTCTCGATCCTAGATAGCGTCAACCACAAGTGTCAAATCTCATTGCTTGCATTACAGTTTGGGGGGGGGGGGGAACCAGGAATTCTGTAAAGGGGAAGCGCCTTTACACAATCAAAGGCTGGCGCGTTCCCCCCCCCCCCATTTTCTTCTTTTCATTTCTGTTGTCCTAACAAAATATAGAAAGGAGGTACCACAGGGTGATGCGCCCTCTGTCGATCCGCGATTGCGTTGACCACAAATGTCAAAATCGGATTAACCACAAATGTCATAACACGTCGACCACAAATGTGTGGCGCTCCGACAAAATGAGTTATAAGTCGCACGGGGAGTTTTCCCGTAATGAGCCGAAAATGAAGGGGAAGCACTACTCGGGTCGAATTTTTTTTTATGACGGATTTTCATTCCTTGATGTTTTATCTATTTGTACAGAAAATTTCAGCGTGTAAAAATGAGTATAAGTGTCCCAAATTACAGTTTTTCTGAGACAATTTTTTTCGGTTACATTTTTTTCAAACGCTCGCCTTTGCGTTGCGTTTCGCACCTATTGTTCTTGCCCGATCGAGACTCCGCCTCCATTGCTAGGGCGTATGCTAATGAAGCATTGCTCTTGACCCCATTGAACACAAGGCAAAGCATGGTGCGCGCGGCGGCGTCGGCGGCCAAGCGGCGAGGGCTTTAGAATTACGCAATAATAGTGAGCTGACCAAGGGTATCGATTGCATGACCAGCAAGTTGCGTTTGATACATTCACCACATTTCATGAAGTGGTGATTGATGGGACACACAAATCGCGCTGAAAAAAACAATTCCAACGAACGATCACGCAAAATTTATGATACTTTATCAATGAGCTAATACATGATCACATATCGAACTTGAAACCTCTTTATACGTGTTTGTACTTTTACAACGGTTATTGGCCTCATTAATGAATTCATTCAAATAATTATAACTTTCGTTCTCTGTTATGTGACTTGCTGTTTAAAGTTCATCTTTGGAGATATAGCAGGGCCTAAGTTGTCAATTATTCTCGTTTTTACAAAGTCGACAATTCGTGTGATAATTAGCCAAATGTATGTAATGCGTACTATCATTGCCCGGGTTAATAAAACTTATTGCCCTATTTCTTATGATGGTTTGGGCCGCGACGGCATGGAGAGAAATCGGAAGACAAACATTATTAATGCCCAAATAGCTCGTGTTCCCTTTGGAGGATATTCTGACTCTTGTCATCTGTGTATTTTTTAGAAGTGGAACCTATTGAGAAAGTGACAGAAAGCTGTGTCGCTACTCAAAAGTGTGCTTCTTCATTTTGTTTTGTTTTTTAATCAGAATGTTTGTAATGATAGCTGTTTGTCGTGTATTGCGTGTAGCTGAACATGTGAGAGGTCAAGTCTGCAAAGAATTTGGCTAACAGCTTTGCGAAATAGCAATAGCTAATTGCCTATTGAATTGCGTATTCTGAGGAATTCCGAATGAAAGAACTCGGAAGACACTGTTCACGCCTTGTATCCGAGTAAACCCCGCATCAACGAAGTCTTGAACAATGAAAGGTAAACTTCCTGCTATCAAGGGGTGGATAATCACGCAACCAGTATTCTTTCTTCGCCATTGATAGCAGAATCAGTGACGTAATGGAGCAACAGTGTTGGAGGATCGGCATTATGTCTGCGAATTTGTAAAAGAATTTTCAGTCCCCTTTTGTGTTCAGAACCACAGTCAGGGACGCTAACTTACTTTAGCTCCTACAAGCTATCGTTACTATCTTAAAACGTGAATTTTATGAAAGGTTAAAAGTGATCGCGGAATCAGTTCTTCTGCGTGACACTAATAGCATACCAAACTTAAATTGTTTACCTGTATAGAAAGGGCGGGAATACACACATCGCAATCATCCGGATTTGAGAGTGATACACTTTACTATTTTCCTTCATCTTACCCCCGACAAAGACCATGGTAATTCAAAACAAACAAACAAATCAACAAGCAGTTGCATTATATCAGAACGTACAGAATTTTTGTGTTTCATGTATGTATGGGTCATCTTTTGATGTATAGTAGCCATTTGTTGTCGTTTTTACAGCGTTTCCTAATAAATGCCTTCAGCGAAAACCCAACACAGCTTTTATCAAGGAAGGAAGGGAACTTAGATTTAAATAATAACATAGTTTACAGAAGTCAGACATGTAAATAAGGCAATCATACACATCCGCATGACCGATTGTAATCTCTTACTTTGACTATTACAAATGATCGCCTGCATTTACGTGCTTTTCTAATTTCTTGTACTTTGCCTCATTTTCTCTTTCTTTTTTTTTTAACAATTGCTTGCAACATTCAAAAATCGTAACACAGTCTGCTATCCCACAATATAATGTTCCATTTGATTCGTCACTTATTGTTGGTCGGGTGACGCCAAATGTTGGAATCTCGAGCGATGATACATGGCATTCTGTTTGTTGGTTTTCGTCTCATCGCTCAAAAGAATTTTGACTACGATTACAGAGGTATCATCTACAAGACTTAACTGATGGTTTACAGAAGTGATCATCAATTCAGTAAGGATTAGTCAAGTTATGAATTCACTTTACCCATCATGTCTAATCGAACTACGACATTGTTGGGGTAACCGCGCCCTTTTATTCTCATAGTTCAAACTAATTCTTGACATAATCAAAACAAATAATTCTTTATACAATTTCTCAAAATACTCAAACGATGGCCTAAGTCAAAACTTTCTACAAAAATTGCATACGGCTATCATTACTACGGCAATCTTTACTGGCCTAAACAAATTTTCTAGAGCTATCAGTTCCCCCGATGACGATGACTTCGATTGCGTTTTGAACTTGTACCGAACCACTTTCAAAACAGCTATTACCTTTATAGTTCGATTAATGAACCAGTCTTTTGAATTCATAACCAACATCCGTAATCGTAACCATACAGTAACATAATACTGTCAATAACAGTTGGAAAATGTAAATGCTATAATAATAGCGAAAAAAATGAGTAACGATTATCTTCATACATTCTAATTCTACATTCTAAAGTGATGTCGCTACGAAAATGACACATGGTTGACTGCTGCTTCAAGCAAATAAAAGTAAAAAGGAATGGGATATACTTTTAATGATAGTACCACGCCGTACAATGCATTCCACTGTATTTGGTAACGTTTGGTTACGTTTCTCTGCGCTTTACGTACGGGAAATAAAAGGCAGATTGATGCTATTAACATGCTAACACACAACGCATTCAAAATGTTTTTGAAATACACCGTGTACAATGTAATGTTTTAGTATACGGTTTGAAACTTTGAATTTGCGAGTCCTTTATAGAGTTATAAGGGTTATTACATTATCAAGCAAAAATTAAAATATTTAGGGATTCGGATTTGCTCAGAAGACTAACACTGCTATATATGGCGATCGTTCGCAACAGAGACAATCCGCTTCAATAGAATCAACAATGTAATTCTGTTTTCCTAAATTGAAAGAGAAACGAAAAGAAGTCAACTTTTTAACTTCATTTAGCTTTCTCACCAATTGAACTTAATTTGATCTGCCATGCATGATATCGCCGTGTGTTCTATTAATTCTATCAAATTATTTAATTGGCGTGCTTGTTTTTTATGCAGAATATTGCAGGTAAGTATAATTCATTGAAGTTCATAATGTTTGTACATGTGGCGTGTTCGTTGTTTTGTATTTTCATTTTTATAATATATCACGTGTCCATTATCTGATTCTGACCACGAAAATATGGCGATTGTTTAAATGCGGAGTATGTACTGGAAAACTAATGTCTCCTGCCAGTATAGACAAACTAATTTCTAGTCTATCCCCGCTTGAAATGGAAATGAAATAAAAAAAAAAAAAAACCGAAGTTCGACTTTCAGCGGATTTCAACCGTTTTGTATAGTGCCTGATACATGTAATGGATACAATTTTTTAGCACATAAGCAATCACATAACTTTCGGGAATAAATGTATGTCTTAATGATTGTATCTCATGGAAGAAAACTCGTCTCCTTGCCTGAATTTTAGCTTCTTCCTTTTCAAGCTTGCGGGAAAGAAATAGTTGAACATCAATCGCAATCATAAATAGAGGCACATTCTAAAGAATAAGCACAGGAGTACTGAGACGCACTACGAAATAAAAACGGGCCTTTTATCACTATTGACAAACGCATGACATGCTTTTTTTTTCTGGGGGGGGGGGTAATACAATTGATTATTCTGAAGGTTCGTTAATCACACAATGAAATATGGTTTTTATTCATTTGTTTGTTTCAGTAGGGTAGCTCTGTCAGTGGCTAAACACTGTTATTCTCAGAGGCCCTACACATATAATAACGTACATCACGAAATACATTGTAGACACATTTACCAAGAAAAATAACATAATGTACAATTACGGTACACTTACAAGATGGCCAAATAATTGAGCATTGCGGAGGATGGTAGAAAATAAATAAATGACATCATTTTTATCATTACAGTTCACTGAAAAGTGATATTCCGAGACATATCTAAGAAAAATCAAAATGTCTAGGTTACAGCACATGTATATATTGCATAATCCATAATTCTTCATATCACTTCAGATTACATAATTGTAATCTTTTTCGGAAACAATCAACACACAAATTTATTCATTTTTATTATTATATGATAACAGGGCCTTTAAAAACAGGCTAGCTAAATAAACACAAATTCCCTGCTCACAGAACCTTTCTTTTATTCGTTATATATAATTACTGAAACACTATAGCATGAGAGAGAGAAAAAAAAAATCCTGTTTCAATCAGTATCATATCTGATGGTGTAGAATTCGTAGTATCCAACCATATGTAACATTGTTTGAGGAAATAAAAAAGTATATTGAAACGCTGTCAAACAAATGAAAAAAAATCATTTCATACACACATTATTCTGAACAAAAAAAAAAATACATAACTGGATATCATTTTGTACACAATCCATGCATAATGAAACGTACATCATGATATGAAATACAACACTAGAGATCACAGAATTCATATGAAGAAAAGAATAAAAAGATACTCTCAATATTACATCTCAAGTCGGAATACTATCATTCCATATCGCTCTCAATAACACCGTTTTAACACAAAAAATACTATACAAAACATACTATTTATCTTTTACACTTGAATAACACAGTATTCCTGTTACTCTTGTCTTTCTGAAAAAAAAAAAAAGTTTCACTACAAAACATTTGGCACACAAACTAATATCATATGAAAAAAATGAAATGAATAGGATAATGTCAAATAATAAAAAAATAAAAAATGATAACTTATTAACCCAGCTATTTCGCTCATTCTCAAGTATGTCTCACTATCTCCTCCAGTACAGATTTGTAAAAGCTTGTTTTGAGGATGTCTGTTTAATATGATTTGGGAGTTGGTTCCAGATTATTGTTGCTTCATGGGAGAATCTGCGTCTTCCCATCTGTGTACGAGTTTTTGGCAAAATTAGACCCAAATTTACAGCACTTCTAGTTCTGTGACTATGCAATGACTGAGACTGGACAAACATGTTTGACAGATAGCACGGTAATTCAGTACTTAGAGCATGGTATACCATTTTGCATTTGTGAAACTTCCACCTTTCTTCAATGTGTACCCATCTCAATTCATCTAATACTGCCTGAGTCGGCGTTCGAACATCAGCTCCTGTAATAACTCTAGCCATCTTTTTGTGCTGTTTGATTATTACATCCTTTGTATTTTGTGTACAATTTGACCAGGCATTGCAGCAGTATTCAAAGAGGGGCGTAATGAGTGAATTTGCAAGAAGTTTCAAACTACTTCGTGGTAGGTATTTTTTGACGCGGCACACTTGAGCAATTCTTGCGCCAATCTTTTTGCTAGAATTTTGAATGTGTTCCTTCCATGTGAGCGATGGGTCTAACCAGACTCCAAGATATTTGAAAGTGTCAGCCTGTGAAAGCTGATGTTCATTTACACTGATGCAAATACCGTGAGACACTTTTGACAAATTATGTGGCGAACCAAATATCATGTACTGGGTTTTTTGTAAGTTCAGGACCAGCTTATTTGCAGTAACCCAGTCATGTATTGATCGCAGTGCTGAGTTCAGAGTCTCTTCTATTTCTTGTGGATTTGAGCTGCTATAGAAGAGAACAGCATCATCGGCATACAGCATAATTTGACATTTTGTTGTAACCTTGGGTAAGTCATTTATCATAATAGAGAAAAGGAGGGGTCCCAGTATGGAACCCTGGGGAACACCTGAGTCAAGTTCACCCCAGCTATATTCTACTTTACCAATCACTGTTTTCTGTCTCCTATTCTCTAAGTAGTTAGTAAACCAGGCCAATTCAATACCTTGCACTCCATACGTATGTAATTTTTCTAAGAGGAGGCTGTGGTTGACGGAATCAAAGGCCTTGCGAAAATCCAAAAACACTACTCCCGTTAACTTCCCTTGATCCGTCTGTTTCAACAAATAATCAGAAAAATATGTGAGTACTGTATGAGTGCTGTGGCCCCTACGGAAACCAGACTGTTGCGGTGCAAGTAAGTCATGCTCTATCAGGTAAGATTGCAGTTGATCGTGTACTGCACGCTCAAGAATTTTCATAACAATTGGTATAACAGAAATTGGTCTGTAGTTATTTTTGTCTGTTCTATCCCCGCTTTTGTAGATAGGGGAGACTTTAGCTTCTTTCCACTCACGAGGTACTTTGCCAGCTCTTAGTGTCAGATTAAATAAGTGAGTAAGCTGTGTGTATATGGCCGGGGCAGCACTTTTCAACAGCTGTGCTCCTATCATATCCAGACCAGTTGCTTTGTTTGTCTGTAGTTTCTGTACCGCGTTTAACACAAAATGTTCCGTAATTTCAACAAATTTGAAATCAACATAGGGTACGCGGCTATATGTGACATGGGTACGTAAGGACTTTTCATTACAACAAACATTTGTACCAATTGACACAAAATGACTGTTTAATTCCTTTACAATATTTCCAATGTCATGATCAAGAGTATCATTTATCTGCAACCCTGTGATCTTTTCAGCAACTGACTTTCTACTTGGAGTTAGCTCTCTTAAAACATTCCACAGTTGTCTGTCATTTCTTCTGTTTTGTGCAACACTCATTCGATAATAATCACGTTTCAACGTGTTACGTAGATTATTCAGATGATTCCGTACTTTGCGGTATTGTCTCCAAATTACACATGAGTTTTGCGTTTGGTCTTGGTTTTCTGCTTTCTTCTTCAGCCTATCCCTCAAATAAGATAAATATACATATTCCTCAGTGACCCACTTTGTTTGATTACCTTTGACTCTATGAGTTACGAGAGGGGCATGTTTGTCACATTCATCCAAAAACATATGTTTCCAGATTGACCACGCTTGATCAGGATCAATTGGGACTAGACAGTTACTCCAATCCTTTACACTCAAATCTGTTACAAAAGAATTCGGGTCAAACCTTTTCAGTGATCTGTACGTAATCAATTTGGGCGGTAACTTGGGTCTATACAATTTCCGTACAACATATATCAGGTTGTGGTCACTGACACCAAGGGTCACAACTCTGTTCTGACAGATATTGTTTGGGAAGTTTGTCATTACAATATCGATCAAAGTTCTGCTGGTCTCAGTAACACGGGTTGGATCTTTTATCATTTGCTTCAAATTATTTTCCCTGCACAATTTATCAACAAACCTTGACTCATTCTTACAATACATATTGTAATTGAAATCGCCAAGTACGATGACTTCACAGTTCAGTTCTATTACTCTGGATACACATTCATCAATATAATTTTGATAATCAACATTAGCTCTTGGAGGACGATAAAACGTTCCTATTAGGATGGGCTTAGCATTTGGTGCATTTGACTTCTATCCACAAAGCCTCTAACTCACATGATTCTAAATCACATCTACGCACATATGTGACACTGCATGTCGGCAATGTACACTCCCACCCCACCTCCTCTTCGGTTTCTGTCAATTCTTTCTATCTTGTACCCATCTATATTTAACTCAGAATCCAGAATTGTATTATCCAGATGGGTTTCGGACATTGTAAATATATAAAGAACATGATTCTTAAGCAAATCTTTCAGATAATCTAATTTTGCTGGTAAGCTGCAGATGTTCAGATGTGACACTTTTAAGCCTTTCCCATTGATGTGTAATAGCTCACCTGGCTGATTTATATACTCATGAGTCAAATTTATGGGTGATGAAGGTAACTGTCCGGTTTTCTTTTTGCCTCGTCTTGACTTTTTTGTTTCTGCAATTCCAAGGGTAGATATTGTTTCCCAAATACTCAACGGCAGCCTCCGGGACTGTGACACATATTGAGGGGGGCTCAGACTATGAAGAAACGTTGCATCATAACGAATAATCCTCGAGTTAGGCAGCTGTGATACGTAGGGTGGTGTATCATCCTTTTGGATGACATTTTTCGGTCTCATAGGTGTTTTTTCTCCTTCCGGTCCAGGGTTGGGATCCACATCTCCTGCTTTAAGTAAAAGCTGGAACGTAGACACAGAGTTTGCATAGTATGGGGTCCTTGTAGATGTATATTTCCATCCATCTGTAGATTTCCCATTCTAATAAGGTTCCCATTCTAATAAGGTTCGCTATTAGCTTAGGTTCGTTAACAAGAAAATTAAATGCGGCTCCTTTTCCGGTGGTTCCTTTACCCGAAAGTAATCAAGCAATCATTTATTCTAATAAGGTTTGTGAATACAAAACGAAGTGAGGAAGGCCTAAGTATTAATTCCGATTATTTGTCAGTATAATAATCTATACTCCACTTCTCAAATGCAGAAAGATTGTAACTGCAAACGCATCCCCTCTAGTGCCCCCTGTCTATATTTTTTATTATTTAAAACAACCGAAACTAGAATTATCACTGAAAGCGATTGATACCCCCGCCCCTGGTGTTGCTTTATACATGTAGTATGTGATGTCGTAAGGGCAATGACATTAATATCAAGTTTGTGCACTTGTCGAATTGGAAACAGAATAATTTTAGTTTACTGTACAATTACAGAGTTGACACTGAGTATAAAACTTACAGCAAATGGAAACATGCTTTCCCCCAGCATAACTACACTTAAAGACCATCATACCCACCAAATTTGACCTTCAAAGCTTGAATGGTTAATTTTAATGCAAAAATGAAAGGTTACCATGGCAACACATTTTCCTTAAACTAACACATTAATGTCTTGCAAAACTACACTTCATGATACATACTAAATTTGACTTTAATTGCTTGAATGATGGAAAAGTTATTCGATCTGCAATGTTTAGGTAAAATTGTGGTTACCATGGCAACGGTTTGTGTGACAAACACAAAATTTATGTGTTCCACATCTATACCTCAGGGCCATAATGCCTACCAAGTTTGGTTTCAATTGCTTGAAAACTGTGGAATTTCACTCCACAGGATTAAAGGGAAGCAGTCCTGAGATTTTCACTGCAATGATAATTAAGAAGAGTAAAAAACATATCCTTTCACCAGTTTATACGCGTGTAAATGAAAAACTGTCTCCTTACGCGATTTTTGAAAAATAATTCCTGCAAGCGATCGTGTAAGAGCCGGCAAAAAGATGCTACGTAGTGCAAGCCCTACTCACCAAGTTGACAGCCGTGCCTCTAAAAACCAATTTAAGTGTTAAAATGATTAGTTGCAATTTTATCATATAATGTGAAAGTTTGTGGTTTTATTATTTCAAACAAAATATTTCAAGCTAAGATATATATAATTCATGAGAAATTGATATTGTTAACATAAATTTATATGTATTTTTTAAACCAAATATACCATGAACTTGACATCAAACAGGCACGGTCCTTTTCTAGCTTCCGTCCGTGTTGCATACTTCTTAGCGTAGAAACAACTGTCGCGCGCGAATTCTTACCATACTAATGTACACAGTACTAGTACTCCGTCTAGCTGATTTTACCGAAGATGACCTGTGCATGAGAGAGTCGAATTCTTCAAAGAAAATATTGTTTGTATCTCAATATTTTTGTAAGTAGTCAGATATCGCCTCTCCTCGACGTGAGCCGGGAAGGGTAAACATAGGGGGTCGTAGTGTAATGATTTCGCTCTACTTTGCCGTGCATGTCCAGTCGGCACTGGCAGCAGCTAGCTCAGTGACACTTACTGCAGTCCAACCACGGCTGCAGCCCCACGGTAAATGAAACATAGCTAGCCACTTTCCTCACCTCTCTTCGCTTTTTTCCCTCGGTTCTCTTCGAAGTCGATGCTCGAGATGTTTCTGTTTTATAACTCATGTGAGCAAATGGTCGGGATTGCATCTGGCTTCAGGAGTTTTCTCGGTTTATAAGCGGAGGGCCACAGCCTGCCGGTCCACGTAAAAACATCGCTTCTCAAATTGTCCACGCACAGGTAGGTCACAACACGATATCGAGATTTTGTGGGCCCAAAGTTTTTATGTTCGCCATCGTTGTACCGAGATTTCCCAGCTATACAGATCACCTTTCACGATACTTTTTGTGGGTCTGGGACGGAAAAAAGGATTTTCCTGGGAAATTTTCTGCACGATTCGAGCAAAACTACTGATGTAAGATAGCCTGACCAGACGACTCTGAATGCGGTCGCCCCTATAGTGTACTAGCAGGCCTGTAGCTAGCTGTGTAGCCGTTTCTACCTACAATCTGTACGTACTAGAACGTATGCATGAGCGGCGACAGGGCTGCAGCTGCGCTTGTGATAGACTGGAAAAGTGTGAAGGGCAAACCGCGTACGGGGTATCTACCGTAGATCTAGTTCTTGTACCGTCCACACGTGTACTGTGCGAATATGATACACAATGCACACACACACACACACACACACACACACACACAACGTAGAAACAACGTCAAATACTACTACACGTAGTAGCCATCGACGTCTTCATGCATCCGGGTAACTAGGGAGCGTACGGATAACGAGCAGAACACGGCTGGGAAAAGTTGTGCATCGGTGACGTCTGACTCTCCGCCAGGATTTGCTCATTAGCATATTCACCATGCAGATTCACACTTTTTCAACCAAAATTTACGAGCTTATTTGGTGATTTGAAAGTTTGTTTTCGGTGAAAGTAGTTCATTGGAGGAAACCAACAACAACATATTTTTTTTTAATTTCGTGAGGACTGTGTCGTTTTAAAAACAAAACCATGCGGTTACCATGGTAACGCGTTGTCCGATACAAATACAAAGGATATTTTGCAAAACTACACTTAAAGAGCATCATACACACCAAATTTCATCTTTCATAGATTAAATGGTTCAATTGGATACAAAAATGAGTGGTTACCATGGCAACACATTTTCCTTATATTAACACATTGGTGTCTTGCATAACTACACCTCCCGATCATCATGCATACTAAATTTGACTTTAATTGCTTGAATGATGTGGAAGTTATTCAATCCACAAGGTTTTGGTACAATTATGTTTACCATGGCAACGCTTTGTCCGACAAACACAAAACTTACGTGTTGCATATTTATGCCTCAAGGCCATAATGCCTACCAAATTTAATTACAATTTTGCTTCAAACCTGTGAAAGTTGTTCACTCCACAAGATTTCGAAGAAAACATGGGGTTACCATGGCAACGCTTTGTCAAGTACAAACACAAAGAGTGTCTTGCATAACTACACCGATAGATCATCATAGATACCAATTTTGAAATTGATTTCTCAAATACTATGGCAATTATTCAATCCACAAGGTTTTGGTAAAATCATGGTTACCATGGCAACGCATTGTCCGACAAACACACACAAAAAAATGTCTTGCACATCTATACCTCAATATCATCATTTACCCTAAGTTTCATTTAAATTGCTCCAAAACTGTAGGAGTTCGCTACGCAAGATTTTGCAAAAGACCGACCGACCTACAGACCAACCGCCCGCCCGACCAACATCACGGAGATTCCTATATACCCCCTTCACACTATGTGTGGCGGGGATATAATGAAAAGAAAAAAAATGGTGGGGGGTGCGGTAGCCTTTAATTTTGTAAGGACGCCTCCCCTTTACGGAATTTCTGGATCCATCCCTGTAAGGCAAGCAATGAGTATTGACATTTATGGTTGACGCATTCGCGGATCGAGAAGGCCTGGCGCATCCCCATCTAGTGCTCCCTCTTTTCTTTTCTTTTTTTTTTTCGTTAAAACAATAGAAATATGGCAACGGCAACTGGGTGCGGCAACTTTAATTTTGTAAAGGCGCCTCCCATTATGGATTTCCTGGATCCACCCCTGTAATGGAAGCAAAGAGTTTTGACATTTGTGGTTGACGCAATCATGGATGGACAGGGGACGCATCCATCTCTTTTGCCCCCCCCCCCGTTTCTATTTTTGTTAAAACAATAGAAAAAAAAAGAAAGGGGATGGGTTTTGCCGGCTTTTGATTTTGTAAAGGCACCTCCACATTACGGAATTCCTGGATCCGCCCCTGTGACGCGTTATGACATTTGTGGTCGACGTGTTATGACATTTGTTGTTAATCCGATTTTGACATTTACTGTTGAGGCAATCTAAGATCAAGGGGGGCGCATCCCCCTCTGGTGTCCCCTCTCTATGTTTTGTCAAAACAACAGAAATAAAAAGAAGGGAATGGGGGGGGGTTCGCGCAAGCCTTTGATTTTGTAAAAGCGCCTCCCCTTTACGGAATTCCTGGATCTGCCCCTGTGACGCGTTATATGACATTTGCAGTAAAGTTTGGAAATTTTGACATTAGTCGTCGACGTGTTACGACATTTGTGGTTAATCCGATTTTGACATTTATCGTCGACGTGTCATGATATTTGCAGTAAAATTGGAAATTTTGACATTTGTCGTCGACGTGTTATGACATTTGTGGTTAATTCGATTTTCCTTAATGGCGTATCGGTGGATTCGTCCTAACATCCTCTTTTCTTTTTCTTTTTCTTTTTTTTTTGGGGGGGGGGGGGACTTCGGTCATCCTGACATCAACTGTGAAAGCCAGACCACAAGCAATCCCAGCTCTTCCACAACTCTCCCAAATTACTGGAGATACTGCTCATAAAATCCTTATTCCACTTAGTACGTAAAGTTACCCGCCCTTCGATCGTCTGAAAATGTTCTCAATGTAATCTGCACATCGAATCCAAGTGTTGTAACCAGCGTAGAGGTGCTATCTGGAATTCTGACCACCATCTATTGACATACACTACCAACCTGAGTCCTACCCAACAATCCAAGTCCTCAAGGAAAACTAAGCAGTTCAGTAAGGTTTTTAATCACGTTCAGCAAGCTGCAAGAGCTTTTCAGCTGAGTTCTTCCTGACAGATCATGAAAAGCGTTTTGTTGAATCTAACTGGATGATGATCTCAAATTTCCTGAATACGTATTTGGGTGACCTTATCTTCCATGCATTACCCAAAACATCAAACAGAAGATGAGAAAGCGAGACAGACTGTTTAAGAAAGTTTTCCGGCAATGTACTACGACAGCTGCATGGAGAGACTTCAGAAAGGTTCGTACATTATCAAGTGGCCAAGACTATCCACAAAGCCCATGGAAACTACATCAACAACAACGTTGAAGCAAGTTCGAAAGGCAATCCCAAAGTCCCCTGGGCCTACGTCAAAACGTACGTACTGAATAGATTGGAATACCTTCCCTACGTACTGCTGCAAAACTGTGTTTTGAAGGCACGCAGAACTTACCATCAAAAGGCCAGTCTCCCTATTTGTCCGTCGGGCATCTGTACTTCGATACGAGATTAGTCGAAAACAGATGCAGCAGCCAAACCCTTCAAAAGCCATGCAGACCTGATGAAATTCCACCCAAAAGCCACTTAAGCTTATGGCCCACCAATTTGCTCCTGTACTGTCCTTCTTGTTCCAACAAAGTTATAACACCAGTACAATAACATCAACGAGGAAACAAGCCCTTGTTCCTTCAATTTACAGGTCAGGTGAGAAAAGTTACCCTTTTAACTACCATCCCATCTCCCTCACCGGCACTGCCTGCAAGGATATAGGTAACATATCATAATGAGCCATGTTTCCAAATATCTGGCGTTAAATAATCAAGATTCCCACTGATGACCAGCATGGCTTTCATCAGTTTATCAGCTACCACACAGTTATCATCTGCGGTGCATGACTGGTCTTCCAACCTTCAGAAACATCAAGTTCTTAGTTCGGCTATTTGCTGATGAATGATATCTACAGGAAAAAAAAAAGAGAAAATCTTATCTGATCATGACCATCACATCCTGCAGCAAAATCTCTTTGTCATCCTTGTCTACTACATGACAAATGAAGTTTAATGTTTAGAAATGTGCCGTTCTCTCCATAAACACGTAAACGCACTCTTCACACTTACAAGGATCATCTTAATGGGAAAGCATAATTCCATGGGCAGATCCCGGAAATCCGGAAAGGGAGGGGGGGGGGGGTGCCTTTACACCACTAAATGGGGGCGCACGAACCCCTCCCTCCTAGAGCCAAAGATTACAAATACTTAGGAATGATGGTGATATCAGACTTGCGATGGAATCGACACTGCCAGAACACCAGGAATAAGGAAAGACGCACACTCGGCCTCGTTCGCAGAACTCTGTCACCATGCTCAAAAGAGGTCAAAGCTAGCGCTTACACTGTATTTGTCCGTCCTCAACTTGAGTAGGCTCCAGAAGTATGGAACTCACACACCGTCACGTCTGTAAACCTACTTGAACACATACAAATATCAATGGCTCTGTTCGTGCTCTGTGACTTCTGGAGAACAACATCCACCTCGACCTTGGTTTCAACCCTTGGATGGGACAGCCTCTACACTCGCCGGCTTTTCTCCTAATGCTCTCTTTTCCGTCGACTAAATTATCAACTTGTCTACATGCCTTATCCTCAGGGTATCATCCCAGCAACCTAGTTCGGATGACATGACCAACCAGCCAAATATGTCATACTCAAAGGTACAATAGACGTATTCCTATTTGCTACATTGTCAATGTCAATTCTGCTATGGAATAATTTACCAAAATCTGTTGTACTCACTCAAAGACCAGTTTTATTCAGAGAGGTTACTTTACCCTCCATTATCAACATGTAACCTCTTGTTGTATTCCAAATGCGCTTGAAGGGGGCTAATGTTTTATTCTGAACTTGCGCACTCCCGCTTTTATCATACATAAGAGTAACATACACAATTTTGACATTTCGGCACCTCCACTGACACTCGACATGACTTGCATCACGGTATATAGCTTCCGAGGAATTTTCGATCTGGATTACTGCAACATGTAACAAATATCTAAAGTCCCAAATGTTTCGTAATAACATCATTACTACGATCATGTCTAGTACTTTTTTTTTTTTGTTAAGACCCCTCCACGAATTGTTGCTGGAGGCATTATGTTTTTTTGATTGCCCGTCCGTCCATCCTTTCATCCGCTTTTCCGTGAATTGTCAAGTGAAAATGTTAAAATGTCACAATTTTTACCATATTATTTTGGAAAAAAAATTATTACATTGCCATGAAAATTGATATTAATCATTATTAGGCTAATCAATGATTTTTGAAGAATATATTCTGTATATGATAACTTGAAGAATTGTGGCCAATCGGGTCAAAGTGCAAGGGTAAAAAGTCAAGATCAACATATGTTCAAATTTCTGAATACCTGCTCTTTGAAAAGATGTCGTCATTATTCCATTAAAACACTCGACATTTGTGACAAACATTTCATTTCATATTTGTTGTTTTTGCCAGTGATGTAAAACAATCGTCTCATATTATCAAAGCGTAAGCTGGACCTACTAACATTGGGAGACCCAATAGTCTTTTGCCAAGGCCCTCTCGCTGCATTATACAGTGGTGAGCAAATGGGGGCGAACGAAGCGAGCTCATAGTTCAGCTGGGCAGCGCTAGGGTCTTTTGAGATCTCATTCCCATCCTCTTTTTTGTGCTTAGAATTACCGACTTTTGTTCCCCGAATTGGGGAGTAAAAATCAACGGATCTGCGTGCTTGTTTGCCCGAGCCCGATTTGCATACTGTTTGCATACCACAGACTTCCACTGGTAGTCAGTGATGTATGCGAAGAGACCGGACAGCGCCAAGACGGAGGATATGGGGACACACCATTCCATTGGTCGACCAGAACCCGTCGATATGACTATTCTGTATGGTTCATATGTCATGAATAATACATGTGTGAAACATATTATCTCAAGAGGCACTCGCTCATTATAGCAAGATGGCCTCGACAAAAGGCTAGAGAACCATACGATATGGTAGAAGCACACCAGTCGCCACAGCAAGATTTCCTATTTAGTTGTAAATTTCTAATCACATCCATCAATTCAATTTCAGATATTCCTACATAAATTCTGAATTTGATTTGTGGTACAACCAACGTAAAAAAAAAAAAATACTAGTTTCTGTTGTTGTTGTTGTTTTTATGGTGGAAATTTTCTATTAAAATTTGACCTATTAAAAAAAAATAGATCGAATGCATTCGCGATTGATCCTGTACAACTTATGATGATATAAGTTGATGGCTTTATCTTGTTTTGAGAATGCTCACTCTTAATGCAACTTTTGCAAATTGCGGATTTTGAAATATTAAAGATTTGGTGACCATCATTCAACTTTCAACCATTCATAGGGAAATTCTTGTTTTGGAATTTCAATTTTTTTTCGAACCATTTTTGATACCTCGAAATCCACAGGGATCCAAGTGTTGCCTCATTAGCCTTCTGATTTAGCGTGTCGAAATAGGTTGAAAGTATCTTAATGCTTTTTTACCATTTATTAAAAGAAAAGAAGGTCTATATGGGAATTTCATTTTTTGGCACCCTCAAGGATGAAAGAAAAAAGATATTATCCAATTTAGGATTGATCACCCTGGAAGTAATAAAGCATAATCTTTTATTTTTTTCCAAGTTGACATTTTAATTTCTTCCCTAATGAAATATACAGAAACTTCAAATTTTGTAGGCCATTTCGTCGGACATCTCTGATATTTCAAAACTCTTAACGAAGCAAAAGTTGCATCATCCAATTTCGGATTCAGCGCCCTTGAAATAGTGTAATACCATCAAAATATAGGGCGGACGGTAAAATCAACGTTCAGCCTCTGGCACTCTGACTAATATACTCACATAAATCAAATGTATTAAAGATAAATTGTTAATAACACAACAGATAAAAGAGAGGGGTGTGTTGCAATTTATATTTCTTCTAATTTATACGTTATACTGTCTTAGGTCTTTTGAATACAAATGAATACTCTATCGGAATCACTCTTCGTATAAATGATATTACCTGGTAAAAAATGAAATTAGAGTCGGGTGTAGAATACAATTTCCCAACTCAAGTTATAACGACATCTTGAATGTATTAAACCTTACATTAGATACCCATTAATTAGTAGCAAAACTTTCTTTCGTCTATTATGATTTCTAACATAGAATGAATTACGTCCATTGCGATGATTTCTAACATAGAATGAATTACGTCAATTGCCGATGATTTCTTTGCAAGATTTTATTTCTGATTTGCTTTTTTTCTTCCCTGTAAACTAAACAAACACGATTATGGAGAAATTACTCTACCTTGATCATTTACAATATTACAAATGTTATGTTTTATCATAAATAATGCCATCTTGATATGACTGATTATATTCGCGTTTTTCATAGTTTTCTTTTAGTTCAGTGTAAATCACGAGGTAAAAAGTAATACAAAAAGTACTTCAGTTTACAATGGAAAGAGTTGAACGGATGTATGAATTTAATTGGACTGTTGAGAAGATTTCAAACATGATGAAAATTTAAAAATCCACACTATATGTTGTAGCATTTTGGATCTGGGTAAATATTACCCGATATCTTAACTCTCTTCTTAACTGAAGTTGAAACGACATCTTGAATGTATTTAACCTTACATTAGATACCCATTAATTAGTAGCAAAACTTTCGATCGTCTTTTATGATTTCTAACATAAAATGAATTACGTCCATTGCCGATGATTTCTTTGCAAGATTTTATTTCTGATTTGCTTTTTTTTCCCCTGTAAACTAAACAAACACGATTATGGAGAAATTACTCTACCTTGATCAATTACAATATTACAAATATTATATTTTATCATAAATAATGCTATCTTGATATGACTGATTATATTCGCGTTTTTCATAGTTTTCCTTTAGTTCAGTGTAAATCACGAGGTAAAGAGTAATACAAAATGTACTTCAGTTCACAATGGAAAGATTTGAACGGATATATGAATTTAATTGGGCTGTTGAGAAGATTTCAAACATGATGAAAATTTAAAAATCCACACTATATGTTGTAGCATTTTGGATCTGAATGGGTGATTATTACCCGATATCTTAACTCTCTTTTGGTTAATAATAACAAAAACAACAACAAAACAAAACAAATCTTGAAAAAAAAAATGTAGTCGGATATAAACACTCCATGACAACCTAGCTATTAGTTTGTACTGGATGACTGTACGAATTGGCCGTTTGACTGGTTGGTGTCAGGAATGACCCCATAATTATTTTGTAATAGTAAAATACGACTTCTGTATCATTTTAAAGGGACTGTACAGTACTGGTTGAGGTGGGGATTCATGTTTTGAACATTCTTAAGTGAGATAGTGAAAAGCCTCTTATGAAATATGAAAGAGCATGTAATTTTAAGAAGGATTCAACGTTTATTTGATGAAAATTGGTTTTCAAATGGCTGAGATATCCAAAAAAGTGCTAATAATAAAAGGCGACATGCCACAACTTTAATAGGATCTCTTTGTTTCACCTTGCTTTTGGATATCTCAGCCATTTCAAAACCGATTTTCATCGAATAAACTTTTGATACCCCTAGAACTGCATGCTCTTTGACATCTCATAGAGTGGTTTCTGAATATCTCACAAAACGTTAAAAGCTAAATCCTCACCTCGACCAGAACTGTACACACCCTTTAAAATCGGAAATCTTATACTCACTAACAAAAAAAAAAAAAGAACTCCGAGCATATTTTCTTTTTTGGTTTTGTTTGTTAGAAATCTCAGTTTTCGTCACAAGACAGTCATCAGTCATCTTTATTTACCTCTTGTTGACATGGTTGAGAAACCAATTCATGCAATTTTCAATTTTTCAATTAACAATTTTTGAGTCAGTTCTCATCTAAAATCAAATAGAAGGATTATTTAACATGCAAATGTGGAAAGCTCTCTCTTCTCTCTCTCTCTCTCTCTCTCTCTCTCTCTAGTCGTTACGACAGCAAGGTATATTGAGTGCCAAGAATCACAGTAGAACACTAACAGTGAGTGTTCTGTTGCTATTCTTAGCTCTCGCTACATAATAGATCTCTAATACCTTGTGGCAGACGGTTGTCATGGTTGTGGTTATATGAATGACGTGATTCTGTGTTACTACACAAAATATTTTGCACAATTAACTCTGATGAGATAAAAGTTGCTATCAAATTTGAAAATGCATGCCCTGCACTCTCTGAGGTTATGGAATAAGTGACAGATAAGTGGGAATAAATGTTTTAATTGAATGCAATCATTGTGCCACGATTTGTTCTAAGATTAATGCAAAGCCATGGAGGAACACATCATAAAAGGTCCGGGCAGGGCAGTTTTCTATCAAAATTAGTTTGAATTGATGAAACGGTGATTT